>NW_020699373.1:3626620-3716367 GCF_002925995.2 Terrapene triunguis
GGGCCCTGATTACTTCAAAAGGCCACCCAAAATGTTCAAGCCAGTTCTGGGTTGGCAGTAGGGTGACCAGATAGCAAGTGTAGAAAAAAAATGGGATGGGGTGGGAGGGGGGGGGAAAAGAATAGGTGCCTATATAAAAGACAAAGCCCCAAATATCAGGACTGTCCCTGTATTATAGGGACATTCGGTCACCTTAGTTGGCAGTCTACTTCAGCTTGAACTTCATCTTTACTTACCCACGCCATATTTACATGCACAGCTAGAAGTAGTTTGACTAAAGTTTCCTTTGTGGCTTGTACAACCACATAAGCGTTCCTATAAGTTTAGGAACATGACACTGTAGAAAGCATGTTAGTGAAACCAACAGCCATAAATTCAGTCCTGATAGACTGTTGTACAAGATGTTTAAACTTTCACTTAGAGTATAAGTAGTTGGAGCAAATACAGTATGTAGCCTTCAGACAGGTCTTAGAAAATGAAGAAAGAGGAGCCAATATCATGAGAGGATTTGAACAAAAGCTTTTTTTAAAGTTAAAAAAAGCTACAAGAAAGCCATAGTGGATTTCCTAAAGAGTCTTCCCACTCCTAAGGAAAGTTAGAGTCTACCTCACCTAAAATTTTGTAAGTGATGTATCAGGAGGATATGGGAAGAAGTGCAAAGTTTGTTTTCTGACCTACAACTTTGATTTTTCCCCACATAAATCCACTGCTCAGAATATGAACTCTAACGCATGACCATGTCTATGCAATTCAGCAAAACAGAGGCCGAGTTTCTTTAGGAGAGAAACTATAAGCTGTTCTTGCTGAACTGACCTCTCTCCCCCCTCCCCCCCCCCCCCCCCCCAAAAAAAATATGTTTCCAGAGCTGAGGAGACAAACCTACAATCAAATTTTGAAACTGAAGCCATCATTGTGTCAGTGTCAGAACTGTGCTATTTTAATCCCATACAGGGGTTCTCAAACTTCATTACACTGCAACCCCCCTAACAACAAAGTTATTACATGACCTCAGGGAGGGGGCAGCAGCCTGAGCCCTGCCGGCCGGGTGCTGGGTCCCAGCAAGTCTAATGCCGGCCCTGTCAACCCCATTAAAATGGGGTTGTGACCCACTTTGGGGTCCTGACCCAGAGTTTGAGAACCGCTGCCATACAACAACATTCCCCCTTGTCTTGACTGGATAACAGATAAAAGAATCCCATGCGAACAAAATACAGACTATACAACACAGGATAGGGCATAGGCAGGGCAGTGGAGCCCTAAAGGAAGTACTCAAAATTACAGGTAAATGAGTTTGGCCTCTCTCCTGCGCTACATCCATTGCTCTGGACAGAAGTCAACACATGGGAAGTAGAACGCAGTGATCATCCTCCAACTGCCATATACAGGTGGTAATAAGATGTTGCATTTTTCCCCCACTATTTCTTACTACAAATGAAGGAAGCTCAGCTAAGTGCCAGTAAGTAACCCTTCTCTGGGAAGCCAGAATTAAAACTTGAGTTGAGGTAGAGTGAATTCACTTAGCATTCAAAAAAAGTTACTAAAAATCTTCCTAGAAGAAATAATGGTATACACACACACACACCTGGAAGCCTCTTAGAGGAAACTAAGGAATCTGTTGCACAAAAAGGATAGCAACTCAAAGTACTAAATGCTTAAGAAAATAATTGAATGATATATATTAGTCTTACAGGTTTCCTCTAGAAGCAGGATATTTCTCCAACCAATATGTATGCTGTAAACATCTGGCTCCAGGGTATGAAACAAAGGTTTCCAGATTGCTAAACAGACAAAATGCAAAGTACAACTTGAGGATTAGTCTGATCATGTCACAACCAGCAGCCACAAGAAAGAATCAGACTTCCTCTACAGATTAGCATAAGAGCTATTCCATTCCATGAAAGTGGTCTGAAAAAACTCCTAAGTGAAGGATGATGAGTGAAAAAGGGAAAGAAATGAACTACACATGGCACAGACTAGGACCGGATCTGCAGACTACCTTAGATGAGGCATTAATAAGGGTAAAAAATGAAATGAGTTTCTGCTTTCTGAATCTGAAAGAAGTGAAAGCCCTGAAAAAAAGAAGAGCTAGAGGGAGCTCAAAAACTGAGACAACTATCTGTACTGTATTTTCCACTGCATACATCCGATGAAGTGGGTTTTTGCCCACGAAAGCTTATACCCAAATAAACTGGTTAGTCTCTAAGGTGCCACAAGTACTCCTTGTTCTTTTTGCTGATACAGACTAACACGGCTACCACTCCGAAACCGATCTGTATGACTGTTTGGCAGTAGCTACAAGCTGCTGCTAGAACCTAGCTACCTATTGAGTAGGCAACTACAAGGCACAAATTTAGAAAAGGGCAGGTTGTATCAGCTAGAACATGCTTCAGCCACAGATTGCAGCATGAGAGGATAAAGTGCTAGGATACACACAATATGCTGAATTTGAAACTAAGCAAGCGCCATTGCAGGCCATGCAAAAAGACATTCCGTGAAGAAATCCAAGGTAACTTCCACAGGGAAAGAAAGGAGTAATTTTAGCAGAGGCCTCTTTGAATAACTCAAGGAGCCCAAAAAGTAAACTCTTACTAAAAGTAAACCACGTGGGAAGCTTCAAGCACTGGAAGTTAGGAAGAAATGAGAAATCTTTTTAATCAGGTTCACAATATTTGGGATACTTTACAGAATTCCTGCTTCTCAAGAGAGAAAACAGCATGTTCTTGACCACAGCTTACTAACAGTACAACTAAAGTCTGGTTTTGTACATTTCCTCCTTGGCTTCTACACCTCCTGCTTAGCAAAATGGCCATTTGGTTAAGATCTATGCAAGAATCTCCAGAATAAAAGGACTAATATGCCAACTTATCTTGTCCGTTCAGTAATGTCCTGCCCAGGAGACCATGGCCTAGAAGCAGAAATACCATTCTCCAGTAGGATGGAATCTACTCAGCCCATACTAGGGGACATGCTCTACAGCACTGGCTCTCAAGTTTTCCAAAACTACTGGACCCCTTTCAGGAGTCTGATTTGTCTTGTATACTCCCAAGTTCCACCTCACTTAAAAACTACTTGCTTACAAAATCAGACATAAAAATACAAGTGTCACAGCACACCAATACTGAAAAATTGCTTACTTTATAATTATATGGTGAAAATGACAAAGTCAGTCAATTGGAATATAAATACTGTGCTTACATTTCAGTGTATAGTTTATAGAGCAATTTAAACAAGTCGTCTGTATGAAATTTTAGTTTCGCTAGTGTTTATGTAGCCTGTTGTAAAACTAGGCAAATATCTAATGCACCGCCCTGGAAGACCTCTGTGTAACCCCTGGGATAGAACCACTGCTCTACGGCCTCTTTCCCCTGACACCCTTTCTTTGAGCAAAGGATTTAATTGCTCTGCCCATGTCGAATATAGCAATCTTGTTCCATAGTGTTTCCAACAGCTGTTGCAGTAGACCTGAGCTGGATCACAAACTGCCATCTAGACTCCCCATGGCAAGAAAGGTAGATTTTTAACAGAAGCTGGATTTTTCATGGAAGCTAGGGATTTGCCTCTGAAAAGTAGGTCTACACATTTCCATCCAAGAAAATAGCCTGTAAATCATCCAGGACATGAGGCCTCAACACTCCCTATCTTCAAAACAGGATACTAAGATCACACCATATTAGGCAACCACTTAAACGTAATGATATGCCAGATGCCCCTAGATCCTTGAATTCAAGTCTTTCTGCCAGTGTTGAAAGGCAAATGGGGCGGGGAGCGGAGGTGAGGAATGGTGGTGCGAGTCTAGAAATTTAAGTTCTATACTATGGCATTTGGAAGTCATTTGGCTAAGTGTCAGTAGCCCAGAAGGTGAAAGTAGTTCCTTTTAGGGAATCCTAAAATAGCCAATTCACCTTATGCAAGAGATGGAGGAGGAGGTTCTGAAATGATGCCTCTTGCCAAAGTGCAACCCTGGTCCCAAATGAATGGGGCGGCACAAAGGAACACCAGATAGAACTGCACTGACAAGCACAAGCAAGCCACATGCAAGTATCAAACAGATTTTTTTCAATTTAAGTAACTGTCTTTCCAAGGAGATGAGCAGTACATGCACCTTGGAACAGTGTTAATATCTTTAGGGATTTATGCAACCTGTTTGTACTTGAAAGGGGATAAGGTAAGAATTAGAGGATGATCCCGACAGCAAAACATGTTCCTAGTGTATTTCTACACTACCTGGATAAAGAACTATACACAGATAGTATCAACCTTTTCAGCAGCAACACTTAGAACCAAGCCAGTCATCAGGGCATCTCCCAACAGGAATCAGAAGTCTCCTGTTGGGGAAAAGACTAGGCAGCAAGAAACCCTCAGAGGAAGCAGCCCTCAGCATTCGCTTCTGAGCCTTCCATATCATGTAGGGGCATAAGTCACCTGAGGTCTCAGAAGCCCTTTAACCCCAAGGGGGGGGGAGGGGAGTCAGAGGTGGTTGACAGCACCCGCTTCCCTGGACTGAGACTGTCTTAACAGCATCAAGAAGGGTAGTCTTCTGCCAACTGTGGTGGAATGATCAAGCAGCACCTTGGAAGCTCTTCCCCTACCCTGACTGGAATCCAGACAGTGAATGAGTTCTCACTCCACTTGGAGAGCACAAGAATGGAAAGGTAATAGGGTAGGCTAGGCAGATAGGAAAACAGGCACTGGTAAGTGTCTCCCTGAGGCCTAAGCAATAAAAAGAAACCGCTATGGTGGCGGTCTACACAGGTTCCTGCTATTGAACTTCCTCACAGGCTTTTTGAGAAGATGCCAGGTTCTGGCAGGGAGCAGACTAGCAGTGTCTATTCAAAAACTTCTCTGCTGCTGTCTCCACAGCAACCCCAAGTTCTATGCCAGGAAAGAGGAGGACTAGCTCACACTGCAGGCACAGAGATTCTTGTGAAGTGATCAGGTGGAAGCCTACCTTATTGAACCCCGAGAAGGACCCCCAACCCTTTGTGCAGCAAAGCCGGAAACAATCTATTGCAAAGGCAGGCAAGTAATTGCTGAACACTATGGGGAGAGGGGAGGACTAGATATTGAGGGCAAACCTGCGATGCTAAGGGAATCTACCCCAAGCATTGCAATTCCAAATGCAGAAATCCTAGATTCAAAGTGGTTCTCTTCCATTTTTTTTATATAAAAAGAGCTTTCCTGCATAAAACAGGACGACGAGTCTTCTTCCCTTCATGGGTGCAAAGACACCAGCACAACAGTGGTTAGCTCAAGCGTCACAGCAGGACAAGCTTTCAGTTTGCAGAAGTCTGAGATTGGCACAAAAAGCGGTGAGCAAAAGAGCCCATCATTCCACAAGGCTGATTCTTCCATATTTAGACTTACAAGCCGGTCTGGCAAAATGGAAGAGAAGGACATCAAGAACAGAGTTGGTTTTCAGTATTAATGGTACTATGATGTACAGAAAACATTATGATGTGATCAAATCTTGTTTAAACCACATACTAGAAGACCCCTTGTGTCGGGATTCTTACTAGGCCGATGTCTTTTACAGCAGCTGGGGGCTCCATCTTTTGGATCTGCTTCTGGATAACGGCTGCCTAACAAGTTTGAAGCCCCTCCACACATCCTTCTCATCTGTTTACTTGGAGAGTAAAAAGCTGGGACCCTTCAAAGCCACATACTCCTGAATGCTATGAGCAGAGTCTGCTCCCCTATTCTTCCTCCAGCCCCATTCCTACTTGAAGGAGCCTGGATGGTCTCCACTCATCTCACCACACCATCATAGGATTACCGGATAACAACTGTGAAAAAACAGGACGGGGGTGGGGGGGTTATAGGCACCTATATAAGAAAAAGTCCCAAAAATGGGACATCTGGTCACCCTACACCATCACCCATCATAGCCTTGCATCAAGTAGTCATTTTCCCTGTCAATATTCCTGGGCCTGCCTCCGCTCTTGCTCACAGCCCTCCCTAGCAGCAGCAGCACTGCACTTGTTTGCAGCCTCAAGCAGGAAGCACTGTATAGGTTCACATCTGAGTTGTTCTTTACAACCATAAAGATCTAAGATTTTTTTTTGTAGGAAACAAAAGTTTTGCAGGAATTAGTGGCAAAGGTCTCCATTGATCAGTAGCAAGTGGATACTTTCAATCCCTGGAAGAGATGATGAAGCAGAATGATTTGAATAGCTGAAAGATGTTAAGTCCGAAGTAATTTTATGTGAAAATAAGTTTCCCTTGTCCTCTTTTTTTTTTTTTAAATCCCAAAGACATGTTCAGTCAGTTTAAAAGGCAGAGTATGACAATACCCCTCCACCCACTATTAATCCTCAAATTAGTCTTTATCGGTTATTCTTCAAAATAATGTTAGGAAACATTTGGTTAGTACTACTACAGGGAATTCAGTAGTCTTGCTGTTTCTGTCCAAGGAGATATAGCATTAACCCTGCATTTAAGTTAGACTAGTCTATGCTTTCATCAGCTGTGTCACCAAGATAACATTCATTTACAGGTTTAAGTATATGTTCCAAATGGAGACCAAACGATACTCTCGTTAGTGTATCATCTTCATCAAAAAGCCTTTCCTCTGCACAATCAATATCCATTTGGAGAATCATTTGATCCACAGCCCTCTCATAATCATCCTTAAACACCTAGAACATTTCTCCTCAAAAATAAGTCACTAGTCATTTAAGATGAATACTTAATGAAAGCTGAAGTTATGCTGATGAAAGCAGAGTGTTGCCAGGAGGCAAAAAGACATCTTCAAAAATTTTTTGCAGTTTTAAACATCTCCAGGTTAAAAAACAAAACTGAAAAAGTATTTTGAGTGTATAAAAAAAACAGCAAGAAAAAGATTCTCTAAGCATGTTATAGCAAACAGGAGAGATCAGAACGGCCACACTGGGTCAGACCAATGGTCCATCTAGCCCAGTATCCTGTCTTCTGACAGTGGCAGGTGCCTAATGCTTCAAAGGGAATGAACAGATGAGGGCAATTATCAAGTGATCCATCCCGTGTCATCCGGTCCCATTTTCTGGCAGTCAGAGCCTTAGGGACACCCAGAGCATGGGGTTGCATCCCTGACCATCTTGGTTAATAGCCATTGATGGACCTATCTTCCATGAACTCAGTTATACTTTTGTCCTTTACAACATCCCCTGGCAATAAGTTACACAGGATAACCGTGTGTTGTGTGAAGTACTTCCTTACATTTGTTTTAAAACCAGCTGCCTCTTAATTTCATTGGGTGCCCCTCCAGTCCGTGTGTTATGTGAAAGGGTAATAACGCTTCCCTATTCACGGTCTTCCCACCATCTATGATTTTATAGACCTCAACCATATCCCCTCTTAGTGGTCTCTTTTCTAAGCTGAAAAGTCCAAGTCTCTTTAATCTCTCCTCACATGGAAGCTGTTCCAAAACCCTAATCATTTTTATTGACCTTCACTGTACTTTTTCCAAAGTCCAATATGTCTTTTTTTGAAAGGGGGCAACCAAAACTGCACCCAGTATTCAAGGTGTGGGAGTACTAGGGATTTATATAGTGCCATTATGATATTTTCTCTCCCTTTCCTAATGGTTCCTAACACCATTAGCTTTTTTGACTACCACTGCTCAATGAGTGGATGTTTTCAGAGAAACATCCACAATTACTCCAAGATCTGAGTGATAACTGCAATTTAGACTCCAATATTTTGTATGTATAGTTGGGATGTTTTCCAATGTGCATTACTTTGGATCAACACTGAATTTAGTCTGCCATTTTGTTGCTCAGTCACAGAGTTTTAAGAGAGATCCCTTTGCACCTCTTTGCAGTTTGCTTTGGACTTCACGATCTCGAATAATTTTGTATCATCTGCAAATATATATACACACATACAGTGCTTCATATGTTACATGCATGTTTGACAAGATTTCTTTTAATGTCAATTGTTGAAGGTACTTCTATGATAAAAGCTAGCATGTACGAATTCAAACCAGGAATACATTTACTCTAGTATTCTGTGTCAGAGCAACCAGCACCAGATACCTCAGAAAAAGCTGTAAATAAAGAAACCCTTCTCCCCCTTCCCCCATTGGGAGAGTTTTTATTTTCCCGAGCCCTGTCTATCATCAGTGGCTGGCTGATGCCCTGAAATAGGATTTTTTTTTTTTTTTTAAAGGGACAGAATCAACCGGGTTCACCTCATTTTTACACCTTTGCCGCTCCTTAAAAGTGTCCCCTTCTTAAGGGTTTAAAAGGTAACCTGCAGGATGCTCTCAGAGCCAGCCAGTCAGAGGATGCCAGGAGAAATCCACTAGAGAAGACAGCTACAAATCTAGGGCCCCTCCCCTCCTCAGTCAGCAGCACTCCCATTTATACCTAGGAGCTGTCCAAACAAGCGCCTCATCTGATCTTTCCTTGTTATACCCACAGCCACCCAGATGTTCACCGTCACAGCAAGATTCCAAAGGGGTTTTTGGTCTCTATACGTCATACACATAGTATTGCATGCGAACAAGCAGCCAGAGCAGAGCACGGTGTAATGTGATCTTGATGAGAAGCATGTCTAGCAAGAATCTCTGCGTTCTGCACAAGATGCTAGAAGTGAAGAGCAAAGTGCAGTAACTCAAATCAAGGAGAGCTATGCAAAGGTCTGCATCCAAAAGCAGAAGTCAGAGCCTTCAAGCCAAGCACAGATTGAAAGTCACCCTAGGCCTCGTCTACAAAAGGGGAAGTTGACCACAGCTATCCCATAACTACTGTGTGTTGATATTCCAGAAAAGAGTAAGCGACCTCATTCTGGAATAAATTACTCTGCTTCAAAAGTCACTTTTATTCCAGAATATAGTATTGCACAGGGGAGTTATGCTGGAATAGCTGACCCAGTTAGCGTCCCCTAGAGAGAAGCCCTAAATTATGTCTGTCAGCTGGATCCTTGACTGCTTGAGTGTGCAAGAGATCCCCCAGGTGGCACACCTATGTAACAACAAGCAAACTCCCCCAATCAACAGAGCAAAAATAATTAATTAGTCATCTACTTTAAAGCATTTTTTCCTATCTTATCCAGTCTTAGATAGCCCTGCACTAAGCACCAGTCTCCACTGAACAACTTACCCATTGCCTATCTGTACCAGCCAGGCTGAAGGAAGCAAGAGCTAAACAGTGCATCGCACACACAGTCACTAATCCATCTAAGAGCCCACAGTACACACTGAACAGCAGAAGTAACAGAACCCAGCATACGAGAGTTCTCAAAGATGAGCAACTGTCCAATATTACACCCTAAGGACTTACTCCAAAGTGGTTCCAAATACCTTGGCTAGTATCTCCAATTATGCCACCATCACCTTATGGCCTAGGGCAGTGGTCGGCAGCCCATTAGGGTAAGTGGATTGCAGGCCACGAGAAATTTTGCTGACATTGACCGTCCGCAGGCACGGCCCCCCGCAGCTCCCAGTGGCCGTGGTTCACCATTCCCAGCCCATGGGAGCTGTGGGAAGCGGCGCAGGCAACAGGTTGTCCACCACTGGCCTAGGGTATTGAAGGTACCTGACGATTTAAGGGAATCACAGCAAGAATACCCAATCATCCATCCCTCACTAGGTCAGTCAGCAAACACCACCAATGTAATAGCTGCAGCACAACCAAGTCACAAAAGGCCATATTTGGCTGGAGTGAGAAATAGAGAACTCCTCTTATTGCTAGAGTTCCCTAAGCACCACTTGTTGGCAAAAGTCAACAAGTTTATCAGCAAGGAAGTGATATTGAGCCAGTGTAAATTACTTCTCTTATAGAGACGAGATCTTGCCCTCCTCCTTAAAGGAGGCATTCACCTTCATCAACCAGAAAAGGGCCCAGATCTAATTTACAAGTTGTAGCTTGAAGTTCTAGCATCATAGCTGGTAGTTTGTGAAGTGACTGCAGCAAACTAGGATAGAGCAGCAACAGCTGATTAATTCAAGAAAGATCTTATTTTCATGCGCTTATATCCTAAAGTGACTGAAGAGCAATGAAAACATTTCATGCTTATTCTAAGTTTTAGAAAGCTAGCTGAGGAACACACTCATGGAAAACACACTGGTAGAGTTAACCCATGTTAAATTTAAGTCTGTGCACATTTACATAGGGATCATCAACTAACTATTCCAGAAGGTGGAGAAAGCAACCAGGGAAGAGGCTGTTCTCGATTTGATTTTGACAAAGAAGGAGGAACTAGTTGAGAATTTGAAAGTGGAAGGCAGGTTGGGTAAAAGTGACAATGACATGACAGAGTTCACAATTAAGGAATGGTAGGAGGGAAAACAGCAGAACAAAGATAATGGATTTCAATAAGGCAGACTTTAGCAAACTCAGTGAGTTGGTAGGTAAGATCCCATGGGAAACAAATGTGGAAATGTCAGAAGTGCTAGATGACTGTTTCAGTTCTCAACAAAAAGGTTAGTAGTGACTGGATGTCTAATATAGTCAACGCCAGTGAAGAGGTGGTAAGATCTGAGGGTAAAATAGGAAAAGAACAATCTAAAAATTACTTAGACAAGTTAGAAGTCTTCAAGTCGCCAGGGCCTGATGAAATACATCCTAGAATACTCAAGGAGTTGACTGAGGAGATGAGCTATTAGCGATCATCTTCAAAAACTCATGGAAGACAGGAGACATTCCAGAGGACTGGAAGAGGACAAATATAGTGCCAAGCTATAACAAGGGGAATAAGGACAACCCAGGGAATTACAGACCAGTCAGCGTAACTTCTGTACAAGGAAAGATAATGGAGGAAATCATCAAGCAAGCAATTTGCAAACTAGAAGATAATAAGGTGATAAGTAACCATCAGCTTGTTTCTGTCCCTCTCATATCATTCCCCTATCACTTTGTCAAAATGTGCAGCGCAGATAAACACAATGGAATTTACTAGGCAGCAAGCTCTTGTGGTTTGGGAGTTGAACTCCAGGATTCTAGTCCTGGCACCGGCATGCTGTTTAACTTTAGGCAAATCACTTGACCTCTGCCTTTTCCTTCATTTGTAAAATAGAAATAATGTTTATCTAACACATGTTGTGGACTGATTGTAGTGTTTTCAAAATGTGAAGTGTTGCAGTGCTCTTGAAGGTTAATCAGACAAATTAGACTGCTTAGTCGCAGCTAGAATAAGACAACCACATGACAACACACAAGTCGCTCTAACTCCAAAGACTGTCTCCTACTTACTGGTCAAACAGTCACAGGACATCTAGCCAATGGACTCTGTTGCATGCCTCTAATGCTGTATTAGTACTAAAAAGTAAGTGGATATCACCAGCCAATGCAAAGGTTCTAGTGCCCATTTGGCCTTTTTTGCCATGCTTTCATAATGTTAAAAACTTGAACAAGATTCTTAAGTTACTCTGCATACAGAAAAGCAAGCTTTATCATGCCACACTGCAGGTAAAAAGTATGTAATATTAACAAACATTCTTAAATCATAAAATCTTAAGTGTAGGATTAGAAGGGACCAGAAGAGGTCATCTAGTCCAGTCCCCTGCACTCAAGGCAAGACTACGTAATAACTAGATTATTCCTGACAGGTGTTTGTCTAACCAATTCTTAAAAACTTCCAATGATGGAGATTCCACAACCTCCCTAGGCAATTTATTCCAGTGCTTAAGCACCGTGGGAGTAAGGAAGCTTTTCCTATTGCTTCTTGTCCTATCCTTAGAGGTTAATGAGAACAATTCTTCACCCTCCTCCTTGTAACCACCTTTTGTTTACTTGAAAAAATATGTCCCCTCTCAATCTTTTCTCCAGACTACACAAACCCAATCTTTTCCATTTTTCCTCATAGGTGATGTTTTCTAGACCTTTAATCATTTTTGTTGCTCTCCTCAGGACTGTCTCTAATTGCACCACATCTTTCCTAAAATGTGGTGCCCTGAACTGGACACAACAACACTCCAGTTGAAGGCTTATCAGCATGGAGTAGAGTAGAAGAATTACTTGTTGTGTCTTGCTTACAACACTCCTGGTATTACATCCCAGAATGATATTTGCTTATTTTTTTTCCCCCCGCAACAGTGTCACACTGTTGACTTATATTTAACTTGCGATCCACTATAATCCCCAGATCCTTTTCCTCAGTACTCCTTTCTAGACAGGTTCCCATTTTTTATGTAAGCAACTGTTTGTTCCTTCCTAAGTGGAGCACTTTGCATTTGTCCTTAATGAATTTCATCCTATTTATTTCAGGCCATTTCTCCAGATCATTTTGAATTTTAATCCTATCCGCTAAAGTACTTGCAATCCCTCCCAGTTTGATATTGTCTGCAATCTTTATAAGTGTAGTCTCTATGCTATTGTCTAAATCATTTATGAAGATATTGAACAGAACCACACTCAGGACCGATCCCTGCGGGACCTCACTCAATACGCCCTTCCAGCTTGACTGTGAACCACTGAACTTGTTTGGAAAACTCTTTGACAGGTTAGTTATGTACTCACCTTATAATAGCTCCATCTAGGTTGTATTTCCCTAGTTTACTAAACTCAAGATGTACACATCTACTGCTTCCCTCCTATCCACAAGGCTTAGTCTCTGTCAAAGAAGCTATTAGGTTGGTTTGACAGGATTTGTTTTTCCCCACGCCAATTATGAAATGAGAGGACTTTGTGTGCATGTTCATTGTTGTTCCGGACCTAAAACCTCACTGTTTTCAACCACGCTGAAGTGTGATGTTGCCATTGGCCCCAGACCTAGCAACTGTGCCAGCGAAAATAAGCTTGACCAAGATCCTTTCGAAGAGGAAAATACAGATCTCATAGGCAACTGTGTTTAAGAGCACAGGCTCAAAGAAACAGGAAATTTGGGATTTATTCCCATCTACCAGCTGATTTTCTACTTGGTTAGCCACTCTAGTGGTTTTCCCCATCCATACAGGGGAGATAAATTTGTGTGATTTGAGAGTACACATCTCATGGAAAACAGTTACAATTATTAGCAAGCACCCCCTAATTTATAGTCACTGGATTACCATACAACCCCCACTCTGCAGCCTAAAAAGAAGGGTGGAATATAATTACATACATGACCCAAAACAGAAGAGTATTCTGAGAAGTCTGTTCAGAACTTAAGTATTCAGTTTGTGCTAGAAAGAGGAGTACTGTGTTTTTTCTGATGAGCAATATTTCCTCCTATAGCTTTTAGAGTTCTGCATTTGTTTCCAGCAGAGTCAGAATACAAAAATGACATCCTAAAGTGAAAGCAAGGCTGCTCTTTGAACGGGACCCTCAACACTGTAGTGGAAATTTTCTTCCCTTTCCTTCAGGGAGGCTCCTTTCTGGGGGATAAATTAATGCAGACTTAAACCAGGAATCCTAAGATATCAAGTGCTTGTGCTTCAAAGTTCCGTGTAAAGATCTGAACCTTTGGTATATCAAGTTGGTCTAGACACACTATTCTGTTCCGACATTTGTACGACACAACCTACAGCCTGGAGGCTGTTTATGACCGCTTCTCAGCGCCAGGAGACAGACAAGATGTGTCATGCTTTTACTGAAGCTTCAGATAAGGATTCTTCATTGGAAGGAATAGTTAAGACTAATTTTTGGATAGGAAAGAATAATTGAAACGGGGCCTGAATTAGCAAGGCTATGTTGTACACTCAGATCATTGGGGCGGAGGGGGAGAATCACCCTTAATATTAAGCAACAAATCCACCACGTTATTAGCCACCACCCACTGTTCTTTTCAGATTCTGAATCCTACCTGTATATACTTCATCCAATACTGTAGATTCCGCTGACATCTCTTTAACGTAGCAGTAATGTGGATGTTTCATGTAAAAACAAAGAGGGTTTTCGCCCCTTTGAGTTCAATCTATTCACACTGACTGTTCAATGCTCTACCTAGGTTCTTCAGTGACAACACCTCCCTCCTGTTCTGCAGTCTCCAAGCACCTCAACCTTTACCTTCCCAATGCCCAGACAAGGTAGGGGCGACATCACTGAAGAAGTTTTCAGCCTCAATCTCTACTGCAAACATACTGAAGGAGGCTTTATCCAGACTAGAGTTGGTCATATTACTTGAATTAACTGATTGTTAGCTCGAGTTAACATGACTGCCTGCAATCTTTGTAAGTGTTAACATAGACACTTCACAAAAGTCTGCCCCAGGGCACAAAGTGTTGCCAATTCAGCTGAAGCATGACCAGGAACTATCATTTAATTCAAGTTGAACATGACCAGAAAATCTATCCCACAAAGGCCACATTGCAGAGAGGAGAAAATAAAAAGTAAAATCCTTTTGCCTGCACTGCATCTATTCTGTGCATAGACTGAAAAGGTCAGTTTACAGAGCTGGTAATCTGACATCTTCAGGCCCCGGGAGTAAGATTTCAGACATGTTTAAAAAAAAATCCTGGAATACAAAATATTGTACACAACAGCCACTGAAGTGAAGCAGAAATGTGACAATTCTAGTGTTTCAAGTCATCACATAACTAACGGTTTGCATATCTGAAAGAACAAACAGGGGTGCTAGTAAAGAGGAAGGGAGCTGCAGAGAGGAACAGAGATTACATTACTAGTCACATCCAGGAGGTAATGGCCAATTGACAGTTTCTGGGAATCTCTGTAGATATCAGCCTATGTAGATATTAGCAGGAGCGGCTCTAGCTTTTTTGCCACCCCAAGCACAGCAGGCATGCCGCCGAAGGCTGCCTGACAGCCACCCTCGCAGGAACCAGCAGGGCGCCCCCTGCGGCTTGCCGCCCCAGGCACGTGCTTGGAGCACTGGTGCCTGGAGCCGCCGCTGGATATTAGTATGGGTGTGTGTTTTAAATATAGATTCAATCGCATCCCTAAACATGCGTATGTAAGCAAAGTTGGAAAAATAACTGATGCGTTGGCAGACCTTAGAGTCAGCATGCTGCAAAGACTCTGCATCGTCACCGCCTCAAGCTTTCGAGGAACTTAACTACACATAGGATTCAAAAAAGTTTCTCCTGTCTCCAAAGTCATTTCCTTATTGACAGCAGCAGTCAGGTGACCAGAACCATGTTAAAATCCCTATACTTTCCATTCACCTCCCCAAACCGGATGTGGTCTAATGCAGGGGTTCTCAACTTTTCTTTCTAAGCCCCGCCCCCCACCCCCACATGCAATAAAATCTCCACGGCCCACCTGTACCACAACTGTTTTTCTGCATATAAAAGCCAGGACACATTCGTGGGTAGCAAGCAGGGCAATTGCCCAGGGCCCCATGCCACAAGGGGGATCCACAAAGATAAGATGCCTAGATTTTAGCTTCAGCCCTGGATGGTGGGGCTTGGGGCCCCGGGTTTCAGCCCCATGCAGTGGGGCTTCAGCTTTCTGCCCTGGGCCCAGTGAGTCTAATGCCGACCCTGCTTGGCAGAGCCCCTGAAACCTGCTCGCAGCCCCCCAGGGGGTCCCAGACCCCTGGTTGAGAACCACTGGTCTAATGCATATAACTGAGGGTACAAGTTTTGTAATTAGCATAGGCTCATGAGCAATGTGGGTGCTAAATGAAACCATTTTATTTTTAGGAAGAGGTTTATTTAGAACATTGTATTCACGAGGACAAAGAGAAGAGAATGGGGATGAGAGGTTCGTGCAAACCCCAGAGATGTATTAGTGCAGAAGACTGCTAGTAACACCACAAGCTTTCAGAGCAGAACAAGATGAATCTAGCAAGAGACATTTCAGAATGTGAAGAGGAAGAAAAATGTTGATTAGCTGGTGAGGAGCTATACTCCAGCTACACCTACACAGCACAATAAATCATAAGCACTTCCTAATCAAAGGAGAGCAATACAGCTCAAGGAAAAGAAAAAAAAATGTACGGCACATAGCTATTGTGATGAAGTATGGTTTTAGCAGGAAAGCCATGAAGATTACTGAGACCTCACTAGGAAAAGATGTATTCCAAATGCCATTTTCTTTAATAAACCAGTGAAGCCATCATAGTTCATTTGGGAGGCTGACCTTGAACTGAAGTGTTTTTATTAAACTAGGAGATGGTTGTTACAACTCACTGGACTGTAAGGTTTTTATAAAGAACTGGGACAGGCTTTTAAGTCTAGAGCCTTAAGCTTACATGACTTAACAATACGAAGGGTGATAGTTTGGGGGTAACCCCAGCTAGACAGCTGAAATACTAGGGGGTCAGATTAATATCTGTTCGTAACACTGGATGGTAGGAAGGTTAAACAGCTAGTAAGAGTTATGCAGAGAATTTTGTTTTAACAGCTTTTCCTATGCAAGATGCTTCTCTCTCGGGTCTTGTAAAGCTCCCTCAGTACATACTCAGCTGAGAACTAAGTCTACCAGCCCGGCTGAAGTGTACTTAGCCTGCACGACCAGGGCGGCTCTCTCCAGGCGAGACATTGCTTACAATGGGGCACTTCACTGTCCCCTCACTTGTGCCCAATCACAATCTGTCCACACACAATCAGTTCTGTCTACTACAAAGAAAGTCAGTTCTGCCACACAAATTCCAACACTAGTTTAATAAGTTCTAGGCTCCTTCCTAAGTAAATTCTGGCCTCCCTCTTCCTTCCTGCTCCATACTCCTCCCAAGAAATTAGTACCAGGCCCCACCTACTTCTTTGCAAAGGTAACAGACAAACAGAAGGCCCTTGACCTCCCAGAAACACTTCTCCATACAGGCTGCTCTGCTCCTCACTCTTCTGGGTAAAGCAGCAGTGGTTCTAGCCTCCCTGCTTCTTTCTTCCCATCCCTTAAAGAAAAAGCACCACAGTTTCCCTGATCCCAACTTCCACTCTGCTCTGTCTCCTTCCTCCCCTCCTGAAGAGGAGCAAGTTGCTCAGGGGCCACTCTCTTTCTTTCCTCCTCCCTCTCCAGTGAAGGAGGCAGCAGATCCCTGGCCCAGTTCAGGCCACTAATGCAGGGCAAGGTTTCTACTCACCCTGGCTGAACAGGTAAGTGGGGTTTGCTAAGCCCTCCTATTGTAGCTTATATTCCTGTCATCACCATACCTGTATTATCCCAAGACAGTTTTGAAAGTTATAATATAAACACACAATAAATTACTAGCTCTATTTTGTTAGTCTGCAATTACAATACTCACTTTAAGATTAAGGGTCTAGAGACAGAGTATGATGGCAACTACAAACTGCCTAACGGCCGCATTACAAATGTGTTAAAACCCTACCTTGAGACTTTCAAAAAGAGGATTTAGACAATCCTCATTCATTTATTTAGATTCATCTTAATTGGCTTCTTAAAACTCAACTGTAGTCTTTACAGGACTGAAACTATTGCAACACACTGATAGTTTGGCTTTGTCTACACAGCTGAGACGAAACAGTTCATTAGAATGCACATAGGCAGGCCATTAGTTGGAATGTACTGGAAGTGCATTTCAGGATCCTTCTTTTTAAAAAAGGTATTAGAGGCCATTCCTGCAATGTGTTCATTCCACTCACAAGGGATGGCATGCACTCCAAAGTGCTGCGTCAGCATTACGGTATAGGGAAGCCAAGGACTACACACTGTCATTGCCTAGCAGTTCTAAAACAATTTTAAGAGTTTTACATTGCCTAACTACACCCCCCCACACACACAATTACAGTACGGTTTTTCCACTAGGGAGCAGTGTTTCTCAATCGTTTCAAGTTGGCACTCCCTTATTACAAGACCATTTTTTTTTTTTGCAACCTCCCCTTACCTGTACTGTAAGCCAATGATAACAAGCCTCTAAAATTTGAGTTTCAAGAGGTTAACAGAACACTTATCCTTCAAAGTTAAGCATGTATAAGGTGTGTGGGGGGGGGGAGCAGGATTTTCTTTGCTTTGCCTCACAATCTCATTCTCTCACCTCCACTCAATTACCTTCCGTGATCCTATTGGGGTGTGTGCCACTAGTTACACAACACTGACCTAAGGCCTCACCCCTCCCCCCTCAAAGTTTGTTGTGCTTTTCATGAAGCTAAACAGGATTTATTTTAACATTACCAGGTAGGTCTCCTTGGTTTTAATATTTTGTTCCATTGGCCAATCTTGCATGGACGTATTTTATAAGTTAAGAAACAAGCTGCATAGGTTTACACTTGGCATAGTCTTTTATCAGGTCTCTGGATATGAATCCTACTGAGCTGCCTAAAATGATACCATTACAAGAGAGACTAAAGGCAAATCATTTAATAAGGCAGGGATTATACAAATAGGTTACAACTGGTGCAGTGTGCTTACTGGTAAGCTGTTTTTGTAAAAAGTGTGTCACCTCTGAAGTATTATCAGTCCGAGGTGGAAGGGGAAGGAAGTGATGCAACACAGATGCCATCACCAAAAGTAAATCTGGTTTATAAAACCTGACTGGAGTGTTTTGTTTTCCTACATAGTTGTGTCCCCCTACTGGCAGAGGCTCAATACTGTGTGTCCTAAGACAAAAAAGCAGGCGAGGCTGAGCTAACTATGGAAGGTTAAACACTCCCATGGCATTACCATTTGACAATGTTATAACCAACCTATTATACTACAGACTCACTAAATGCAGGTAGTGTCACCGTCAAGAAAACTGGGAACGCAGCAAATTGATATCATGGAAGGATGGGGAGATTTAGGCCTGTTAAAACCAGAAAGTTGTACCATTTAAAAACTAATTTGGTGTAGAAACTGGATCAGTTAGATCAGTGCAACCATGAGTGGGTGGACACATTCTTCAGGTCAGCTTCAAAGTACCCGATATCAAAACTTAGCTTAAGTCATTTTCTCCAACTCCATCACAGGTTTCACCAGTTTCTAAACTAATTTAGTTAAAACCCAATACAAACTTTTGTTTAAACAAGGTGCGAGACATTAACGTGCCTCTGGAAGAGCCTGAAGTTGACCACCCAGCTTTTTGCCAGGAGTTCCTGCCTATACTTGGGTTCTTGCCTATCCACTTTTCTTAAGAAAAATATCAAGAAGGATGAAGAAGAGAACCTAAGAACCATTCAACCACTCCTCCCTGCCCGCCCACCCACCGAGGTCAACAACGGCAGCTCTGCATAGCTTCACTACAGATGCTGGCTTCACACCAGATGCCAGGCAAACTTGCTATGATGTGTGGAACTACCTGGTCTGAACACATGTACCAATTCTGTCTGTAGACTCGTACGGGACATCTGGTGCACACCAGCTGCACTGTCCCAACCTTCAACAAAACCACCTTTCAGGACTCCCAATAAAGGCAACTGACAGCACCTGCTTCCTCATGAGTCTCTTTATTCCCAGAATGTTCACCATACAAGAGCAGTTTTAGTGGTGACAGGACTGTATGAACGATGAAGTTTTACAAAGCTGAACTCCAAGTTGGTTGAGTTTGGTCAAATGAGTCACAGGGCATTTTTCTAGTTCCTTGACTTACATTACCTTTATTCCATGCAGTCAGAAAGGGATTTTAACTAGTTTTTCTCAGTGGGATTGCCTCCAGTGTATGGTCTACATTACCTTAATAGCTTTGTGCTACAGAGGGATCTACACCACAATTTGTGGGACCAACCACACTCCTTGCCCTGCAGAGACCACCCAGATTGAGAGGGCAGAGGAATGCTCATACACGTCTTCTGATGTCATATCAAGCCATCTGGTTTTTTTCCTTGATGACTACAATTTTCCACAGAGGAGTTCAGTAAAGGGTAAGGACGGGGGAAGAAAGGAGAAGGTCAGAGGAAGATCTATTGCAAGGAAGTCATGGGCCCAGTCTTAAGTTACCCTTCTGTAAAGAGGGCCAATCTAACTAAGCTGGCACTCTTTGCTAACCAAAATATGGGTAGCTCTGCCCATCAGATGGACACCAGGTGTTCTGCACCCATCACAGCTCCCTCTCCTCTAATCAAAGCCTCATTAGTCTAAAAACCCCACACATGACTAAGAATCCTAACACACACAGCGGTATACACGTTACACAGGTAGTAGTGGGCTTTGCAACAATACAGAGGACAGTGTATAACCAAAATCTCCCCTTCCTGCAAGGAGCCTTCCTCCCCATCTGGACTGTGCGTTGCAACACGATGAGTACTTTCTTGGATCAAACCTTTGGACACGATGGCAAAAGGCTGCGCCTGCTGTCACATCATCAACTAAAACAGTAAGATGGTTTAGTACAGTGCCATGCCACACACCTCCCGAATGACCTTAGCCAAATCATTTAATCTGTTCCTCAGTTCTCTTCCCTTCCTGCCACTCCCTCCCCAACCAAAGAAACACCAGTAAAAACAAATACTTTTAACTCATCAGTTGTGAGGATAAATTCATTATTTGTGATGCATCCATTTGCTAGAATGTAATAGAGCATTAAGTAGACGTGTTGCTTGGCTGGCAAGTCTTGTCTAAAAGTGGATACTCTTTCTGCCCAAGACAGCCTTTCCCTCATACCCAGGTTATGATGGCCTTCTGCTATGCATGTAGTCTTCCATAATGCAAGTACAGGTACTTTTTAGAACTAAATAGGAAGCTTCTGCCCCACCCCTTTTGTTTTGGGGCCACTGAAGTAGTGGAGGGCCCCTAAAACTTGTAGTCTGGACTATATTCTGCCAGGATAGAACACATCCAAAGAAAAAAAAAGTGAGAGGTACTCCTTTGGGGACAAGAGGAATAGAGACTGATAGATTGCCATAATGGAAATATGGATTTACTTTAGGAATTGAACTAAGCCACAGAGGGGGAAGCATTTTCGTTGTGGAAAATTACGAAGGGGTATCTTCTGCATAGGGCAGCCAACTGCCCACTCCCCTAAGCTAGGTAAAAGGCACTTTACTAGAAAGCTGGGAGAGAGATTGTTTTTGCGCGCAAGGCTTTAAAGAGCCTGTGCAAGACCAGGTTTAGGCTTCAAGAACAGCCAGGGGGAAAACACTAACTGCAAAAGTCTCAGCAGGCATCATAAACCTGCTAACAAGAGGGGCCCCAATCGGAAAAAACAATGAACCCCTAATGCCCCCTCCAAGCAGATGCCCGACCTGTGAGAGTCTTAAACTTAAGGAAAGCCCCTTTCCCTAGGCACTCGGCAAGATCAAGACTTGAACTGAACGTGCAACACTAGAGGAACATTCCACAGGTTTGGTAGTATACTCTGATAGTTATAAGCTTGACTTGAGCATGGAATAGAGTACCCTGTCCAAAACCCACCTCCTCCCCCATGCACACACATTAGAGAGAGATTCCCTTTCACAAAATAAAGACAAGTGTCCGAACAGGGGCAGCAGCTCAGAGGACCTCAACTAGTGAGAGGGGGCATCCTAATATTCAGCCATTAGGATGCCAAGAAGCCACAATGATGGGTGCAATATAAAAACCTATATAGCAGGATCAGAACTGCCTTGTCCCAACTTGATTTTCTTCAGAATCAGAGGGTGAGGAGAAGGCAGCAGCAAGCACAAGGGAGCCTCCGCAGGGGAAATCAAGAAAGAATCTGGCACCCACACTCCCTCTGGTAGAATAAGGAAGCGTAGCAGCTGTGGTTGTGTGCGACAGATCAAATACTCACCCAACACCTACAGACTTCAACAACTGCTGCTTCAGTGCCAGATGAGGCTTGATGTCAATTCTGAAGTAATGTGCCTGGTGGGCACTTTGCATGGAAATACACTTCAATATCTGCAAGTGGCTACTCCTGCTTGTTGGGAGTGTAATCTGAGTGCAGAAGGAAAATGCAAGTCTCTGCCTTGTATACACCATCTGATCTACCTAGAGAGCAAAAAAAACTTTGAAGCCTTGTTGTCCCCTACAGCCAGATGAACCCAAATGACCTTGATCTCTCAATTGCTTTAGTTCTCTGTGCACTGCAGAGAGAAGGCACACACCTTAAATTTGGGTGCGTTTAAACCCACAGCAAGGCCAACTTGCAGACACGCTAGTAGATAATTTGTATTTTAGCTGACCTTAGAGCAACTCTGCTTAAGGTACCAGATTATACAGTATGTTCTTGACAACTATTAGCTGGAAACTCAAGTGGTAGGTTACCTATCAAAATATCCACCTTAATTGCTTTCATACAAATTCCAGGCAGCCTGCTTTTGTCTGCTAGAGTCTGGCTATATGATGAGCCTTTATATCCAAGAGGAGATTTCTATGAAATGAACAGTGGTAATTCTGAGATCATGTTTAGTAAGCCCACTAATTACATCCTTCAAGACCACGTGGTGCTACAAGAATTACAGAAGCCATCTGATTCCTGGATTTTCTGCATAATCTTACACAGAAGTAGGAACAGCAGAAGGCACATAAGTTATCTGGTCTGGGCAAGTGTCTCTGTTGCCACCACTCCCTGAACTGGTACAGCATTTGGCGGTTTTGTGCCTGAAAACAGATCTATTGACTTGTGAAATGTTCTGGTTAAGTGCCAAAACATCTGTGAATGCCCCATTCTGCCTGATCTGCTTTGCCAATCCACTATGCGGTTATTTTGCAACTTTGATGCATACTGTACTGATAAACAGGTTCTTCTCTATCAGTGTCAATAGCACCCAAGCTACTAAGGAAAGAGTGGCCCAGTCACTTTTGCAAACAAAGCCTGCCATAACTGGGACATATCTCTTTGATGTTGAAGGTATTGATACGATCAGGCCCTTTAATACATTGCAATTCTAACCAGTTGTTACTGTGTCTTCTGTAAAAAGAGGTCTCAAATGCAGTAATACTCCAAATGGGCTCACCATCCTTTCAGGAGGATCTTATCTGGTTCTAAGATTTGAAGACCATCCTATGATCTCTCTCATCTACCACTGAAGTGATCTGAAGACTTTATTTTTGGTTGGTCACAACAGCAAGCTGGGGGGCAGAGGTAAGGGAGTGAAGAGGAAGAAAATTCAGTGGGTGGAAACTCCAGAGTCGACATCTGAAAGTATCTGTACAGGAAGCCCTCGTAACCAAGAGGGTCGGGAGGGACTGGACTGTGCATTCTGAAGAAAGCAGAATTCTCCATATGGCTTTTGTCAGCTTCTGTTTTCATTCTGAAGATATGACCTCTTTACCTGCACCCACATATGAATTACTCTTTGACAGCTATGGAGCAAAGTCTTCATCATAAAAAGTCATGTGCCTGAAGTACATGTATTGCCAGCTTCCCACAGGTGTCCACTTGGACCTTGTTCTTGATTGGTGCCTGGATGAGACAGTCCTTTAAGAAACCACAGATATGTATTCCATTTAATTGTACTGAATACGCATCTGTTACCTGTTTGATGAAAAGGAGCCTGCAACCCAGTTGAGACTCCAATTCTGAGCAAGTGTACTGAGTTTATGTTGTTTGATGGGGAGACTTCCAAAGAAGTCTCCCCAGAATAGGTTTTCCCTTAGTAGTTCCATCTTGCTCAGCTGTGTTGGTACAATATTGCTCACAGAACAGCCTCAAGAGGATTGCTTCACCTTGTAGTTTGGCTTGGAACCTTGTATACAGTCTCGCAGATAGTAAGATTTAGTTCAGTTCCCTCCAAGATTCCAGCCATCAGTTTTCCAAAGGTTTTCTTCAAGTATATTCCGAGGCTGCCAGGAGCTGCTTTGTTTGAATGGCTGCTTTCCAGGAACACAGCCACTGCTATTCCTGGCTCGCTGATCACAGCCACAGCTGAGAGAAAAGCCATCTAGAGAGACATCTGGGACAAACAATGCAGGCAGGGTTATCTAAAGGCTTACTCACAGCCCACAAGACTTTCCCATACTTGGTAGGAAGTTGAACAAAGTGTGCCCATGAAAGGATTAGTTAAGTGAAGTGAGTGAATGCAGCAGAAGGAACCCTTTTTGAGGAAGTTGCCTCCTACGTCCTTCTTTACATACACAAGATCGGCCATACAAAGGTCCATCTATCCCAGTATCCTGCCTTCTGAGAGTGGCGAATGCCAGGTGCTTCAGCGGGAATCCATGAATCCACATGACTGTATTGCAACTCTAATGAGATAGAAGTCCATCAGCGGTCCAATACGCCATCCTTTGTCACACAATGTCTGGGTTTTGCTGGGCCTTCTTATGGCTGAGTATTCCTGAAGGAACAGGTTTCTCTGCATTATTCTCCTGTCCCTCCTACTTTGACAGCTGGCATTCCTCCCAGGAGAAAGGAGTTTAAGCTTTTGTTTCAGTTTTTTTTTTTAAATGAAATCCAAGGTGTTGCCAAGTGCTTGGGTTCCACTGGATTCCAGCTGAATAAGACTCCGAAACAAGTACTGTGGATAGGATCCCTGGATTGGGTCAGAGTTTGAAAGATTAATTCTGATCTTGAGAGGGATGGGGCTTTTTTTTTTGCCCCCTTTTTCTGGAAGCAGCAAGGTTCCTGCCCTTTTCTATGGCTTTTACATGTACCCTCCTGTCCCTAATCAGCGAAGAATACGGATACCGGAGATGGCCTGATGAATTCTCTGAACAGCCAGGGGTGTTTACCTCCATGGAAAATGTACCTTCACTTCCCACAAGAGGCTGCTGCTTCTGCTTCATCAGTGCCTCCATCAAGTCAGAGGCAAGCCCTTGATCCCTGTGCAGGGTATCAGACTCCCAAGAAGTCCATAATGGAACTTTAAGTCACTTGGATGAAGGAAGACGGTGACCTAGAGGTACCCTGAGGCAACCAGAGTATGTATGACCCAGTGGATGGTGAAGATTCCCCATAAAGGAGCATATGGTTAAGCCTCTGCTAATAGGGCATAAGAGATATGGGCTGCTGGTCAAGGGAATAGGGCTTGAGAGTCCCTTAGTGCTATGTCAATAGTCCACTGACCATTTGTTTAGCTCTCTGTTCTCCTTCCATGGCTTTGTATTGGGAGGTGGAGGGGACCTACTGCAGCCGGTCACCAGGCAGTTCATCATTAGTAGGGCCCTACCAGATTCATGCCCATGAAAACCACACTGCAGACTGTGAAATCTGGTGGTGTGTGCTTTTGCCCTATACTATACAGATTTCATGGGGGAGACCAGTGTTTCTCAAATTGGGGGTCCTGGCCCAAAAGGGAGTTGCAGGGGGATCACGGTATTGCCACATTTACTTCTGTGCTGCTGTCTTCAGAACTGGGTGGACAAAGAAGCGGCTGCTGGCCAGGTATCTAGCTCTGAAGGCAGTGCCCCGCCAGTAGCAGCACAAAAGAAAGGGTGGCAATATCATACCATGCCATCCTGACTTCTGCGCTGCTGCTGGTGGCAGTTCTGCCTTCAGAGCGGGCTCCCGACCAGCAGCTGCCGCTCTCCAGCTGTAGGCGGCACCACTGCCAGCAGCAGCAAAGTAAGGATAGCAGTACCGCAACCCCCCCGCAATAACCTTGTGACACCTCCCAACTCCTTTTTGGGTCAGGATCCCTACAATTACACCACTATGAAATTTCAGATGTAAATAGCTGAAATCATGTAATTTATGATTTTTAAAATCCTATAACCATGAAATGGACCAAAATGGACTGTGAATTGGGTAGGGCCCTAATTATTAGCCTTTTTGTTTTTGAGCAATTTCACTTAGATTACTCCTTCCTCTGCTCCACTTGCCACAGGTTCAGTTTTCTCCTGGTTCATGGAAGAGTGAGTGCAATCCCTCCCTGGGCTAGGTCAAATTGTGGGGGGATTCCCCAGTCACAGACATACCAAAGCTCACTATTTAGTGATATAGGTAAATGCTCTTTATTTTTCTTCACTGCTTGTTTGCCCATACTGGGGATCAAGCAGGGGCATGCCCATCTTGTGCAAAACTCTCCGGTGAAAGTTCTCTCACTAGATCACCCATGTTGAATCACTATATCAAATATTTTCATTTGTTTGCTGGATTAAGTATCAGTTTCCTGCAAGCATAGTACTGGTCAGAAACTCCAGTATGTATTCCCCAATTCCCTTTTTAATAAGCCCTTTTATAAGTCAATGTATAACTTCATTTCATAGGAGCTTTTTTAAAAAAAAAGGTTCTTCAATCCACAGAAATAACATCATGCCTGACAGACTAAAAGATCTACCATCTTGCTCTGCATTTAAATGCAGAGAAAAAAGAAATTAAAACAAAAAATAATAAAAAAAAAAAAAAAAAAAAAAAAGATTTCTTCTGGAAAAGAAGAGGGTTGGGCACAATATCTTCAGCACAGAAGCCTTTCCTTTCTTATTTGTATCATTACTCTCGACAGTGTTCAGAAGTTCAGCACCAGTGCTAGCTCTTGAATATAATGTACAGACAAGTTTATTGACATTACGGTGATTTCTTTTGCTGTTGTGCATTCGGACTTAGATCATGCGCTGAGGGTAAGCCAATTAATAAAGGTATAGAACGAGCATCAGAATGAAGTTTACAGCGCTTAACTATGAAGCCAGAACAAATACAAACTAGCAACATCTAAGGCCATGTCTACATACAGCAGCAGTTGTAGTTTAACTCAAGGTCTGATCAGGGGTCGGGGGGGGGGGGGGGGGAAATCAGTGTAGTTAAACTGGTGCAAGCCACTGTATAGTCACACTTTAGTTTCAATCTATTCCTTGTCAATTTAAATTAACCTCAAATAAGTCTAGTTTTCACTGAAATAAGTGTCCACAGCTTTTTGCACCAGTTTAACAAAGTACGTTTTTAAAAGTCACTCCTTTAAACCAGTGCAACTTTTCAGGTAGATAAGTAATCACATAAGAGAGGAAAGGAGATTTACATAGGGCAAGCCAATCCTATTAGCGGAGTCAGAGTTTTACTAACTGGTCACTAGTTTTTGGTGCTAACACCTGAGCAACCAATGGCAATATCACAAAATGTAGGTACATAATGATTTTGGCTAACCTGATTATGTTCAGCCAAAGGGTACAAAAAGGTTCATTTATATTTTTACTTTTACTTATGAAACACTGAAATTGCAGTTAATTTTAAAAGTCAGAAAATGGGAAAGGTTTCTATAGCAACATTAACTCATTTTCTGTTTGTTTTTCTTGAATATGATGCTTAATGCATTTGTTTGTTCTATTCAATTTATACCACAGATACACAGGAAGTGCAATAGGGCCTAGTTAACATTGCTTTAGGAATGTATGCATTCCTATTTCTCAGCTTTGATTTTTAAACTGTGCAACCTTGACATTGCATTACAGTTCTGTGCATTTAATTTACAGAGTCAGAGGAAGTTGCCCATGCTGAATGTTAGCATCTAAATGGTCACAAAGATGAATGAGGTGAGAGGAGATGGTAGTTCACATTACATCCATTGCATAGTTCTCTACAGTGCCTGGACACAACAAACAGCACATCTGTTCCCTTTGAAACAGCCATATCTTTAAAACGGATTTCATTTTTAAGTGAAAGCTTAGAACATGTGATTTTTTTTTTCTACAATGTGGATTCTACATCTCTTGTGGGTTTGCCACTATTATTCATAGTATTTTCTTGTTCCTTTTAAGGAAACATTTTTGGCGGGGGAGAGAGGACGACTATCTATATTGCCTCTTCTACACGAACGGACCTATGAGCAGCCACAAACCTCTGCATTTTAGGCTGGGCAGAAAGCCTGCAGCTTTGTTACAAAGGCAACTTCAACATCTTTGATCTTCGGCAACTCAAACAATTTCAGCCGCTTAATAGCTTTATTAACCAACCAATTCCCCTCTTGCCCACCAAGATCTTACCTTGGAGTAAATCCACAGCCAAGTACTATTTATATGCCAAATTTCACAGTTTAGCCCTTTGAGATTTACATACAATAGATTTTTCAATAAAAACATTCCCCTCGTCCTACATAGTTCAAAAATAAAGTCAGTAAAAGGATATACTCCTCAAAGTTGACTTTTTGGCCAGATCAGGTATGCAACATTTCACCCAAAAGTTTAGTTTTGTTTTTTTAAACTATATAATCATATGATAAACGGGGGGGGGGGGGGGGGGAAAGAGAAGAGGAGGAAAAAGACAATTTAAACTGGTTTATAATCTAAACTGCACACTATCAAGTGACTGCCACACACTCAGTTACCATATCTGCGATGCAAGATACAAGGAACAATATATAGTTTTTCTAGCAGTTATGAGCATGCAAGAGTCCTCCATTTAGGAGACAGAATGGAAAGTATAAACCAGCCTGCAGAATATGCTGGCTAGAGGGACATCAACCTTTTAATTAAAAAAAAAAAAAATTGTTCTGAAGATTATTTTTAGCCTACTAATACTACTACAAACTAAAAATCTTATTCTAATTGTTGTTTGATAGCAAGCGCAGGTTGTTAAACTGTCAATTTTACGACACTGAAAATTCTTGATAAAAAAAATTATGTAAGCAATAGTGTTTGCCGCTTACCTTTAACTAGTTATGTTTGCTGATTCAAGATTGGAGAGGAATGGTAGATCTAAAAAAGCAAGTAAATCCCCAGCTCTTGCTCTGCCTTGAAACTGGACTGGTGCATATGAAATTTAATGCTAATGAATGAACAGAAACAGAGGTCACAACATTAGTTTTTGGCATTTCAAGAGGGCACACAAAATGGATTACACTGAAATGAGAAAAATCCTGCTACAGAACAAGGCATGAATCTACTGAAAATACCTGTTACTACACAAAAGGCTGCTATATTACTAGTTGCTAGGTATACACAGATGTACTGCAATCATTGATGAGACTAATTATTTCCTACCAATTCTCTCTCTCTGGCCACAAAGATGGTCAGAATTTCAGCCTCGTCTCCTGCACCCTCTCTATCACATTCTCCTTGAACAAGAGCAGAACTCCAAGGTTGCATGCTTCTTCATCACCACCCTCCCAACAGTTGCTGTTCTGCCACTGGGTCTGATGGAGCAATGTCCCACTGAGCTTAATGATTTTTGCAGTCAGACTTATTTGCATCCAACCAATTCCACAAGCCATTCAAAGCTCTTTAACATTCAGTACGTTCTTAAAAAGTGAAGGTGTAATCAGCGATACCAGCTCCAGTACCCCAAATAGTAGCACACAATTGAACATGGCCCACAGCAGCACTTCAAGGAGAATGCCTGCAAGTCAGTAAACAGTCCAATAGCCAAAGTAGAGTACAAGGGGACATTTTCACAAATGCCCTTAAACAACAAGTACCACCACAATGCACCACCTAAATTTTGAACTTGGAAACACCCGCATTTCCTCCTACTCCTCTATGGTATTAGGTTAAAAACAAAACCTAGAACAGCTTGGGGCAGGGCTCAGAAACTGCTACCAGGAGATCTCTGTTCTTCAGAATTTCAGCATACATTTAAAAAAAAACCACACACACCCCAACCACACCTCTAGCTGTTATTGTTGTGAAGACAGACTCAGAAACGTGATCCAAATTCCACGGATGCAGAGAGGAGTCAGCAGAAAGCCCAGAACCACTGCGGAGAGTTATGAACTGTCCCATTCATCTCAGTGGGAAATTAACTAGTGATCACAATTTTAAATGTCAGCAATTTATTTCCTTATGCAACAAAGAAGGAAGAGGGTCCTAGACCTGCACAATTTACTGACTGATGTCATTTTGATGCCACCAGTGAGCAGTGTATAAGATACAATTACTTCACCCCCAAATCAAGGAGGTGGCAAGCCTAGGAAACTAGCCAAGCCATGGGACACGTTCGTGCCTTTCCGAGTCATATTTTAAGCATATGCACAACCTACTGTGAGTAGCACTTCATTCTAGAAGCCATAAGTTGAGCTTGTTTCGTGTAGGCTGGAAGAATACCACCACGTTCCCCCCTTTCCACCCCAATCTGGCCCCTAAACTAGATATGGAGATTGACGATCACTGAAGAGTTCTGCTTTCACATGATACTTCTCAGAGATGAGCAACAAAGAAATTCAGAGATGCAGGTTCTAAGGTCAGCTGCTAACCTTAAGTACATTACGGAAAAAACACTTTAGACATGGCTCACTGCTCTTGACTATAGTTTTGGGGGCACTGAACACAATTCCACTGTTGAGTTTCTCTCGTATATTTTTTTTAAAAAAAAGATAACCAGCAGAGATTATTCACAGGAGGCAGAGGATGCGATTTGCAAGACTTGAACAATTTACTGGACACATCACTAGCCAAAGCAACAAGGCACAGTGTTCCCCTTTTCCTCTCCCCCCAAAAAATCGTGCAGTAAGTATTGTGTACTGTATTTAACAACTGAAATTACCCACTTAAAAAAAAAAAAAAAAAAAAAAAAGACGCTTCATCTAATATTTGCAGTACTATTAAACCAACCCTACTAACTATCTCTCTCCCCATCAAAGTTAAATATTCCAGCAGACAGTCAAAAGCAATTTCATTCCACACAAAAAATCCACTGTGCAAACTTGGTTAGTCAAGGAAAACCGTTTGGACTAAAACAACAAACAAAAAATCTACACTGAATCATTCTAAAGGAAAGCAGCTAACATCGTGGCAATTAGGGCCTGAAGTACTAAGATGTAAATAGGCCAGGATGGCCTGAACAGCCTTTCCTAATTCTGCTTAAAATGCTTTTCAAGCATTCAGTTTTAAATTATCCCAATTTTTGATTTTGTATATTAAATATTCAGGATACTGTCCTACACACATTTCAGATTAAGTATTGGCTATTCAGTAATTGTGTAATATATAGAGGTAATAAAAGTCTATTTAACATGATGTTAAAGGGAAAAAAAAGGGGGGGGGAGGGGGAGAGAGAGAGAGACATCAGCCAGTTAACTGCAGTTCTCACTTTCACGTTTTTGGTCAGTCCAGATCAGTGCTGTTAACTCAGAAGCTCAGGGCAGCCATTTGGAAGACTATAGCAACTGTATTGGTTTCCAAAATGCAGATGTTTTTACAGAAAAGCAAGACATGCAGGCATTTTGTGTTATATACACCATCAGATACACATTATGACCCAGGACTCAGAAGAAGTTTAAAAAAAATTTTGGCTGGCGGTTTTAATTAAATGCTGATTAGATCTGTGCTAGCTTATAGAATAAACGATTTTGATCTCTTTAAAGTTGTGTTGGTTGGTCAAGATACTTCCCTCCCCCACTCCAGAGAAGGTCCTAATGGTGTTTATTGCCTTTTCTTTTCAGCCAAGCAATATAAAAGCTAGAAGAGTCAGGTGCACTTTTTAACCCTGAACAAACAGAAGTTCTTAGAAGAGCCCTTAGTCAGCTTATAGACACCCAGAACTGGCACTAGGCAGAAACAGACTAAGCAATTGCTTAAGGCCCTGAGCAGCTCAAGGGAACCCCCTCCCCCTCCATTCACTTATTATGTGTTGTGAGAAGGGGGGCAACACCCCAAATTGACTAGCACTGCCTCTACAGACACCTGACATTTATAAGCCTTCTGCTGGGTAGCAGCAGTAGCATTGCTAGAGCAAGCTACATCTCATCTTTTCAGACACCAGCAACACTGAACCCAATGAGAGAAAATTAAATCTCCATTCTGTTTTAGAGATGACTTCCAAAGAAAAGCACTGGGTTTATGGTTATTTTGATGGTGTTTCTGCCTGAATTATAAAGGCGATGATATTTTGTATTAATTATTAAGATCATTAAACACATACATGACATATTCAAGTCTGTCTACAGTGTTTCCTGAAAGACTATAGAACATTGGAAAGCTACTAGTATGCCACATAATTGAACCAGTGGAACCTTAGACTAAGACTACTCTCCCATCTTTGATCCAGCACTGGCACGGCTGCACCAGTGGAAACACGCATTCAAAGCGGGTGCAGGCAGCAGACCTATTATTTCAGGAGGAGGGAGAAGAGTTAAGGAAGTTTATGGCTTCCTCAGAACCCCACACAATTCAATTCATGGCAACTACAGTTACGGACAAGATCCAAAAATATTATACCAGTAAAATTTAAGTAAAAATTCCTAAAATAGTTCCAAGAGAAGTGGCATATATGGAACATAGATTCTATCAGCATTCATTTGAAATGTCCCATCTCAAACGCACACACTTAAGAACTAAAAAAAGAACAGGAGTACTTGTGGCACCTTAGAGACTAATAAATTTATTAGAGCATAAGCTTTCGTGGGCTACAGCCCACTTCTTCGGATGCATCAGACTTAAGACCTAGATACTGTAACATTTGCCACCTCTCTCTGTATCTTTTACTCATGCTGCTAGAACTCTAGACACTAAAGATGCTCATCCTGACCTGTATGTCTGATTACAAGTGTTATCATCCTGCATGGAACTACTAATATCTTTAGGTTTTTAAAAACATTTTCTAAGAGCTGTTTTTGGCATTTCTACTACAAGCAATTTAGAGTTGCTTTTCATAAGAGAACGTGGTATGAAGCATAACCAGTCTCTATAGAACATTTAAAAATTGACAGTCTCTGATCAGGACCCTCTCTAAGAATGCATTTTCTTTGAAAGAGTGGGTTGGATAAGGCAAGGCAAGATAGCAAGTGTTTTCACGTGGAACTGGTAAAGTACAGAGCAGGCAGCTGTTTTCGAGATACAGCCTCTGCCAAGGTTATACTGTAAAACCTAGCTGCAGTGGCAACACATTAGACACCAGGATTCCCTGCAAATTGACAACAATGCCTACTGGGCTATTAGTGCAGCTTGTTCTTCAATACTGGCAGTTTTCCTGAGCCTCTCAGCTGACAATCAAAACCCAGTTTTGCACAAAATTTTGCCATCAATTACTTGCTACATTTTAAATGAAAACTGCAAAACCAAACAAACTTATTTCAAATTCTGTTGCAAGGCTATACTCCAGTACAATTGTCTAACACCAAAAGCCAATTCTTCTCAGGTACAGTGGTGTAAATTCAGCACTAATCCATTCAAACCCATTAAATTGTCTAGATGTATACAGATAACAGATCAGAAAGAAGGGAGTTTTATTTCCTGCTTAGGAATTGGGGATAAGGGTGTCAAAAAACCCAAACATTGTTTGGTAGTCAATTCGGATGATATTGCAATTTGTTCAAATAAATTTGAGCTATCAGGAAAAGAAAGCTTCATGTTTTAAGACAACTGTTTCTCAAAGATAGCTGTGCTCAGCACTCAAGATTTTAACCTCTGCTAATGAACACATTAGAACAAAAATCAAACATTCCTGATGATGGGTTGCATCTTTAGATGCAAATCAAATTCATTCATCAATTGTTTTGCAGAGATAAATGGTGGTGAACAGTGGCAAAAAGAGATCAAAAGCCATTAGTCTGAATGACAGTAAGATTTTGTCATAAGCAACCTTTTAGCACTGCAGAGATCAATAAGAAACTTACTTTTACAAGTAGATAAGTAATTTTTTCCCTTCAACTCTACCTCTGAAAGTATCTAGAGCAGCTATGCTGATTTGGGGAAAGGAGCACAGAAAAGGGGTAGGTGGAAGAGCACAGTCTTTGGATTCTGCTAGACTAAAAAGAGCGGTTCTTTTACCTTCCCCATCTGATCTACCTTAAATCTATTAAAATACCAATTAAGCTAACTCAGTGGAGGGGGAGGGACTTTTTCACCCTATCTAGACAAGTCCTTACTGAGCCAGGAACAAGATTATGATAGGAAATATTTTAAATGCCTCTTTTTTTTTGTAAGTAATCACCCACAAGGTAAGCAAATTCATACGCAAGAAATGTAAGCTTCCCACATATGTATGACAAACTTAAGTCTTTTCCTACTTTGGTAGAAAATTAGCTGAGTTAAAGGTAGTCATTAAATAGGACATCCCTTACTCATGACACCATTTTATACAATAAAAAAAAATGGTGGTGAATTAAATGCCAAAAGATCACACAGTGCGAGAGAGACTTGCTTTCAGTCTGCGTAACAGAATAAAACAGCATTAACAATAAACTAACATGATTAGGCCAGTAATGTGGAAAGATTTATGCAAATGCTAACTAGCATGTTCAAGACTTATCAGTTACTCTGAAGACTAAAGCAATTAAAGTCTTTACTGTGCACAAAAAAGGATCAACCATTTTGCTGGAACAGAACACACTGGAATTGAGAAGACTATCTCTGTGAAGGGAAATGTCAGTTCAAGTATGGCTATAAAAGGCTTTTGAAAGGGAAAATAAAGCCTCAGTATGTCAAATTTTAATGTTAGAATGAGTTCCCTTACAGTTTCAAGGTTATTTGCAATTAATCTAGCTTCCATTACTGCCAACGCTATGTACAGCCAAAAAAGACCGTTAATCTGAGTCACCTATGTGGTGTATGTCAGATAAACCTCACATCCCTTTACAGTTGCATACTAAATCAGCAGTAGGTCTCTTCTTCCACTGTATGAGAAAACAAGCTGCAGAAAAGGTTCGGGGTCTGCTTGAAGTCAGTCACCCCAAACACAATCTGCAAAAGGTCTAGGAAAAGAGTTAAATGTTGTCTATGTACTCGGATCTCTTTGATTTGCAACAAAGGACATAAAACGCCAAATTGAAGCTGTAGTTCAATTTCTCAACACAATGCCACTGTCACCCCCTTTACTCCCAATTTTAGATCGTCAGAGTTGATCACGAATGGTTTTCTTTGCATCCTCCCGTTTTTGCCAGCCCAACACGAAGGAAGAGAAAAATCACACGAGAGACAGCTGTAGTACATTATTCACTGAATACATCAAAAAGTTATTCTCATCTAGTCATAAAACCAGACATTGAACAGATTAAATTCATAACCAATTACTGAACTGTATAAGGAAACTCTTCTGTGGTCAAATGAAATATTTCTTGTCCAAGTTCTGACTTTAAAAAGTGTTGCATTCTAGTCTTGAGGTGTTTGATAGTCACAATCTTGAAACATTAAGCAAACAGTTTCATTTAACTGTGCTTAAAAAAATGTAATTGCATCTCTGCTGTTGCCAACACCACATAATTAGAATATTTCACTACAAGATTTCAAATGCCAGTCGTACTACATAAAACTGAGCCAGAGTGCTAGGACTGAGGAGAGATACTCTAAGCTGTGGAAAGTGTTGATTTTACTAGGCATTTTGTCCTCCTATCATCAATTATACCATGTAAGCCAAAATGGAAGGGTAACACCAGAATGAGATCACATCCATGAAATTAAAGGAACAAATTTAAAAGCGGAGTAGAGGAAATAGTTATGCATTGTGTAATAAGAGTAATATCTGGAACCCACTGCCACAAGGTATTCTTGAAGACTTGGTAGTATTCAAAAAAAGAGGATTAGACATTTATATGAATAAATGAGAAATCAAGCTACATGAAACAGGATAAATTTTAAGGAGAGACAAAGACCTTTGTGTTTCAGGATGTAAACCACACACTAAAATCACAGGGGTTAGTGAAAAATTCCCTATAGGCAATTTATTCCATTGCTATCCAAGGTGGTTTTGGCATCTTCTTCTGAAGTTCAGCTCCACCCCAATATAATGCTGTCCTCGGAAGCCAAAAAAATCTTACCACGTTATAGCTTATATATCGAACTTGCTTTGATCTGCCGGAGCGCACAGCCCCGCCCCCCCGGAGCGCTGCTTTGCCGCGTTATATCCGAATTTGTGTTATATTGGATCGCGTTATATTGGGGTAGAGGTGTACTTGGTATTGGGCACTGTCAGACAGGACACTGAATTAACTGAATCCCTGGTCTGACCCAATATGGACATTCCTATGTTTAAGTCTCAGTATTAGATGCTTGCGTTTAGAGATTCAAAACGCTGAACAAAGTTTTCTTCACAAATATTCCGTTTTCAGTTTTTGCTTGGTGCCAAGCCATCAACTTCCTTGCCTTACTGTGATTCATTTCTGTAAGGTAGAGGTGTGGGAGTGGTTGAAGGGTAATGAGTCAAAGTTTCAAGAAGATGTGCTAGTGAAGTTGTGCCTCCACAGTTTTAATCAGTTAATAGGCAACAAAAGATGAAAATCCGCTTATTTCCTGTTTAATTAAAATAAATATAATTGGCTTTTGTTGGGATGTAGTTATCACCTTGCCTTGTTACACATCACAACCATTAGGTACTGTCTATTTGGACACAGCAAGGTGTAGTGGTGCCAGTGGTCAGGAACAGCAGGGCTAAGGCACTTTCTTCCACATGGTGGAGCGCTCTGATAAGCTAAGGAAGCCAGTGCCCCAACTTTCCACATGTTCGTTTCCCCACCCAGGGCCAGCATCTGTACTTATGCACAGTTCACATTCACTTTAGATTGAAAGGATGAGCATATTTTAAATGCTCACGCAGCATTTCTGAAGCATGCGGACCATTCAAGAGCCACAAGTTATTCCAGGGTTCTTCAAGCTAAAGGCAATGCAAACTGTGCACAAAAAAAAGTGCTGCCCCATGGTGCAAGTAATGATTTCTTGATCTGTATAAGCTGATCCAGGGAGAAGATAACAACGCATCTGCTATGACCGAATGAAATCCCGGAAGAGCAAGGTCAGACCTGGGATGGGGGGAGGTAAAAAGAGGTGCAGAGTATAGGGAGAATGGATGGATAGGTGTGTAAGAATGAAAGGCCATGTTAAGAAGGGGGGGGGAGGTGCGTGTAAGAGTAATCCAGATAGAGGAGTTTACTACAAAGAAGAGTCCAAACAATGCTTCCTGTCATGGTAGCAGGTGCTGATGCTGAGTTTATCTGAGCTACAACAGATGCATGGACGGAGGAGTAAAATAAGGAAGAAGGGATAGGAGATTCCTGAGAGATTACAGGAAACAATCAAGGAAGGAGGAGAGAAGACAGAGCTAACCAAGTAGTCAAAGGGAAGGAGAGAGACAAAAAGCTATTCCGCGACAAAAAGCGCCTCCTCACTAAAAGATTGTGCTGATTCTTTTGATGCAAATACTAAGTACTGTATTACAGAGTGTAGGAACAATAACCAAATAATTTGACCAAGACCTGGAAAACTAAATATTAGCAAAAAGAAGGATGCACTGAAGTTTTTACACAGGTCCCTCCCCACAGAGTTCTGGGAGTCAAATCTTGACACCTCTTCCCCATTTGAAGCCTCCAACACATTTCAATCCTTCTCCGGCCATCTTTCTCCACTTGCTATGCTTGCATATGCTTATCTGAACTTTCTTCTTGGTTCAATGAGGATCCTGAACAGTCTCCAATCCCGTCCCTGCCCTCCACCAACACAGTCCTATTTTAAAAGGAAGTTGTTGTTTTTTTAATAGGTTAATCGAACTCTTGCACATCAAGTTATAGCTACATTTCTCTAGTGTAGAAAAGGGAGCCAAAAGTCATCTGTATCAATAGCCTTTCACCACCCACTCAAACATTACACTTCATTATGCAACTGACAGGTTCGCATTTAAGCTCAATTGTGCAAAAAATTTAGCAAACGGGAACTTTGCACTTTTTCTGCAGGTTCACTCTTGCAGTGAGCACATGAGTCACACCAAGGAACGACTCTACGTGGATCCCAAATCCGTCTATTTACTGTAGGCTGCTGTTGATATGCACTCTCTCCGGCCCCTTTTTGTGTTTGCTTGTCTATATCATGCCTGCTCAAACTCAGCAATCACAACGATATCTTCCGTTTGCAGCCCCTGCCCCCCCTCTCCCCTTTAGGGAAAATGACGACATGGACTTGCCAAAAAGCTTGTTAGGAAAAATGGCAGCTTGCATTGCAGAGGGGTGGATGAGCCACAGCAAGAAAAGGGAACTACAGATCAGAGGAGATGGCATCTCACGCTGTGGGAAAGAGAAGTCCTTGCAAAAGGAAGAATCCCTCTCTCTTTAGGGGATGTGAACGTGCACAGAAATTGGCAGACGAGGCGCAGTGTGGGACGCTTTAGTGGCCAGGGCTCTGGGGAGACTGGGCGGCAAGCGGAAGGCTGGAGGACGGGTTGGAAGGCAGCGCCCCATGAATAAGAGGCATCTGGTCTGCACCTTAGCCGGCCCCTCTACACCACGCGCTCCCTCTCTGCAGCACACGCGGCCCCGCCCTGCCCCCTGGCTCGCCCGGGGATCCCGGCACGCGGCGCGGCTGCACTCAGAGGCCCCGCTCCCCACCACGCCCAGAGCCCGCCCGCCCGCCGCGTGCGATCCCGCACGGCAAGCGCGAGGCGCGACATCCGCCGGGAGCCTTTCGCAGCGCCCCGCTGCTGCCCTGCCGCCGCGGCTAGGCGAGGCGCTTGCCCCGCACGTTGGGGGCGAGGTCCGGCGGCGCTTTGCACAAGCCCTGGGGAGGGGAGCGCGCCCCGCCGCCGTTAGCTGCGGGTGTAACGACACGGCCGGGGGTTTAGCGGCTCATCACCCCAGGAAAAGCTGCAAACAAAAGGCAGCGGCGAGAGAAATATCCGGACGCTCCAGCCCCCGGACTCCCGTACACGCTGCAGTTAGAGACGAGACCACAAACGCTTGGTTAGCTACAGCTCCCCACCGGCCCATGGCCCCGAGTGGCTGGTTTCCAGTGCACGCAGAGCGAGCTCGGTCTTGCAAACTAGGAACAACTCGGAGAGTCCTACCAAAAAAAGCCCCGCATGCCCCCCAAAGGGAAACCTGGAGCTTCATCTCAGGGGCGGTTCCCACCCGGAAAAAAATCTTGCTCTCATCTCCCGCCCAGCCCCGCTTTATTTTGTAACTTACTCCGGCCCTGCCTTTGCAGCGCCCACGCCAGCAAGGATCCCGATCCAGCTGCAGCAGGGACGAGCGGCCCGGGCGCTGGCGGGAAAATAAAAGGCACCCCCACCTTGGGCTGCTTGAGTGACACCTGGGAGCGGCCAGTGAGGGCGCCGGGAGCCTGCAGCAAGGCGAGGCGTCAACGTTCCCGACGGGAAGGGGCTCCGCCCCGGCCCCACATATATGGGCGGGGGTAGCACGCTCCCTCCCCCACTCCCACTCCCGGGCCCAGAGGAATTAGCACCGCCCATAACAACACGAGTATTGCAAGCTGCACTGGAAAAGCCTCTAGAGCCCCAGTGTCTTGCAAACGTCCCCTAGCTGCATGGAATTGCTGAGCTGTTTCCTTCCCCCACTCCCCACCCCCAGGGTAAGAAATTCTTCTCTTCCCAGCCCGCCCCCCCTCCGACCTTTATTTCAGAGACCAGTTTAAATAGAAGGCAACTTTGCCGACAGTGTTTGTTCTGGGGAGCTTTCATACACCTAGGGAGCCAGTAAACTAGTTCTAGTGTGCAATGGGCTTGGAGAGCTGCTTGGTAGCCTGTTCTCACTGGGGTCCCCATGCCAGGGCCGGAAGAAGAGCTGTAGTGTAGTGTGCAGCCCCCGCAGTCTGATAATCATGGGGTAGGTATTTAGTAAGGAGTCACTCTTCCATCCCCGACCATTGATTTTGGTTTTTTGCATGGAGCAGGCCCACATTGTGCCTCTGTACAAACTCATGCCCTCTGCAGTCTGAGTCCTGCTTTAGTCATTAGAACCCAAGCGCACTTCTAGCAAACAACTAGGCGGTATATTATTGCACGTGCCCTATGCGGAGTTCATTGTCATTAAACACCTGAGTGCCTCATTAGCCACAACAGATCACCTGCCCATGTGTAGGACTAGGGGAGAAACAGACTCTGTCTAAGCAATGCAGTTCAGGGGCTCCTGCAGTCTAGAGGTAGAAGAAAAGTGGGGGTTTAAAAGCAAGATCTCTAGTTTAGCGGTTTCTTGATTCATAGAGGACTGAAATGTGCTTTATCTCTTTTAGGGGGAAAGGTTTTATGCCGGGGCTCTCGTTATTTTTGCCCCCCTCCCATCCTAGCAGGAACAATTTAATATAGATTTGGAGGGGAGGGAGAGAGGAATGTCACGCTGCTTTTTTCCCCTATACTTTATATACAGTATGTTAGTCAAATAGTCAAAAGACCTGAAGCACCTGCAGCTCAGAAGTCAGAGGGGCCTACACTGCCTCTATGGCTACCTCCATCTCTCTAAAATAGCGCTTTAACTGGAGTTCGCTCCTTTGGACTGAAATACTATGCAAATAGTCTCCAGATTGGCCCCTGCTAAAATTCAGATTCCTAGTTTAGTAGTTTAATTCATTCCCTGGATGGAGATAAAATGCACTCTATAGATGGGCTTAGCTTCTAGCATGCAGTTAATGGTACTTTCTACAGAAATGGCCTGGGGAGGAGGTGTTAAAATGACTGGATAGTATAGACTAAGCCCAAGGAGCTCAGTGTTGGTCTGTAAGATGCACTTTTCAGCTTCAGGCACATATACCCCTCCACCCTCGCAGAAGTCTTTTAAACTGCGATATTTGTAAGCTATACATCCAGCAAGGACACACAACCTCCACCTCTCAATAACAGTCTTGTCTCATAGATCTACTTAATACTAGTCTACAGCTTCTTTCCCTCAAACCTCTAGCAATCTGGATGCTCTTTCTTTGAGGGAATATGTTTAGCTAGGCAGAAAATAGGCTTCAGTGAATGGTTTTAACTGGAAGGGGATAGTCACATCCTCAAAGCTAAGTACAAGTACTAAATTGTTTAATATTCCTTTCGCCCTCCCACCAATAAAGCTAGCTCTGTAACATGTAATTATTAGTTAATATACCGCCTCAACACCAATTTCACTACCAATACTGGGATGCCGAATGAAGGAACCTGCCCAACTACCAATTTGCCACAGTTGTATAGCTCTCGTAGTGATTCTTTTCAGATGTGCAATAGGTGGGTACGTAGAAACGTGATGGGCATAAATTAAACAACAATGGCAATGCTTGGTCCTGTCCTTTACCACGCTGCAGTGCAATCCTTTAGCAGCTCTAAAATGCCACCTAATCACATCGTTTAACACAGGACAGGAAGGAGGCTGAAGATACGTTATTTTTAGACCCGGGGCACCCTACTAACCCCCCACACCCACCCCCTGCTATCACCACCTCATTTTGCTTCTGCCACTAAATGTAAACTTCTCCCATGCAAGCCAGACTTCCCCGCGGTTATGTTTCCCCTACGCAATAATCGGGAGGCTGCTTTATCTTAAACAGGGGCAGTATTGAAGTTAACATTGAAACAAGCTCGACCAGCCAGTTACAGTCTGGACCAGAAACGCCTCCCATGCTCAACCATTTTTCTCTGGTGGCAGCCTGACAATAGCTAAGAGAGGAAAAAGGGGGCTCAGACTGCCGGGATGGCTACAGGGTACTTACAGGGAACCGCTTTTTCAGCGATGAATGCTGTCGCTACTGTAGGACCACGGACAGTGATTGGAGTATACCTCTCTCTGTCCTTGCCAGCTCACGCCTTTCCACTGCCTCAATACGAAGCATTTTTAGCTTTCCCAGAACAAAGGGACTCTTGTATCCCGCATGTAGACTGAATCCTCCCCATATAGGCTTTTAATTTTCACTCGAAGGTTTGAAAAATAATTTCTCCCCCTATATTACAGCAATCCATTCACCCAACTTGGACCTGGCATACCTTCTACCCAGTCATCAGTTTTGACAGCTATTTACCCCAGCTAATCACACGGGCTGTATGTACTTGGTCCAGACCACTACAACTCATTGTATGCGATAGCCTACATGCCGTCTCGCATCCCTTCAGAACTGACAAAATGCTGTTGGGCTAATGCAATTAGACTTGGGGTCTTATCCCGCCTAATCTGCAAACGTAGGTTTATCTTTTCAAAGCGATACTCATTCATTCATCTGCATGATGTGGGTCCCTTCAGATGCTTTACGCGAGTGATGCATTCAGAGTTAGAAAGGTATTCCTATTATAAGAACTTTAAACCATGATCTAGCTAGTTTATAGCCTAGACACTGAATATGTACATCTGCTTGAATGCAAAATAATGTATATTTTCTCCTGGTCGTCTTAATATTGCCAATACTTCCAGGTATTTGTCCTGTTAACATACTGTAACGTACATGAATTGCTTTAAAGGAAACATAAGCATATGTAATAGATTTAATTCTTTACTGCATGCATCCTATGCTTTCTGGTATTTGATTTAGACATTGTATTAGCTATAGAAACATTAAAAGAATCAAAACACAACTTACCTTTCTCTCTTCAGCTTAAAAAAAAAAAAGTAACGTTGAAGTTCTCCCAATACAAAGGAGTAAGAAGCAGATGGATAGTTCGCAAGACAACACACAAAATCTAAGCTGTGGACAGTTTTAAACAGAAGCAAATAAAATGAAAATGCTTTCCCTCCCAATAGTCCAACACTTAAAAAAAAAATCAGGAAAATTAAAAGGGAAAGGAAAACTTAAAACAAGGAATGTGACAAGGCTAGCCTCCTATTGCAACACAACTCAACAAAAAAAGGGGGAGGGGAGAGAAATAAAGGAAGGAACAAAGAAAAGAAGGGATGAAAGGACGCGTTACAAAGACGGTCTCTTTCTCTCTGTCTCCTTGTTTCTTTTTAGTAGCTCGCTACAGAAGTAAAATGCTGCATCTCTAAGTGAGAACAGAAATAAAGGGGGAGGACGTCTTAAAAGGGAGGTGGACTGGATCACACAGATTTATAGCAACCGTATCACCCAGCGCTCCTCTGCTTCCGCACCAGTGTGTGCGTGTGTGTGTCTACAGCTGTGCCAGGCGCCCACCTATCCCGGGCGCCACGCGCGGAAGTATACGCCGACACCCGATACAACGGAACCTGCTGGCCAGGCTGTGCGCCGCGATTGGTGCGACGGGGTTCCTCGGGCGCCGCCCCGGCGCAACAGCCAGTCCCGATTGGCTGCCAGCCGGTGTCAATCCGGCACACTCAATGGAGTCCCGTTTCAGGGTGAGTTGCACCGAGAGGTACCACACTCAGCACGGGGGCAAGGCGAGAACATAGGAGACCCGGAGCAGAGAGCAACGTGGGATGGTTCTGCTTGAACTATCAGAGTTCCCCGCGGGGTGCAATCTGTATCCGTCAGAAATCTTGCTGTTGTAGACAGACTCAGTACAGTGGATTGACTGCCGCATCTTTCGCATATTCTTTAACATTAAAATGTCTTGTATCGCTCTCTCTTTAAACATAAAGACAAAAAGAATTGTCTGCACCTCCGCCTTGTTTCTCCTAGGTCTGTTTTCCTTACTTTCTAGTGCTTCGTGATTGGTCTTAGTGTTTCAGTCTTTTTTAATACATTGCAGGGACTGGGAGGGTTGTTAGACAACACTTGCAAAGGCAAGAATGGAAAGCAACTATTAGGAAATAGTACTTTCCATTATGTCACCACAGAGTAGGGTAGAATAATTAGACCGTCCTATCCAGAAAGGCGCTGTACAGAGCTCGGAGCCTTTCATTTACAGGTAAATCTAAAAAATTAAGAGTTGATATGGACCACATACTTCTCACGGTCAGGCAAAACATATTTCACTACTCTGCATTTAAAGAAGTTTATTGTACTGACCAATTACTGCAGCAATTTCTCCTCTGACAGTGAAGATTGATATTAATTGAGATTTCCAGTGACAAACATCTATGGGGGGGGGGCTTTTCTTATTATATCACTCTTATCTTTCCAAGAGAACACGGTTGTCTTTAAGACCGTTATGCTGAACGGGAGAAACAAGCCTGCATGATATACTTAGACCTTTCATTGCTCATACTGGTCCTTTATGGCACTTGAACTTTCTGTTTAAAATCCGAAATGCTTCCTAGAACGTATTTGCTTCTTTTCCCCTGATACACAATACAACGCGTATAAAGCATTTACAGTAACAAAGCACTTATGCCTTCGGAAAGGAACTCCTTTAGATGCTTATTTAGTGCAATCTGGTATTTGCATCCTGCCGGGGGGGGGGGAGACACACACAATGATTGGAAGAGAGCAGTAAAATAAATTAGTGTTCCTTGAGAGTGTCCTTGAATGTTTATAAATGATTAATGGGATGGAAGAGAAACCTGTTTATCTGCCGTTTGGTCCATATGATCGCCATCTCCTATCAACGCGACAATAACTAAGTAGTACATAGGGCCTGATTTTTTACATCTCGCAAAACCATTTATATTTTAAATGTATTTGACATCTTTCTAGAACACGAAGATTTTAGATCATCTGTAATTTAATTTACAGTCTATCACCAACTTTTTGAGACAGGTTGGAACTCCGAAAAAACGGATTAACTCCTCTGATGAACAAGTGGCGAAAGAGTTGTTCTTTGAACTGAAGAGAAACCTAGTGAGGAAAATTGCAAAGAATTACCACTATGATAAACACCTTCCCAACAAGGCGGCTCATACAACAGTCCTATTTAAGTGATGCCTATTTATAGCCAGTTTGTAGAAGTGCATGCATAAATTATGTTTCTAGCAGTTTAAGTTAGTATTCCATAAAGTCCCTTGGGCTTGCACTATTTTTCACTTTACTTTGGTCTGTGACTGCTCCTTAATTATAGCAACACGTACCCTTTGAAAAAATAACTCTTTAAATGTCTCTAACGATGCCACACTTAACACCTAAATGTTGGTGCTCTTTAGAATGTGGGTGATGTAATATTGCACACACATCAAGTTTAGCATATATATGAGTAAGTCATCTTTTGAAAAAAAAAGTAGTTAGTTTGCCAGGACGGGTTTTGAAGTGTGGGTCATAACGGAGACTAAGTTGAACAAATAAAACTTATCCGTACTGTGTTGGATTCTTAGACAAAACTAGGTTTACTTAGTGATTACTTTTTCTTCAGTCTAGATTATGTAGAATGTTGTTGTTTTTTTAAGCAGTTAACACCATTCCTCAACAGTGTATCAGCAGTACGTGAGGGAGGAGAAAATAAACCCACTGAAATCTCTGAGCAGAGTCCTTTAATGTATTGGCAACCCCTTTAAAATAACTATTCACCACATCAATAAATAGCTGCTCCTAAATTAAAAGGAGTTTTTAAAGAAAACCCCGAAACTTATGAGATATTGGAAACTAGAAATGTGGCATTTTCAACTTTTCCAGGGAATGAAATGAAGCTGCCAGAAGCAGGTGCCCAAACACGTCTGCGGTTCAGACTCTGATCAGAACACTTTTAAACAAAAGAACAGCCCTGCTGTAATTAGTGTTCAATTTTTAGTAATCAAATCCATAACTTCGTACACTAACACTTTTGATAGACTTAAAATCTCTACTGATGAGGCACGCACGTTGGTTGATACAGTGCACTGAGTGAAATTAAGCAGAAAATAGCCCTTAAAGTCCGTGTCTTGTCATTGGCCCTTCTCCTCTCTGATTCGTCTTCAATCTCCTCGGTTGTACGCAATGGCAGCAGGATTCCTCCTCCCCCAACAATGAAATACTTTCCCATAAATTATGTATAAATATAAACCTGCCACATATAATATTGCAGACGATGACCTTTTGGGCAGAAAGTCGCCTTGTTTACTTTTTTGGGGGTCTGGAGAGAGCATTGGGTCAAAATGTGTTAGTTGTTAAACTGCCTTTGCATACTTGAAAGCCATATAACCCCTTTTAGCCACATATTTGTTTTAAGACTGCTTAAAACACCCCCATGCTAGGATTAAGACTGGAGGATACTGTACTGGGGATATAAGAACAAATGGGAAATGTTCTATTTAAACGCTTCAGAGCAAGGGGATGCATTCAGTTTAACAGCCAACTTTTTTTAAACCCACTTCATACTAACTGACTGGTAGATATCGACTCCACTCCAGCAAGCTGAGAGGATCTGATGGGTACAAAAATCAGACAAAGTTGTAGGGAGCTTGATACTAACGTACCTGAGTCATTACAAACCCCTAGCCGTCTGATTGGAACTAATGCAGGTTGTAGGACCATGGACAGAGACAAGCAGCCCCTCACAAGGCTTATCCTGATCCCTGACACACAACTGCATTCTCTTTCAAAAACTATTTCTAAGAGCCATACGACAGAGCACATTCAGCAACATATGGGAACAATGCTGCTTTGGAGTTAAGTAAACTTTCTTTTTCCTTTCTTTCCCCGTCTTCCCCCCCCCTTTTTTTTACAGCGACCATAAAGAGTATCACACTAAAACCTGCCTATCCCCAAGCAAAAATCCCCAGTCAAATGTGTAATGTCACTATGGGCTTTTATTTTCTGCTGAAGGCACGTCTTATCTCAAACAAATAATTCCTAGTTAGTGTTGTTCATGTGTGAAATTGTAAGCTGGCAATCGTGGTTTAAAAAAAAATCCTCCATCTAAAAAGGCCCTCTTAAGGTTGTGTTTACAGTGCAAGCTTAGGTTTTGCTCCTGTTATAATAAAAAGCATAAGCATGAGGCGTTCAAAACAAATCGTCAGACTGGTATATCTTGCCTCAGAAAAATATCTGCTCTTTAAGTGTTGTGTGGGTTTGCGGGGTGGGGATTTTTGTTTTTGTTTTTGCCTGACCCTATTCAGAATAATAATGTAAACTATGTATGAATCTACCTTAGTATAAATAATGCAACTGACGTTGCTATATTTCTTCTCTGTTCTATTGGGTAAGCAAAAGTCTTAATACCAATACAGCCTATTTCTCAGTGCGAGAGAGGGGTTTTTGTGTGTGGTGGCTTTCTGGAGAGGGTTAAAGTTTCGGTTTCTTTAGCACGAGGTAACAGCAATCACTTGGCTTTCTGCAAGGAAAGATAAATCTTAATCCAAATAAATAAAATAATAATATAAGTAAACCATCTGTCTGTTCCTGAACATCACTGTGACCTTGTTCATTTTCTACAGTGAAATGGGAAGAGGCAGCTTTCTGCTGCACGACAGTTCTTGTTTGCGGGCAGTTTCTCTCGCTGAAGATTTGGCTTTCCCGTGGTGTGTAATACATGTTTAATTTTAAAATAATAAGACTGGGCACACCAGCCAGTCAATCGGTTCCATCGACCCCTTTTGTGCTTAGATCAAACGCTTGCACAACAGAGAAAGTGACAGCACCAGGGCACGGTAACAAAGCCATAGTTTGTACCAAAAGAAGAGTGAGGCCCAGAGAGACACCGCAGCTAGAGAAACAGCTGTCTTATCAGCACAGTGCAGAGATGGAGATGGCTCAAGAGGTCCTCAACAGATAATCACTTGAATAGGTTTGCAATGCGCCAAACTTCACGCTTGATAAGACCAACCCAATGTAGAAAGCAGCACAGATCCAGCTCCATTCTATTTGATCTGCGCTGCAAATTAAGAAATTGAAATTCAGGTGGCGCAGGCAGCATGTTGCTGATAGACCACTAAAGTAAACGGTCATTAGAAAGCTTTCGGCAGAGGGAAATAGGCGTCTGTAACTGGATGTCACTTTAATAATAATTAAGAAGTAGCCACCTGTCTTAAAGTGACACCCGAGGGGGGTGGGGGGGCTGCCTTTTCTTTTCAGCATTGTCACATGCCCCTGCGTCATTGAACAAACTTGTTGGCTGCGAAGTTTAAAGACCGAGTTTATTGCAAAAGACAGAGTCCCAACTCGAACTGCGGAGCTAATTTTAATTCCCCCCTCCTACCTGTGGCGAAGAAAAAGATGCACGGCGACTTCATAAAAACAACCCTCCGCCTGGTATTAAAAAAAATGCAAACGGCAGAAGATAAAACCATGCTTCTGCGAGCACAGATTAATCAAAACTCTTTGCTGAAGGGAAGTGAATAGGATAGTTCAGGAGTTAGCATAATTATTTACAGGTCACAAGAAAACTGAGCTAGAGTCGGTACTAAGCCATATATGTAAGCAGCAAATCCCGTTCTAAACTATGTGTGTTGATTGACTAATGACATCACATTAGAATCACGTAGCTCCTCCTTGTTTCATCAGGAACGCCTTTAAAAAAAACACAAGCTTAGCTTTGATTTAAAAACTAAATTGCATTGATGGAAAATGTAATTACAAGGGACAAACAGAGAGCCCATGAGCACAACCGTTTTCCTAAGATAGGGGTGGCTATATTTACTTAGCTGTTTTGTGAGTTGGTGCCCAAAAGGGCTGAGTAGCCAAACCAGATGCAAGAAATTATCTAATTTTAGCCAGTCTATCATCCCATGACTTCCTTGGATAGTGTTTTAAATTAGGTGGGTTTTATTTCTTCACAAAAATAAACTATTGGAGAAATGTCTGCACTTAACTGCCAGCAGGCCAATAAAGGCCTTGTCACTGGGGCTTGCTAACTGGAGGGCAGAACAGTGAATATGGTGGTATAATGCTGATATTTTTAACAAGAGGCCACCACAAAAATTTGCCTTTGTTCTGTGACAAACTTTGTCTAGCAAGGGTGCATGTGATGGCAGAAGGGAGATTAGGAGGGACTATGGAATCTATTAATTTCTTTCCCCTTTCAACAGAAATTAGGGTGACCAGATGTCCCGATTTTATAGGGACAGTCCTGCTTTTTGGGTATTTTTCTTATATAGATTCCTATTACCCCCCACCCCGTGTCCTGATTTCACATTTGCTGTCTGGTCACCCTAACAGAAATGCTTTCTCATAACCAAGGAGGGAAGCAGCTTACGTGTGGGGAGAGCGAGAGAGGAGGGACCTCAATATTGGTGCACTTGCTGGAAACACTTATATTTTCTTCCTGGAAAAAACTGCTGGCTATATTAATAGTATAGCAGAGCATTCCTCTAGTCAAAAATTTAGAGAGGAGGGGGGGAAATAAGGATGGGATCAACATCCCTTAGGGTGATCTGCCAGTATCTTTTGTTTGTTTTTGGAATACCTGACATTTGGTGCAATGTGGTCGTTTTGTTAAAAAGGGCAAAACCACTTGCTCTTTTTAGAAGTATTTTTGTATTAACTCTATGGATAAGTTATTTCTAGCAGGGATGATACAGCAGGCTCCGGAAAGGGGGTGAATGTCATTTAGAAAATCACTCCTTTTAATTTGGTGGATATGTAATAAAAGTGTACAGTGAATCCCTGTCCAGTCAGTCATTGTATGGGGATGGGAGAAATAATCTTGTGTAAAAGAAAGCAATAAAACCCCTAAATTAAAGCACTTTATTTTTTTAAGTTATGCTATTTTCCATCTAAAAATAATAATGCTTTTAAGCTCCCCACTGAATTAGGCCAAATACTGTCACATCTTGGAGAATTTGGTGAATTTATATTTCTATCATACCAAGAGGTTTCCTCAGGAAACAGGATAGAAATAAACTTACTGTAATTAGTACATCCACTCATGGTATTATAGTTATAGAAATATTGACTTAACTGATGGATTTTACTTTTTCAAACGTATGATGTGTGTGTTATATTTTCATTCTATCTGTTGAGGGAAAAGTGCATGTTACACTAAGGTAGCTTTTTTATTCTGCCATCATTTTTCTTGCTGACAGTGTAGTGCAGTAAAATAGTGGCAATTGCTACTAGAATATTATTGAAAAAATGTCCCTGTGAAGTCTGGACTGTTAGTACACTAAGTAATTAGATCATCTTCAGATAATCAGATCACATGCATAGTAGATGGAATTTTTTTGACCTTGTGTAGACCACTTGTTTGAACATATTTCAAACCATTGTAGGTATCTGCTTGAATGTTTTTGTTTTTATTCAATTAAGATGATATGCACCCAGTTTGAAATTAAGATTCACAATCAAGGTCTGCATATAATTATGTATTGATGTGGATGTGTGAGAGGTTGAGATGCATTTAAGTTTCACTTGGTTCTACTGCAGTTATGTGACCTCAGTCTTTTTCTGTAGCATAAGCTTAGTTTAATGGGTGGAACCAGATACCCATTACTGAAAGGGAATTTAAATATATTTATGTAGCATTATGTCAATAAATACCCTTTCTTCCTTCTCCCTGCCTATCCTCCACCTTTTATCATTTTTCCTTTTTGGATTTCGCTGCATTTTTTTCTTTCACGCTTACATTTATACATAAGAAGCCCTCTACTCCAAATACCGTGGAATTAAGCTGTAGTGATTATTCCTTGCAGTGATCAGTTAGGTGGATCAAATCTTGTTCTCCAAAAGCCAATTCCCATTGGTGGTGATGTTTGTCCCTCACTTATATTGATCTCTAGGATTTTAGTTGTAAGGATCAGATAGGGAAGGATTTCTCTGGTTTTCTTCACAGACAAGAATTTAACTTTTCTCATGTGAAAATTCTTTACCTGCAGATGATTTAACAATTTATGGGAGTGCCAGTTGAAAACAATAATTAAATAGACTTGCACTGGCACTAAAATATATAGTGGAACTTGCTGTGTCTTTGCACAGTAGAAATTTTGCTTCTCTTGCATATGCAAGCTCATTTTCATGGGTCAGAAATTATCCTGTAAGGTTCTGAGCTACTTAACTCTCATTGAGAGGAGTATATAGGCAGGATCTGGCTCATACATTATCATTCAGATTTAGATATCTAAAAGGTTGCCCAACTTGATCCTCAGAATACTATTAGAGTCCATCTATAATTTTGTGGTCAGCCTACTTTAGTTCTTGAATGTTGCATGTTTGGAACAAAGATTATGCTAATATCACCCATGCTGGTGCTAAGAAAATGTTTAGAAGTTTTACAAGTTTATTGGCCTACGCTGGTGCAGCTCATGTTCTATTTTGACACCACATTTCCTGCTATTGGACATCTGGGCAAATGTGCATCTGATACTGTATAAAAGAAACAACTTCTGCACCAGCCAAGTCAATAATATTTTAAAATACATTTTTTTCAAAATTTTGTGTTCTATAAAAGTAGAAGAAGAAATAAATCAAGGAAGAAACAGAAGATTCTCTAGTATTCTTGAACTCTAGCTTTTTTCTTAAGTAACTTCTGAGATTTTCTAACCAGGTCACCAAAGATCCCTAGACATTTTTCTCCTATCTTTTCAATAAGCCCCTTGAAATAATGCCAATAGTGATATCCACTGAAGACTGTTTATAGCAAGTCTACTATGCCATTCCTCCACAACTGAATTTAAAATGGTGATTTTTTTTCAGTCACTTAATCCTACATTTTCATAATTGACTAGTGATTTGGGTGTCCAACTTGAGACACCTGATGACCCATCCTCTGAAAATCAGGCCTCTTTATGGTGTCTCTTTATGGTGCATCTGAAAAGAAAGGCACCCAAAATCACTAGTGAAAGTGTAGATATAAATGCACTGGTTCAGTAGCACAAATGCAAATAACTACTTGAGCTCCCTCTCTGTGTGCAGAGAATAAGAGCTACTAACATTTACTTGGAGATTTGAAAATTCTTCATTTGAGATGCCATGCTCAGACATGATCAGCTATGCTGTGATTCTAACTATAATGAAGTGAGTAAGACAGTTGGCTACAAGATAAGACTTGTTATTAACTGTTAGTTAAATACAATCCTAAAATATGTGTGATTAAGGATTTGTATTCAGTTGGTCTGGAAATAGGCCCTAACAGCAGAAACCCACTTTATGTAGTACTTTTGCCTTAATGCTAAAACTCCTACTACATTCTCCCAAACAATTTACAGTCACAGTTAGGCTTCTAGATCTTTATATCTGTTAAATTTTATAATAAAAGTATATGACATTTAAAGTACCTTCCATCCAAGGTTCTGTATATTTAACAACAACAAAAAGTCTAATAATTTGCCTGAGTTATAGTGAAATGATTCCTTCTTTTACAGATGAGAAAACTTGAGTTAGAGAAGGTAAATGATTGGCTCAATGTAGCAGAAGAAATCTGTGTTCGACACAGGAACAGTTACCAGATCTTCTGATTTTCCGTCCTGTGCTTTAACCACAAGACCATTCTTCCTCCCCAAACTAATCCTTAAAACAATAAGGCCCAGATCCACAAAAGGACTTGGGCGTTGCAATACTCAGAATCGTGGCGCCTCGCTTTTAGGCACCTAGAAAAATCACAGGAACAACACTGTGATTCACAAACCCAGATAGGGCCCTAAGCTCCCTGTACAATGAATGGGGAGAAACAGGAATCTTAGAACGTGATCCACAAAAACTAGCATGCTAAGCAGGGAGTTGCCTAAGCTAACCAATGGGAGTGCCAACAACAGGAGTGTGTACTAAACCCTGTCCCTCTCAAAGACAGGCACCTAACTTTGCTTACAGATCCACAAATGGGAATCTATCTCCTTGAGTCAGATGGCTTAGGCACCTAAGTAGTTTCTTGAGACAATGAGTTAGGCATCTACCTAAGAGCCAGAGAAAGAGGAGGTGATATAACGTTTAGCCCAGTGATTAGAGCACTCATTTGGGAGGTGGGAGATCCAGCTTCCATTTCCCCCTCTGCCAGACTGGGGAGAAAGGATTTTAAGAGGGATCTCCCACTTCTTGGGAGGGTACTCCAATCACTGAGCTGGGGGATATTCTGATGTGGGGCTCTGTCAGTCTCTCCTGCTGATGCTGTTCCACTGTAGAAAGAGTGATTGGAGCACAAGGCATGGACAACCCTGAGTCTCCCACCTCGCAGGTAGGTGTCCTACCCACCAGAATCATTCTCACTCTCTCTCTCTGCCCCAGTGACTATGTAAGTCTTTGGGCCAGAGTAGGAAACTGACTCTCCCACATCGCAGGTGAGTGATCTAACCACTGCGCTAAAAGTTATAAACTGGACACCACCGCCACCACCTCCTCCTCCAGCTGGACTTGATATGGTACAGAGCCTCTGAGCACGCCAACCTGATTGGGCTCCACCTGTGAGATAGGAGAAAAAAAAATGTGTCTTCCCTGTTTCGTGGATCACTCTGGGTGTAGACGGGAGATAAGCATTCGGACACCTAAAGGTAGGCAGCAGTGCATGTGACCAGAGGCAGAAACTTAGATGCGGAGGGAACTTTTCAAGTGAAAACTTAAGCACTTGAAAAACTTAAGAGTGAGTTTAGGTATCTACAGGGTTTGATAGAGTTTTGTAGTTTATAGTGGAGCCAAAACTGGAATTTAGGTGCCTAAGTCTTGGGTTCAGGTGCCTAAGTACCTTCATGGATGGGGGCCCTAGTATCTCCCCCCACTTATGGTGGGCAAGAGGGAATGAGAAAGCTACAGTTCAGGTTACAGGATCACTTGGACATCATTAGTTAGATGCTCCAAAGATCTTGTCAGGGTCTTTCCACAAAGAGAGGGAATGAGAATCTGGTAGTATTCACGTGCCTCTCTGTGTTGGAGGAAGCATTAAGGAAACAGTTAACAGTAAAAATATTTTTAATAAGGATACATTTCCCCCTGTTTCTTTAGTATGTTCAAACAGGTTAATACTTTCTGTTGGAATTTTCTATTTCTGATAGGGTGGTTCAGAGCTGAAAAGTCTACAATGTAGTAACTATGCAAATGAATATGGTAATCCACTGTATAATTGGATGTACATGCAATCGACCTCTTCTGTAGGGTTGTCTACTTGGAATAATTATGTTTTCCATGTTTGGAATGGCAGATCAAGAAAAAAAAAAAGAGTGGTAAACTATGTATGGTTTTCATATATTGAAGAAAGGAATCTATTGTACATCATTAGCAGCTTGGTATCATTTGAATATCTGAGGAAGATGGGAGCCTTGGTGGTTCATTGACATACTGCACTAAACTCCAAACTTCTGGAATGTACACTTGAAGCCTGGCTAGGCCTCCAGTGAACTAGTTTCTCATCACTGTCTTTAGTGGTCGTTTGTCTGCATCTCCAGCTGGTTTGCCACAATTTGAGGTCAATGGAACTATTCACACTGCTTAAAGTTGAACACATGCATACGTCTTTCGGGACTTGGGGCTCCAGCAGCTAGCCCAAGCTATGCATAGTGTTAGTCAAATGTTACCAATTCGTTTAACTGACCACCAAAAAAATCATACCATTTTTAAATTTTACACATACGATTTTAAACAAATATAAGTTGCTCCAAGATCTTTGAATTGACTACACAAAAGTGTAGTAGGAATGAAGCCTTCTTCAATTTGTCTTTTTCACTGGTATATGAGAAATCAAATATTATTGCCGTTCGGAAGTGTCAGCTTTTGTAAACATAATCCAGGTGCCTAAAAACATAAATGGTGTTAAAAAAAATGTATAAATTGTTTGGAGCTGTAACAGACATTTTCATGAATTACTTTGACAATGTACTACAAAACATCTTTTTCTTCTCACTATGCCTTCTTTAGATTCCAGATGTACAAAAAGTCCTTTTAAATGTTCTTTCAGGGTCTAACCCTGACAGTGCCAGTTTTAGACTTTTTTTTCCTGTGCAATTTAATTGCTTTTTTCACCATCAGCCGAACTGTTGGTTTCACACACTTGAGAATAAGGCTACTCTATTTTCTAAAACAACTTTTCCCAGTAGATTGTCTAACTTCAGTTATATATTTATATCCTTCAGTTATATATCTGTATATTCATATATCTTGTAGAATCACCTTTAACAATTTTCTTCGTTACAGTATTGCAATGAGCTTGTTTTTCTTCCTGGACCAGTAAGAATGATTTTTAAAATTTATGGATTTCTGCTTGATTAAATTAAATCTCTTTTTTCCAAATCCTAATCAAGCAAGCAAGAATGGAGCAAAATCAGCTTAAGATGAGGTATGTAGTTCAAATATAAAGAGAACTGAAAACTAATAGTGGCAAAGCCATAAGCAAATTAAATTTGCTTTCCATTTTTAATTAGCTGCTTGTCATGTTGAGAAATAAGATTTTATTCATAATTATTACTAAATATTTTACTCTTACTGTAGGCTCTTGCATAGCTTTCTGTTCATATTTATTTTGTGTGTATTTTGGAAAACTTCATGCTAGCATGACATTATTTTCATTAGTGACTTGGCTAATGGAATGGAGAGTATGCTTATAAAAGTTGTGGATGACACCAAACTGGGAGGGGTTGCTTTCACTTTGGAGGGCAGGATTAGAATTCAAAATGAGTGACAGATTGGAGAATTGATCTGAGATAAACAAGATGAAATTCAATACAGACAAGTGAAAAGTACTATCCTTAGAAAGGAAAAATGAAATACTCCATCACAAAATGGGGTATAAGTGGCTAGGCAGTCGTACTGGTGAGAAGGATCTGAAGGTTATAGTGGATCACAAATTGAATATGAGCCAACAATGTGATGCAGCTGTGAAAAAGGCTCATATTCTGGGGTGTATTAACTGGAGTGTTGTATATAAGAACAGGAGGTGATTGTCCTGCACTCCTTGGCACTGGCAAGGCCTCAGCTGGAATACAGTCTCCAGTTCTGGGCACCACATTTTAGGAAAGATGTGGACAAATTGGAGAAAGTCCAGAAATGGCTCAAAAATAACAAAAGGTTTAGAAAACCTGGCCTATGAGCAATGATTAAAAAAACTGGGTATGTTTAACCTTGAAAAAAAGACTACTTGGGGGGGGGGGGGCCTGATAATCGTCAATTATGCTAAGGGCTGTTCTAAAGAAGAAGGGCATCAATTGTTCTGCATGTCCACTGAAGTCAGGACAAGTAGTAATCATTTTAATCTGTAGCAAGGGAGATTAATGGTACCAGAAAGATCCAGAGATCTCTGATGGAGAATCTTGTTCCACTGACAGACAACTCCCTTGATGGTTGGGTAGGACTTTATACTTGTCCTCCACCATTAATGAGGGTACCTAGGTACACTGCTGGCTTTGTTCTCCAGGTTACCCTAGTTCATGCATTATCTGTATCAAATGAAGTGAGAGGGGAGGCTGCTAGAGCCCCTGGGGTGGATGTCTTATGCCAAGTTGATTGGTTGCAGCATACATATTTTAAAAATCTCTTATGCCATGACTGTGGCTGTATGGAAGGTAAAGAAGAAGTTATTCTCTTCTACGATAGCATCTGCAAAGTCTTAGACAGCAGGCTTGTTTCAGTCTGGTAAATTCAGATTGTTTGAGCTTGGTAGTTGATCTGAGTCCCTCCCTTTGTAAGGAAGCTGCTTGTTTTGTAGACAAGATTGATTTGAGATGGGCTGTCTACTTCTGTGATGGCAGAGCAAGGGCTTCATCGTCTCTGCTAGAATTTCAGTTGATGATGCTCACTGAGGTATGGAGGTGTTGAGAGAATTCTGTCCCACAACCTGTGCTTTGGATCCATGTCCTTCCTGGCTGGAGAAGGCCAATGAGGAGGTACTGGGTTCCTTCATTGTAGAGATTGTGAATTCCTCTTAGAAAAGTCAGGCTGCTTATTGCTTTTAAGGAAGCATTAGTGCAGCCTTTATCAGCATCAGGTGATGCTTTATTGAGCAATCAGCTAATTATCAGCCTGTATCTTTTCTTCCTTTCTTGGCTAAGACTGCAGAAAAGGTTGTTGCAAGAAAATGAACTCTATCGAGATGCCTTCGATCTTCTTAATAGTTCTCAGTCTGAATATAGATGTGGCTTTGGCACAGAGATTGCTTTGGCTGGTGATCTCCTCCTGGTTATGGATGAAGTCCAGGTCTCTATGCTGATGGTATTACATCTATCACCTGCCTTTGATATCACTGATCATGAATGTTGACTCTCCTGCAGACCCTGGCAAGATTAGATACAGAGTCTGTTTAGTGGCTTCATTCTTTTCTCAGATTTCACTGGATAGTTTGGACAATTGCTTCTCTTCTCAAAGAGCTCCCAGGTGGAACCATGGTGTCATCCTTTCTGTTCCAACATGTATATGTGGCTATAAGACATGGGGTACAGTGTTTTCAGTATGTTGATGACCCCCAACTGTATGTATCCATCTCCTCCAACTTAGATACTGCAGTTCAGCATTTCAGCTAGTGCCTCGTTGAGATTGGAGTCTGAGTGAGAATGAGTTGGATGAAACTCAAACCACACAAGACTGGGGAGGTGATGATGGGTTGGGAGAAGCTGTCAGAAGAGAAGGTAGATGTAATATCAGTCCTTTGATTGAGAGACAACATCCAATTTTCAACTTAGGGGGTGATTTTAGACCTATTTGATCATATTACAGCAGTAACACAATCAGCTTTTCCACCCTCTACATGTGGCTAGGATTTTTCACCATCTACATGTTGCAACTTTTCCTTTTGGATGCAGACCTTGCCACTGTCTTTGTTACCAAGATTAGACACCTGCAGTATGCTTCGTACGGGGCTATGCCTTAATGCCATTTGGAGAGTGAAACTGGTGCAGAACATAGCTACTTGCTTAGTGAGTGGGGCATCTTGCTATCATTATGACATCAGTGCTCCAGGATCTGCACTTGATGCCTATTGATCTCTGGGTGGAGTTTAAAGTGTTGATTATAGCATAGGATACAGCCGACCCGAGGGAGGGACCATCTTTGCATGCCACACCAACAGAGCTGTGGTCAGCAGAGGTGCTAGAGCTGGATCCCTCTTATTATAAAAGAAGGGGCAGCTGGCAGGGTATTCTGAGTGAGGGCTCCAGGCCACTTGTTTCTCCCCTACCCTCCTTTTTCTTAAATAGCCCTGATTTGGTGACCTTCTGGGCACACTGCAAAAGACACCAGTTTGAGAGGGTGTTTGGAGAGGAATGAGGATGTGCTTCCTAGACTGAGGAAGGGGTAGAAAAGAGTTCCTGAAAGTGGCTGGCTGAGTTCCTGATGAAATGACTACTTTAATACAAGAGAACCCCAGCAGCATTAGTGTGTTAGGGCACCTAAAGCCTTAGATAGGCGTCTTTATTTTATGTATTTGGATTTTAAATAAGAAAAGTTAAAATCCATGTTCATTTGTGATTTTCTGTGTTTTCCCTGATTAACTCATTGGCACAGCCATAGGAGCCCACTTTTGGGGAAGAGGTAGACAGAGAGTACATATGTTTTCCTTGCATTATGAATATAAATGCTCTTAAAAGAGGGTGCAAATATTTGCAAGTCAAAAACTGTATTATAGAAGGTGCCAAAATCCCTGCAGATGTCACCTGGAGAACTGCTTATGTACTTCAGTAAGGGTATGTACCCTGAGAGTTCCCATATTTGTACTGTAAAGCACTGTAGTATTTAGGTTCGATAGGCTCCATGATGTCTCTATTCCTCCCAAACATCAAATATTTAATTTCACTGCACATTTTTTGTAGGTATCCATGGACTTTCTTTTTTTTTTTAAGACCCTGTATTTAAAATCTGTTTTACTGAAACATTTTGTACAGACCTATTGATTTATCTGACTGTAAATTTTTAGACTAAGAATTGACACTCAGAGGACGAATTCTAGTCTCTAAAACTGCTATCATTTTGTTTAATCTCTATCCATATGCCTGCTTTCTCTTCTCCCCTTCTCTCCTCCCTCCACCCCACACGAGTCTTCTTAGGGCAGGTCTACACTACCCGCCTGAATCGGCAGGTAGAAATTGATCTCTCGGGGATCTAATTATCGCGTCTCGTCGGGATGCGACAATCGATCCCCGAATCGATGCTTGTACTCCACCAGTGGAGGTAGGAGTAAGCGCCGTCGACGGGGGAGCCGCAGAGGTCGATTTGTCGCCGTCCTCACAGCGGGGTAAGTCGGCTCCAATACGTCGAATTCAGCTACGCTATTCGCGTACCTTAAATCGACCCACCTCCCCCCCGTAGTGAGGACATAGCCTTATTGTAACAACTTACTTCCAGCATAGACGACAAGCAAGCAGATTTCCTAGAAAACAGCTGTCAATCTACTTTACATTTCATCTATTAGAACTGTCCTAACGCCTCTTCAGAGACACAGAGTACATCAGAGCTGTAATACACTCTTCTTTCACTGGCCTATAGCATTAGATTCCAAGCTGAGCCAGAAGCCCTGGTGTCCTAGATGGCAACACCACTAGGTCACTGGCTACCTTTTAGGGTTTGAAAGTTTAAAAAAATTAAAAATCCTCCCGCTTTAACACCCTCCTGTTAGCGCAATAAAGTGATGTTTAAATAACTGAACTGGCTTCAATGAACTGTACTTGCCATTTTCCTGCTTCTTAGCAAGATAAAATGGAGATAATTATGAAGTGGATGAGCAGGTTTAATGAAAGCCAGTTTCTTTTGGTATATTCCTGAAGCAGCAATCATCATCTGTTTGGCTTTTGAAGAGCAACAATTATAATCACTTAAAACCCCAAGGGGAACAAAAATAGAATTTAGATTAGCATATAAAATATACAGCTGGATTGGGCAAGCCTATAAAAATCTGGGAAAATCATTCTAATTTGAATGCTATTCAAAAATCACAAGTAAAATGAGTTCAAGAGGATTTTGCATGCTTCTTCCTCTTATTTTTTTTTTTAAAGTACATAACATTTAGAGGATTTTCCTAAAACAGAGAACATGGAAACAAGAAACTGGTGCCAGGAAAGGCATTCAGTAGGAATAGGTTAAAGGTTCATTTTCAAAGTAATAGATACAAATGGTGTTGCAAAACATAAGTGCAACAGGTATTAGTATCCCAAAGCTCTGAGGTAAATGTACTACAAAATGGTGTTTTATACTTCGGAACTGAAAAAATAAAATGGTGCTAAGACATGTAGTTGTACTCTTTTTGTTTTATCAGACAGCTAAGCAGTTATGTTTATTAGTTGCCATTCTGAGTTTTCTTTAACATAGGCCGCAAACAATTTGTCCGATTATTTGTCCAAATATTTTTAAATGATGCTATTTTAGATTCATTTCTGTGGTCAATACATAAATTCAACAATGAGACGGGAAAACTTTTCCTCATGTAGAAATGTGTATGTTAATGTGCCAAATACTGTAATACATCATAGTGAGTGTAGTACCTGGAAAACTCGATTTATATAGTAAAGAATGCACTGTGAGTCTAATACACATTAGTATAAAATGCATAGCTAGCCTTTGGTTCTGTTCAAACATGCTTAGAGCTATTTTGATGTGAAAACTAAATGGATCCTTCATCTGGTAGAACAGATTATTTCCATGATTAAGAGTTGCAGGATTGAGCCATTACTTACTGAGTTTTTCATAAAATGACTGTCTAAAGATATTCTGTGCTCATCTAGAATTCTTGTCTGTTGATCAAAAGTTATTACTATGCAATATAGTTGTACTAAACACCTCCAGGCAGTTGTTTGTTTACCTTCTTCAATGAAACTCACCTGCCCTAATTCACCAGTACACTACTTTAAACAATGTTAGCTATTTACATTGCTTTAGAGTAGACACATGTACAGAATATCTGTCTGTCTTTGTACACTGTCTCTCTTATTGTGGCTGAGCACTCATTGCTGCAAAATCTTTAACTTCTGACTTTTCTGAATGGTGTGTTAAGGCTGAGAAATTAATGAACAATGTTAGTGTCCTTTAAAATATACTTTTAAAAAAATGCACTTACCCATCCTTTCTGGCTTTAAGGTGACATCAGAAAGGGCCCAGCAGGTCTTTCTGCTGGGCTTCCTGAGCCATCTGTTTCATATTCTGCAACCTTTGAACAACACAGTGCACTGTGGGATACAAAGCCCCATCAGTTCATGTTCAATGTAATGTGAAATCTAATGGCCACTCATTTTAAAACAAAAACCATAACTGGAAATGGAGCATTGGTCTAGGATAAGGGGACCTGTCAAGTTTTAGTCACCCTTATTCTGTTTTTCAATATACAACTATCCAGACAGATATTTTATAGCTATATGCAGTAGTGCACCCTTATTTCATGAACATTTTGTTAAATTCTCAGATTGCACTCAGAACTGTGCATAGTGTATAAACCAAATACATAGTTTTAAACTAGACTACCCACTCTCCCCAAAATAATCCAATGCTGTCTAACTCCACCCACTCTGGCGAAAGCCTGAATGCCTAATTTTGCCATTCTTCTAATTTATAAATTAGTACTTACTCACAGACGATAGGCCCATTACTCACTGGGACGGATTATGCATGTGACCAAGTACTCAGCATGAGTAAAGGTGGCATAATCAGGCCCTGAGAGAATAATTAGCCTTAGTCCAGGCCTTGAAGCTCAGACTCTGTTGCAGGAAAAATAGAAAAAGGCCTTCCTCAGACATTAATATTTAGCTACTGTTGGCCAAATCACCCTAGCTGGTCTCAACTGTTGTAATGGTATGTAGGAGAAATGGCGTCTTACACTGAATACCTTAACCATAGAGGATTTTATTGATTGGTCATGTCTTGTATGGGTCATTACAGTCTGACAGCTACAAATATTCATGTTTAATTCCCCCTCCCCTCCAGATTTAGAGTTTGTCCACACAGGGAGTTATTCCGATTAACTCCATGTGTGGATGTTTTTATTCTAGAATAAGAGTGCCTAATTCCAAATTAGCCTAATCCATTTTGGAGACTGATTAAGCTAATTTGGAATAAGGCACCATTATTCCTGGATAAAAGCATCCACACATGGATTTATTATTTCTAATTAACACTACTTTAAATTTGCACTTTACCTTATTCTGGATTAATTTTCATATGTAAACAAGTCCTTAATCAGACCATTGGTAAGGACTAAGAATGTACTGGATTTATAGAATTATAAACAAGAAATGAGATCCCATTACAAAAAAGTTCACTTTTTTAAAAAGGGGAAAACCTTCTATTTCCATGGCTACAAAAGTGTGCGTGAATTTGGTCTTTTTCTGGGAGACAGATGAAGTCTTAACTCCCGGAGTAAGACAAATCATGACTAAATTCAGCCCAACAGGGAAGAGACTCTTCCAAAGTTATGAGAAGGTGGCTAGCATGCATGTTTTATTTGATAATCCTCTCCCCTAATTAGAATTGCCACTTGAGTTTTGTCTATACTTTTTTTTTTTTTTGGTCTTGCCTATAATTCCTAATGGATTCATCTGTATTGGTAAAGCTGTAGTGTAGACAAGTCTGACATCTTTATCACTGTGTCACTTAATCATATTATGGGTCTCAAAAAAAAGCTGAGTATAGACATAACTCATATTAGGCCAGCTCCCAGGAAGCCACTTTAGCCTAATGGTGGTGAAGGACAATAATTGTTGCCTAACTGGCACAGTTTTAATATAAATTCTGCTTAAGTGGTACCTATTCAGCTAGTGTCAAGGGAGGGTGGAGGTGTGAAATTCAAAGCATTGATCTTTTGATATCAGAATTGCTATGTGAAAAGAGAGGGTGGTGGGGAAGAGAGCTTTAAGTCTTTAGACTTAAAATGACTTCTGAAGGCTTCTCTATGCAGGGAGTTATTCTGAAATAGCTATTCCTCAATAACTGCAAGTGTAGACAGTCTTATTCCAGAATAAGAGTGCCTCATTCTGGTTTAGCTTTCTTTGAAAGCAGATTAAACAAAATCAAGTTAAGTATTCCAGAATAAGAGCATCCACACATTGAGCTATTCAGGAATTGCTATTATGATTTAAGTTCATACCCTACTTTAGTCCAGATTAAGTCTCAAGTGTAGACAAGATCTTACTAGCTGAAAAAGCCACTATAACTGGGATAATATGTGATCTGTGTAAGTAGCAGGCTCTGGTGGATTCTGTATAATTCATAGAGTAACTTAAATCAAAGGGCTATGCAGAATTTCATACTTCTGGTTATCTATATTGACTTAACAAACAATCCAAAGTGTGTGTGTGCACATGCATTTGTATTCAAACACTCCATGTAATACACACAGAATTACAACAGGAGCAAGAATATATAAAAAGAAACCACAGTACTTTCTCTGCAAGGCCAAGCAAAGACTTTGGCGTGTACTTAATTTTAAGCACGTGCGTAATCCCATTGACTTCAAACACATGGACAAATTTTAGCAGGATCAGTGCCCAAAGCACTCTTTAAATGGCAATAATATTCAGATCAAAATAGAAAAGTATTGCTTTATCTAGCGCTCTTTGAACTATTTTCTAAGCAGAAAGTAGGGCATTTGCTTTTTCTCTACTCCTAAGTAAAATAAGATACTGAAGCACATGATTCATTTAAAATGTACTTTTAAGCATAAAAGTAGGTATATACTGAAGTTTATTACTGACTCAGGGCCTGATTCATTTTAAAATGTTTGTCATAATACAAGAAGAACATTAAGGACATTACAGCATTTCCTTCTGTAAAGACTGCTAATAACAGATTGTTTTCATTTGCTACTAATATCCGTTTGTAAAAATGTACAAAAGATTCACATTTCAAACTTTGATTCATACACTTTCAAACTTTTTTGGCATAGAGTGAGGGAGTCTAATAAAAGATCAAGTGCAACAAATTAGTTATTGTACTATTTTGATATGAAATTAATCTTTGATTATGGCTAGGTCATTGTAAAATGTAACCTTGAAAGGTGTAATAAATCAAGGACCAAAAAAAAAAGTGTTAGAAATGCATTTTAAGATATGAAAGCATCCATGCCTTGCTTATCCCCCTTAAACATCTCAATGTATAATTATTTTAGAGTAATAACCCTTCAAGATGAAATGAATGAAAAATTGTATTGTTTAAGGTGTTGAAAGATGCAGTTTAACTGGTCTCATAAGTCACTTATATATGAAACTGTCTGCTTGTTAGCTTTTTCTTTCATAGAGTAAATATTCCATGTCCTCTGTGTATTTTTAAAATATACACCTCTACCCCCATATAACGCTGTCCTCGGGAGCCAAAAAAATCTTACCGCGTTATAGGTGAAACCGCGTTATATCGAACTTGCTTTGATCCGCTGGAGCGCACAGCCCTGCCCCCCCACCCGGAGCACTGCTTTACCACATTATATCCGAATTCGTGTTATATCGGGTCGCGTTATATCGGGGTAGAGGTGTATATGGCTAGGAATTGGCATATGCACCTTCACATTTTGATTGTTAACATTAACAACAATCTCAATATTGTTAATCTTGTTGTTCTACGGACCCGATAAACATACATTAAAATGGATTACATTAAATCCAAAGGGAAAGAATCAACCTGTATATTTAGAGATTTTTAGGTGGAGGGGCCCAGGGAAATTCCCCATCTCTTTCTAAATCTTCAATAGTTTCCCAGTGAATGTGTTTTTATTGTCCTCTCTATTGCCCCATTCTCTGAATTCTCACTTTCTACATTTTGACATTCACATGTATGTCAGATATGCTTATCTTAGTCTTGGTGAAGTATATACAATAAAAACTACATAACTTGCTCAAACACATCAGTAGATCTTTGATCTATACCTTACTCTGCAGCTGCAAGATCTGTGGGTGAGTTGTCCATCACCTGCCTCCGCGTGATATCACACACATCACCATGAATATTCTGTTCACAATCCCCATTCTAATTTTCAGTAGTGTTTCTGAATGAAAACTCATGTGGGCACTCTTCAGAATGCTACTATACATTGTGTTTTGATGTGAACACAGAATTTGTTCTAAATATTACAGAACAGCAGGGAGAACATAAGTTTTTCCCCCTACCATTAAATTGTTCAGTGAATTGGATTCTTATCCATTATCATGAAAGATAATCCCCATCAGATTTCTCATCTACTCTCATGATGAATTTTGCTTGTCATTCAGGAGCCCTTTATTTGCAGTTTGGTTTAAATTTGATGTTCTATAAACTCCCAGATTTTAAAGGCTCAATAGTGAGTTCAGACTAGTAGGACTCAGATTACAGAAGGTGGAAGACTGTTTGCTTTTCATTGATGCCCTTCACTCCTACTTCCTATCCCAAAAATAGCAACATACTGTGGCCATATACCCTTCCAGTATGCCACTTCATGGCATGGATCAACATAGCAATGGCTCTGCCTCCGTTTATCTCAGGGTCTTCAGCTGATCCACCCCAACCTGGATGGTAGTGGAGGTGACTTAGCTCTCCAACTAGGGCCCATAAAGGTTCCACTTCTGCCCAGGTAACCAAAGTCCAAAATAAACACAAAGAAACCTAAACTGTGCCTTTCCCTCAGGAAGGCCCTTGTAGGCCTCAATCTTCCATGGTTCCTGGCCCCTGCCAGCCTTCTCCCACAGTGAGAGCTCAAGGTCCATTCTCCCTGTCTCAGGTGTCATGGGGCAGAGCTCATAGAGCCCCCATTAACCCTTTTCTGACTTGGGTGGAGTCTGTATACTTCATTACAATACATTGCCATGTCAAAAGATGACCTACCTTTTTTCTGCCCCCAGAAAACCTCTGCCCCAACAACATTCACATGGACACAATAAATCACACAGTTAAAAGGTGGTATTAATGGTATTACAGCCTGCTGGTAGAGGGCACTCAAACCAGTACACACAATCCCCAGAAACCATGATCACCACCTTTGTGATAATACTTGGTCTTCTACTAGTGTGTGTACTAGGGTCTTTAATGTTATTACTAGATGCAGGTCAACACAAGGCAATACAACTTTGTTCCACAGTGTAATCACACTGACAGAACTGGCTGGATTTGAACAGGCATTCTAGAAGGACTAGTTCATTGGAAAGTTGTCTGTAACCACGTAGGTACACACTAGACTGAAAACATCCACCAGATTTCATGAACTTCCTACCTGGAGTGATGATGAGGAAATAGGCTTACCTGTGACCCTTACCTGTATCTACTAAAGGTTAATTTATGCATGTAATAAATATCTACAGAAGCTGTTTATTTCTTTAAATGTTTTACTGTCCTTCTTAGATAACTGCCTACCTCTTTATATAGTGTCTTAGTAAAGACTTTAAAAAAAAAGCACCCAACTAATAATGGGAAAAAAGAAGCCGGTGAATCCATATGTGTAAGTTACATAGAGAAATATCAATGCTTATAACATTCATCACAATCCATGCGGATGCTGTAAAAAAGGAAAAGCAATACTTAAAATTGAGTTGGGCCCAAAGTGCTAGGGAGATATAACCATACTGCCAACAGAAAACTGGCAAAAGAAAATCTCTCTCTGAAATCTATTAGGGACCTGAACCATAGCTCATAGAAGTCAGTTGGAGTATTTTCCCCTTGACTTCAATGAGCTTGGAATCAGACTCTTAGGGTATATGTTCACTACAGAAAAAGACCCATGGCAATGAGTCTCAGAGCCTGGATCAACTGGTTCAGGCTTGTGCGATGGGGCTAAAAACAGCAGTGTAGCTGTTCCAGTTCAGACTAGAATCTGGGCTCTGGAACCTGGCCAGGGGGCGGAGGCGTATCAGAGCCCGGGCTCCAGCCTGAGCCCAAACGTCTACATTGCTATTTGTAGCCCTGTAGTAGGAGCCCATTGAGTCTGAGCCAGTTCTCTTAGGCTGTGAGACTCACTGCTATGGGTCTTTTTTCTGAAATGTAGACATACCCCAAGTATCCAATAGATAGATTGCCAGATGTTTCACGGTATGGGAATATTAACTGAACATTCTGACCCAATCATATTGTTTCTGAATATTAACTTCCTTAGAGCAACAATCAAATATTTATGCAATTCCTGGGGAGCAAATAAAAATGTATGAACTAAGCAAAAAAATGTTGAGTTACTGCATAATCCACTTAAACTAATGCTATTAATGTATGCAGCTACTATTTACTGCCCCGAAAGGGGCAGTGTTTGCTTTATGAAACAACAGTTCTTCTTTAAACTGAAGTAATCTTGGACAAAAATAGTGGTTTACAATTTTTTTTTAAATGTCTCTTTGCAAACTTCAGTACCTGTTTTGTCCCTTATTTACGTGGTTTAAATTAGATAAACATTCTGATCACTTTCAGTAGTAGCTAATAGTCTAAAGATATTAACAGAAACAATTATTTGAGGATGTCAATTGTCTGCATCACTTTCAAATGAGGGTGAAATTAATTAGCATTTAATTAGTTTCTGCAGATGTCAGAAAAAGTCCATGAAAGTTACTTATCACAATATGCAATAGGAAAAAAATAATAATAAAAAAACCTAACCCATTTAAGTGCCATAACATTAGAAAAGTTACTTCAGGTGTTCACCCACTGTGACCACTCTTGAAGGCATTCCATGACTAGAAGTAACTTGTTCATAAAAAATAAAATTCATGTGACCTATTCCTGCTTCACACAGTTGAAGCAAGGGTAAATACTCCCTGATATAATATTTACTTGCATGCTTCAATATCTCGTGTGTTGTCTGAACTACTTTCTACCTACAGGAGCCTTATGGCCACCTTTGTAACCTAGAGACATAATTTCAACATTCAAGGGTGCTGTTCAAGTAACCGTGCCAATTTTAAAAAAGGTATGGTTCCTTTTTTAGGAAATTTCATCTACCCCTTCCCCCAAACAGCTGTTGTGTAAACTGCTAATCACAGCCCTCCCCACGGAAATAGCCTGAGACTATTAAAAGAGCAACTCCATCCCATGACTGAAATGCACTCAGAACACTTAAAAAAAAAAGATTAATACGGTTTAAAATCCAATGGGGGGAGGAGGGGGAAGAGACATTCTAAAATTGTATCTTTTTGCTGGGGCATGTGTTTTAGAAAATGTCTCATGAAAGAGCAGGTGCCATCACCTCAAACACATTCCTCCTGGTCTTACAGGGCAGAGGATGGAGAGAAGAGACTTTAATTCGCATCCCATGCCGTTTAAAATACTTTCGTTGCCCCACCCCTTCACAGTTGAGCATGAGAGGAGTCGCGCATCATATGGTTAAGGAAAAATGCTTTTGAGAGGACAGTTTCATCTGATGATGAAGTGTCAATTATTGGGGTGGGGGGGGAGAGAAGGGGAAAACAAAAAGACCCGGATGTGCGCTGCAGGCAAGACTGGAGAAATGTTTGAATGGGTGATGAATCCATTGTTCTTTTTGAGCAATAGTATCGAGGGTCCAATCATCAGGTTGTATTCAGTAAGTCATCGATTCCAGGTGCATTTGAATTCAAGTAGACGGTTTAGCCTGTTCTCTTCTCTCCCGCCCCTCCCGAGTGCAGAAGCAGAATAAGTTTCCCACTCTATCGGCTACTTAAAAAAAAAGCCCCCTCCGCCCGGTCACTTGAATTAGAGCTAAATAAGAGTTTCCCTCATCACCAACCATGCTTCTCCAAAGCCAGAAAAAAAAAATGTAATAAAAAAGTGCACTTACCATTGCAACCTCATAATGCTTTGTCATGGGCTTTTTTTTTTAAGCAAAAAAACTTATGAATTTTCAAAACGGCTCGTGCTGGGTGCACCGTTTAGGACTGTGGGGGGAAAAGGAGCATGTAAAGTGTTTCTAGTAATCACACATGGAAAGGAGAGCTGCTTAACCAATCAGAAACAAAGTAAGATAGCATCCCCCCTCCCCCAGACCAAAAAAAAAGCCAACAACCTCCAAGCAGAGGTAAGTGGAGGGGGGTATTGTGGTTCAAGCTGCCATCTGACTACAGGAAACGCCTGGCTTTTCAAAACCATCATCATACAGGGTGGCTGCACTTGTGCCCAGAGCAAGAGAAAGAGAGACAGCGCCATCTCAATTCACTAACCCTGCCACAATCCTCCCGTGATTGATGGTTTGCCTTTAGTACAATACTTCCAAAGGCGCGCGCGTGTATGAGCACACAGTCACTCACAACACACACACAGCCAGTGGAAGTCATTGCTGGAGGCTGCTGCTAAGAAGTGGCGCCCCGGGTCTCTCTCTTCTCGCAGCACAAGAGCTCGGGTGCACCTCAGGACGGCTGGTCCTTCTTCCTACCCTAGTCCCCCCCCCTTTTATTTTTATTTGTAAACGCTGCAGTAAACTAGGTTCATGCCGGTAGACAGAGAAGCGTGTAGCTCTCCTCACCCCTCGCTAGCCATGACCCTCGGAAGCAGTTTCCCCTGCCCAAACCCCGGCTGCCCGTGGCTCAGAGCGAAGGCAACACCCACACATCCATCCTCGCTCTCCCAGCAGGTCCGAGCATTGCGAAGCGTTTTGGGCAAAGCGGGTTCTTTCTCCCCAAATGACCGTGCGCGGGGCAAGGATCGCGGCAACACCCCCCCCCCCCACTTTTCACCTTTCTGCCACCAGGCACCACGAAAAGGGACGTGATTCCGTTTCCTGCCTGGGGCAAACAGACCATATGTTTGCTCCCACCCCGTGCTGCTGCTTTGGGTCTATTAGCATCCCTAGAAAGGGCTGTGAGGAGGGGCAGGGCAGGGACTCTGTCTCTCGCCCACTGCAGCTGGTGGTTGAGACACAGGGTATTTCTCAGTCCCTCTAGCAAGCTATTGCCCACAGGGGGGCTGGAGGGGCGAAGATCTGCTATTAGCAGGTAGGATACAGAGCAGCGGCGTTGGACAAAAAGGTGTCACGTTTGCAAAGTGCCCCGCTTTCCTCCATGAGCCCCCTTCCCCGCCCCTCGATCTCGCCAGCCGGCTGCAGCCCAGCCGTCTCGTTAGCGAACAGCGGGCGGTGAACTCCTTTGATTGGAAAGGGCTCGGCTGGCCGCATTATTCTTGTCAGGCGAGAGAGGGAGCAGGTGCGGAAGCTCCGCCAATCGATACATCCATCTTCTCCGGGGGTCCCCCTTTCTCCCACGCAGCCCCTCGCCCCCTCCTCTATTCTACCCCCTTCTTTCCTCCGGCCTCGCCCAACTGGCTTGCGATCTGGACAGCTACAAGGGGCTGAAGAACAAAACCCCCTTCCACACCCACCAGAGGTGGCCTGGCACCTGGGACACCCCGGCTTTGCTGCTGACCTACAGTGTGACCGTGGGCAAGTCACTCAGGGCCAGGTTTTTAAAGGTATTTAGGCTTCTAAAGATGCATAGAGACACCCTAGGATGAGAGTTGGATATCTAGGTGCCTTTGAAAATCCCACTAGACCCCAGATCCTTAAAGGCATTTAGGCACTTCAGTCGGGGTTAGGTGCCTCAATACCGTTGAGGCTCTGGGCTTAGGTACCTATCTGCAACTTTAGGTACCTAAATAACTTTTAAAAGATGTCCCTTAGTTTCTTTGTGCCTCAGTTCCCCATCTGTAAAATGAGGGAATAGTACTTCCCTCCCTCCAAGGGATTTTATGAGAATACATTAATTAATGGTCCTGAGATGCGCATGCTACAGTAATGGGAGCTATAGAGAAGCTTGTACTTTCTAGGACATCTTTTCATACCCCGACCAAAGAACAGAAAACAAAAGAAATTTCAGTTATTTCCTAAAAGGTTGTAAGTAACCCAAACATCATAGTCAAAATTAGCTCCCTCTTCTTGTGTAAAAACAAGCAAACAAAAAAACCAAAAACACACCTAGGGACGGGGTTGTTATCTGTTTGTATTGCAGTAGTGCTTAAGAGCCTGTCATGGACCAGGACCTTTTTGTGCTAGGTACTGTACATACATATGGTAAAAGACTGTCACTGTGCTTACAACAGATTTGAGTTCTCCCTCCATGGAACAGTCTTCTATTTTTTTCTTGGTTAATCCATTCATGAGGGGAGGGGGCAAACTGTGTTTTTGGAGTGAGGACCAGCATACTCCACATACCCTTGGTAGGTGCTTCCTTCCTTCCCTTTTGAGTCCTGGTACAGTATAATCAGGGGTAATGGAGTGATGTTAAGAATTGGAAAATTACTCTACATAGTTTTCAGTGTGTGCTTTGCTCAGTTTCGAAGGAACTGGTTAGGAAATGGGGACATTATAAAATAACAAAAATAGCTAAGTATGTGTGGGCAGTATGTTGTTTTCCTTATGCTGAGCGTGCATATTCAGCTGTTTTTTAGATGGTCTATCAGGATGTAGTCACAAGCCTTGGTCCTGGCAAGCCATCTCTTCTTCTAGCCTTAGTCCCAGCTATGTGGGGTTGGATCTTTGAGTCTTCCATCTGCATTCCAGTCTGTGTTGAACCACTTCCTTGGAAACTCCACAGTTAATCAAAACCTTTTGTCTGACATCCTCTAGTTTTGGATCTTCTGACCCTTCATTTACACTCCACCTTTAAGTTTAATGCCCTGCTTCCTATATATTCCTGTGATCTTCTTGGCAAGCCATCTCCTCCCTGCATATTCTCCGTAATACCATTTTCTCCCCTTCCACTTTCAGAAACAAATTTGTTCTTTGTAAGTGCCATCTAACACCTATTTAAGTCAATGGAAAGATTCCCACTGACTGCAACAGCAGTTGGATTAGATCATATTTTCTTCAGCCTCCTTTTAGTCCCATTCCTAGTAATTGTGTAAATAAGGCTCATTCCTGTGGGTTGTCAAGCACCTCATGGAAGGCAGTGAATTCCCTCAATGCCTATTGACTTTAATAAGAATGAGAACAGTTGCCACTCTGCAAAACTGGGCCCTTAATGCCCTTAAATTCAACAGATTCATTATCCCCCTCCAAAAATGAGCAACAAATCAAAAGTTGATAATGGTACACATATTGGGAGTACAATCAATTTTTTTATTGATTCCAAACAGATGTACTGATAGATGGATTTAAGCATGCACACTGAGTGGAGAATATGCCACCATTATTATTACTGTATATGTTTTCACTTTCTGACTAGGCTCCTCTCCCTTTTTTTTTCTTGCTTCCTGCTGGCAGCTCTTCTTTCTTGTTTTTAACTCTGGTGAATTTAATACCATATTGTGTGTAGCTGAGGCTGAGTAAAGTACAAATATAACATTTCAGTTTTGGGGTCTATATGGTATCTGAGCACTAGACATGTGAATTTTTTAAAATTAAAACTGCCCCCTTTTTTTAATACAATTATATCTGCTGTTTGGAGATTCAACATCACAAATTCAGTGGATTTTCTGCTCTCACAATCTGTGTATTTTTAGGACAGTGATATTTATATAACAAACACAGAAAGATTAGTCTCTCATTAGCTAGTTAGGCAAAAGTCCTGCCTCCAGACTTTATTCAGACAATGCCAATATGATCATAATGTAATATGCCTCCTGTGTGTGTTTAACTGTATTGTCTCCCAATATCCTTTTTGGAGTGTTGTGTAGCTGTAACTCAGACATATGCCAATGTTTTACACTTCAGTTCAGTGTAGCTGAATTTAGCTCATACTAAATGTTTCTAACTTGTGTTCAGACTTGAAGTAACTATGCAGTAGTACTCAACTGTAACATTTAAGTTTTTTTTTTTTTTTTAAATTCTGTGTGTCATCTTCTGCTCTGTGATCAGTGATGATAGTACATTGTCCTAAGTTTGAAGTCCTGGCCCCTGGATACTTATTCAATGTAAAATGTTGGGCTTCACCATGGAAAAAGCTTGACACCCCTGCAGTAGGTAACGATGGAATTTTCTTAACTGAAAAGGGAGGGATGGGGCCTGTTTTTTTTCTCTTTTTCACTGTCTGTGTATCTGTGATATATCAGCAGTATTTGCTTTTCTCATCTTCCCTAGTAGCTGCAGATATACTATACTTAGTTATTGTTCACCCTTTAATGGGAATGCAAGAGACTATAGCAAAGATAATTATCAATAAAGTAAGGTATTTTTTATTCTGAATGGTACTCAACCTTTAACAGCTGGAGAGACATCTTGTCATTGAATGATTTTGCAGAGAGCTGCAAAATCTTTGCATTGTGACATCCTTGTGTCAATAGATGATGATGTTGCATCACCATCCATCATTGCCATTGTATATTGATGCTGTGTAATGACATAGTGATGCAACATCAGACTCTCTCACTCTTCTTCCCCAACTCCCAGTGTGTGTGTGGGGAGATTCACTCCTCTTCCTGCACCCCAGGACGGACAGGAGAGATGCTGTCTATCTCATCCTTCCCTCTCCCCCACATTTCGTGGTTGCTAGGAGGGAGGAGTTGCTCTTTTATTTCACGCTAATCTGGGATCTTATCACAGGTAATTTTCCTGACCACCTTGCTTTGCTGTTTCAAGGAACCAACAGCTCTCCGGGGATAGAGGAAAAGATGTGTGGAACACAGAAGCTGACAGGGAGGTAATATAGCCAAGTAGGGGATTACTTCCATACAGAGGTGTACACATTCCTCCACTTCCACCTGGAATAATCTGGACAGGAAGTGCACTAAATCTGAACCTCTTCCTGTCAGCTGCCCGCACCTTTGCTCTGTGTTTGTTCCCTACATCTTCAGAGAGATGCTCTCACAGGGTTTGCCTTCATTGAGATAACTAAAGCAGGTGCTAACATGAAAATACAGGAACTAATATGAAAATGCAATTTAAAAATCAATGAACAGTGTGAATTTAAAGGAAAACATCCAGATGGAGGATGAACCCACAGATTTGAGTGTGGTGGTGGGATACTATCTAACCAACAGCTAAGCAATGATTTAGAAAACATTTACACATCCAAGATGTGTGTAAATTGGAGGGTCACATCATATATCATCTTGTACACACTTATTGTGAAGTGTTAACATTTATCATTATTTTACTTAGAAAGAAAGGCAAAGGTATTTATCTTTCTCCATTTTGGAAATTAAGTTCTTTCTTCTCTACTCTTTCCCTCCTTTTTTTGACAAACAATTTTATAGAGATGCTCTTCTAATCTAATGTGCAGTATCTGACTATAATCTCATCTGTTAATTAGGTGTCCAACTGTGTGTCTCCCTTGGTTCCTGCATAACTATTTAAGCCACGCCGGAAGTTGAGCATTGAACACAAATAGGAGTAGGCGTGTGATGAGCAGCGGGGCTGGATTTGTTCCTTAGTGCACATACATTGATCACCAAGAGATCCTGTTTTTATAACACAAGTTAGGCTATTCCCTGAATATTTTTTTCATATATATTTTACATGGTTCAAAAGGCTTGATCCTGTTTCCATTGAAGTTAATAGCAACATTCCTTAATAGCCCCTAACTCTGTAATCCATCTTTTAAAAAAAAAATACCAAGAGTTGATCCTGCAGCTCCCTTCATGTGAACTCCATTAAGTTGGCATTAGACGCAATTACAGACTTCAGGAATAGGCATAGAAAATAGGTAACAGAGCATACCATAAAAGATCAGTGAAAACCAATATTAGAAAAGTTGTCAATCTAGCTATTGCTTTTAAGAATCTGTCTTCATCAAAGGTCCTCTGAGTAACATTCTATCTTGTATCCAGCATATACGTTGTTATTGCTTAGAACAGTGGTTCTCAAACTTTTTTTTCGTGAACCACTTGAAAATTCCTGAGGGTCTCAGCAGGCCACTTAATGATCTTTCCAAATGTTGTTTGTACCATTAGCAAACTATTGTAAAGCACTTTGGATAAAAGTGCTATATTAAAAAAAACCTTAATAATTATTAACATTTTTTGTTCTACAAATAAAAGCACACAACTCATATTTTAATATCAATAGTCTTATCTTTCTAATGCAATGGATGTGCCCTCTCTTCCCTGCCGTGGCATCCCTAGAGCTGGGGCTGGGAAGGAGGGGGGTCTCTCCCCACCACAGAGCTGAGGCTGGGAAGGAGAGCCGTCTCACCCGGGCAGCTGCAGCCCTGGAGCTGGGGAAAGCCATCTCTTTCTCTGGCCACCCAGCCCTGCATATCCCAAATTCCCCCGCCCACCTCTTCTCACCCCACTGCCCCCTCCCACCTACCCCCTCTCCCCGCCCCCCCCCAGGCCACCACCTCACCTTACATGTGCATCTTCTTCAGGGTTCAGGCACCTAATTAGTGGAGCCACTAATTAGGTGGATGGCCCTTCATTCTGTTGTGTGCGGCCACCCAGGTGCACACCTTAGAGGGAACTATCCTCGGACCACCTGAATGGAGCTCATGGACCACTGGTGGTCCGCGGACAACAGTTTGAGAACCTCTGGCTTAGAAGGTAGTATGCTGAAGTACCATTCAGGAATGCTGCTGGCATTACAGTACCCTAAAATGCTTGGAGAAATGTATTGTATTGGTATATTCTTAAACTATATACATAAATTCCAGCTACATTAATATTTTACCTTAATTTAAACTATATACATAAATTCCAGCTACATTAATATTTTACCTTAATTTTATGGTGGGGGGGAGGGGGAAATTGATGAGCTGACAGAGGCAAAGTCTGCTGAAGTTTGGGATGTGTTCTAAGGCTTATAAAATTTTCCAGACTTCTGAGAAGGGAAGATGTAAACAGATTAAATGGGGGATGGAATTTGTTGTTAACCCTGATGAGTGAGGAGAGTTCTTTTAGGGTTTATTCATGTTTGACATGAGAGAGGAGAGAGGGCCCCAGAGCCCGGGGCTCCAGCCTGAGCCTGAATGTCTACACTGCAATTAAACAGCCCTGTAGCCTGAACCCTGCAAGCTGAGTTGGCAGACACAGGCCAGCCACAGGCGTTTGCGCAGACACAAACTAAGGTTTCTAACTATGATAAACATACTGTGTGAGTGGGATTGGATTCCTATGGAAGAGTGGCATGCAAAAAAAGCAACAAGCAATGCTGGCATTTACATAACAGAATGGCTGCAACAGAATGCTTTAAAGCCAGGCAACGATAGTGGGAATAATCTGGTAAATGGTTACAAAGTGTAGAGGATCAATACTAAGAGCTGTTAATTTTCATCCTCACCTCAGACCCCAAGTTTGTGATTATATTTAATTCAAAAAGCATATTCAGAGGCAAAACAGCAAGGAGGTGGAATCAATTATTTCTCTATAGACAACAAGAATACCTTCCTAAGCCTGAATGCTTAACTAATAAGGCACTCAGAAAGAGCACTCTTCACAGCAGGTCATAAAAATGGCTTAATTTGAAAGACAATGTGCTTGGCATGCATACACAGTAGGTCCCATTCACTAACTTATTGTGGTTTCATGTTAACATAATGAAATATTGTACTGTTCCCTCTAGACTAAATTTTTCTTTATCTCCCCAAATCAATAGTCTAATGTCATTTTTGCACTATTCCAGTTGCATTGAGTTTGAGATCTGTTGGTATAAAATAAGGAATCATTCACTAAGTGGAATTTCTTCTAAGTTTGAAATCTTTCTTAAAGTAAAGTGTATCCTTAAAAATGGCCCTGGTGCGTTGAATCCCTATATTCTAAAAATGCTTGGTAAGTAGAGCTGGGGGGAGGGTATTCCCATCAAGCATCCATTTCCCACTTCTGCATCAGGATGAAACTGAGACTTTTTAAAGTTTTTCATGAAAAAAAGAGAGAGCCCCCCCCACCCCAAAATAGCCAGTAGCGTGTGTGTGTGTGTGTGTTAGGGTACTCACCTGGGATGTGGGAAACTGATTTAAGTTACTAGTCTGTATTGAGCAGAGCAAGGACTTGAACCTGGGTTCTTTTATAACCCATGTGAGGGCCCTAACCACAAGGCTATTACTTATTCAGAGGGACTCCCTCCCTCACTTCACTAACTCCCTCCCTCCCTCCCTCCTGGACCTGTCAAGCTTTTCTTGACAAAAGTTTTGTCAATACTGATATGTTCCCATGAACATTTTTGGTTTCTACGACTTGTCATTTTCTAATGACACACTGTTGCATTGGAAAATTCCCAATCAGCTCTACTGTTAAGGCACATATTCAAAACATAACTTAACTACTACTGGTTTTTGCCACACCACTTCTGTGAGATTTTTAGCTTGGTTGTCCAGATCTAACTCAGGTACCAAAAGTTGCTTTGCACTAGAGTTCTCATTGAACGTGGATTTGGAGCTTTTCCAGTTATTGCTCTGTTCCCATGTCCAGGATCCCCAGCTGGCACTTGACTCTGAAGGTGCTAAACACTTTCCATGCTCATTGAAGTAAATAGGATTTGGAGGTACTTTGTGCATCACAGGGTCAGGCACCCAGTGAAGAATAAAAAGTAATCTAATTTCTGATCAATGTTTAGCTGCATAGCAGTAATTGTGTATTCTGCAAATTCTTGCACTCTGTGTCACTGCTGGCCTCAGAATTTGCCATTCCCATACCCACACCAACCATAACTGCCTTCGCATCTCAACTTTTAAAATTACCTTAGGCACTTTAGTATAATAATTTGAGGGCACAGTAGTTGCACTTATATCTCTCATGAAAGAAGAAACTGATTATTTCTAGCCATATTCCACACTTTAAATATGGGGAATATCTTACAACATGGAAGAGGCTTTTGAAGGCCTCAGTCCAGGAAAGCTTTTAAGCATGTGCGTTAATGCTTTCCTCTGGAGTTAAGCGGGTGCTTATGCGTTTTCCTGAACTGAGGCTAAAGTATGATCTCTGTACTTCCTACTGACTCGGTAATAACTGTATCTTCAGCTAATACATACTTGAATCTCTGCATTTATTTAGACCATGCTTTGGTTACCTTGTAAACGGTAGGCACCCTTAAATCTCATCTAAAATAAATACGTTGTTGGTGTGGTGTGTTGGAAACATTGGGATTTATTTAAAACAGCCAACCACTGGCTTTGAAAGAGACACAATAGATCATTTTAAGATTTAAAGATTACATATTACTCCTTGAATAATGAGAGGTAAAAGAAAAGGAGAGGTAAAATAATAGTTAACAAACAATAGCTGATTTCTCTGCTGCAAGTCATACAATCTCCCATAAAAAGGCCCTCCTGGGTTCTTGTTCATTAAATCTTTTTATACATGTGCAGTGCATATGTAACTTGTAAATGTCTCTTCCTAGTGAGCTTGATTTACTCTGTTGATTAGGGAAGTTATCAATAACTTCTAAATATTTACTGAGATTAGTAAAAGTAATGTAATTGATATTGAATATATCACAAGAACTTCATACCACCCAAAAGTTTATAGTAATTTTATATGGGGAATTCCTTGACATAGCAACATTACCATACATTTTACCACTATCACACAATAACTTGTGAAATGTTGATGTTCTGAATAGTAACTGCAATAAAAACTGAGAGTAACTCCAAGACTCCTTCAGTGATTGTACGAGCATCTACGTGTGCAATGAATCTAAAGGTGCATTTACAAAGCAAAACATTAAGGATTTTGTTCCTTTAAGGATCAGATACAAATTCACAGACATCATTTTGTAAGAGTCAGATAATGCCGCTGAGATGTGCAAATCTGTGCGTTACCTTTACAGTCTGCAGTAGGAGTACTCAATACTATTGCTAAAAGAACAGAAAACTGAAATGAACCAAAGTGCATCATAGGGGGTAATTGGTTTTTCTTGGGGTGCTAGTTAAGTTTCTTTTATTCCACTGGATAGGTTGTTCTTAAGAGAGTGGATCAGGAATAGTACTGGATGGTGGTACCTTGATGGCTTGCTCAATTGACTACAAGGTTTGGAATTTGTTCCTCAGAGAAGTCCATAAATGCTCAAGCCTACCAGCCTTCCAGGCACAATGTAAGGCATGTGGTGCTAGAGTCATCTGGTTTAGGGCTAGATTCCTAGTGCTGAGAAGTACACAGTTCACTCCTGGGAATCAGTGAGGCTCACTATCTCCCAGAAGGCTCACTTCCTCTTTGCCTTGATGAGTATTTACAAGAAGGTACCTTTAGTTTCTCCCATGTCTCGGGGAGTCCCACTAGTCATGCTAGGGCAGGATTAGAATGGACACTCTGGACTCCCTTTTCCCAACCAATGCCACACCACTTTTGGGCATCGCTGGTTCTTACCCAGCAGAGGCCATGGAAAGATTGCGTTTCTGTAACTTACTCCAGATGACATCTGTCGCTGAGGATCCTAATAACTGAAAGCCTTCAATATAACTTAGGTAGACTATGGAGGAAGGTAGAAGATAAGCTAGTGGTTGAGAAGGGCTGCATGATTATGAGAATCTGCAAATAGTCTTGATTCAAAAAGATGGTCTGGGTTAGTTATGAGGCAAAGTGAATGCTTTAAGAATATGAGTATGAAGTCTGTTTCAAAGGAAGCAACAGAAATAATTTCTGCTGCTCAAAGTGGCCTATCTGAATACCCTGAGTACACACATAAGCATGACCTTTCCTTTCATTCTATGTTTCCCTTGAAGGACTGGGGAACTAAAGGTATAGAGAAGTCCCAGTAGGCTGAGACCCGAGCTGTAGGTTTCTAATCTCTTCATTGAAGGGTTGGAGATGCTGACTCTTTCACAAAGGCTGCTTTTACCCCAGCTGTTTGTTATAAGTTTGAGTTAAACGGGTTTTAACTAGAACAGACAAAATCCCACAGAATAGTAAGTATCCACTCCCTTCTCAATAGGAATTGGGAAACTGTATCTTGGAGTCTTGTGTTGTCATAATTCCATTAGGGTTTCAGTCCCCCTGAAAGCCTTCCAACAAAAATAGACCTACTGCCAGTTGTGAAACAGAAACAGGAAAAGAATCATTTGCTGCTGCCACTGCCTCAATAGATAGAACATACACAATTATTTTTGCAGTCATCTATGAAAAGTTTGAAGGCAGTAAGAAGCTGGCCTCTCTAGAACTTGTTCCCTTTATTGGTTTAACAAAGCCTGAGCTTGTTGATGTTCAAAGCATTCTGCAACTGTGTTTGTACAGCACCTAACACAGTGGGGTCCTGGTCCATGACTAGGGCTCTGAGGCAGTACAGTAATTCAAATAATTAATAATAATAATAATAATAAATATACAGATTGTTGCCTGAGGAGATGGCTTGGGATGGGGGATTCAAGGATAGTTTGTTTTTCCCCAGAAGAGATTCTTGATACCGGTTACAGACACTGAGTCAGTTTCCTATATTATTAATGTGTGCGTGTTGTTGACTATGAACATATGCTTAGAGACTAATAAGTACATTTTATAAATGATGGTTAAATACATTTGTAGCAAAGCATGCTGGTCACAAAGAAAAGGAGTGTGTGTGCTTTTTCTGAGGTGCAGGACATGAGTAAACGGGGAACTTTTGTAAAGGATGATAGTTTTGTTTGTTTTTCTCTTCTTCCCCCTTCCAGTAGAGGCTTAGCCTACTCTCTTGAGTTAGATACAGTGGCTGAAATTCTGCTATGGTTTTATATCCCATGCCCTCTTGTTGACTTCATGCCCTCTTGTTGACTTCAGTGGAATTGTATGGGATGCAAGCAGGCCAGAATCTGGCCCAGCAAGATCACTACCTGCTGCTGTACATTTGCTCTGAAGATGCTGTTCAGACGTTCATTTTTCCTACCTACTTTCAGAAATCCCTAGGTCTCTTCTCTTCCCCATCACACACTGTGAGAGTCTTATTTATTTGACCTAAAGGTTGGGATAGGTAAGTATAGGACTCTGTTCTTTTGACTTACATAGCCGATCCTATTTCTCTGTGGCATGGAGACTCAAGTCAGCCTTAGACAAAAACTCTTCTATAAACATGGATTGTATTTATTTGGCTGTGTAAAATCGACCATCTCAGAGATAGATTTACAGTTCAGTGATTCACTTTATCTTCTGTCATGTAATGCTACATAATGGGTAGTATATACAATGTAAGCAAAGGATCTGTTGGTGCTTTTGATATCTTGGTCAAAGAATACTAATTGCCAGTGAAAAGCCTCATTGAGGGCATGACCTCAATTTATTAAAGGTAATCAAAGAACAATGGAAACAAAACCTACCTACTTAGCTGTGTTTTGATTGTGAACATTAATGGGTTTAGGACTGCTCTTAAATGTAATGACATAGCTTGATCTACTGAAGCCATATAAGGTTGCTTTTGCAATAAATACTGTAGTTCCAAACAATTTGGACTGGCTTGATTAAGAACTAGATCAGTGATTCTTATTTACATTAAGGCTCCTTTCCCCTCCTAGAGACTCTGGACCCATGTTTCCTACTCATCTGTAACTTTATTTTGCTCAGCTTTGTTTTAAAATGTTTGTAGCAGAGATGTGCCATATTATACCAAAATAACAGGATAGTTAGCAAACTGCAGCATCTGCAAGGTGGCAGATGCCAATGTGATTGCACCACTTTTTTTTACCCACTGTTTTTATTTTGGCTCCTACATTGTAGCTGCCATCCAAATGGATGGTGATAATTCAAAACAACTGTTAAAAAGCATATTTATTTAAATGTGTCTTCATTTACATTGCATCAGAGTTAGAGTTGGTGAGTGTGCTTTCCCTCTCTGTTTCTCTACGCAAAATTCCCAAGCTTAATTAACAGTTATTGTAGAAATCATCCTGTTTTTTATTTGCACAAGAAAAATGACGCTGCAACTTGTACCTTCATAGTGCACACTCAGTCCTCTATAGGTATGTCTACATGAAAAAACAAAAAAAAAACCCCACAACCTCCCCACCCATCAGTGAGCCTCAGAACCCAGGTCTACAGACTGGAGCTCACCTTACAGTGCTAAAAATAGCCATGAAAACAATTCAGGCTCTGGCTGGAGTTCCGGCTCTGAAGCCCAGGGGGTGGGGTGGGTTTCAGAGCCTGAGCTCCAGCCCAAGCTGAAACATCTACACAGTAATTTTTAGCGCCGTAGCATGAGCCCCTTGAGCATGAGTTTGTAGTCCCGGCCTCTGAGACTTGCTCTCATGTTTTTTTTTTGTTTTTGTTTTTGTTTTTTATTTTTTTGCTCTGTAGACGTACCCCTTGGGTCACCTAAGACCTTGTCTACTCACAAAAGTTGTACAATTTTTAGCAATGCTGACAGTTCACACTATACCCAAATGTGGAGGTACTGATAGCATATTCCCTTATGAGAAAAGGAATAAACTATACCAGTAGAAGGCACCTTTATACTGGTATAATTGTGTCCTCACTAGGAGTTGTAGTGGGATAACTATTTTGGTTTTAAAAAAAATCTACTAGAAATCGTTACACAGTACACAATCTCTATATAGACCAGACCTTAGCCTTAGAGACACAAAAGGAGACCAGCTAAGCTATTCACCTTCTTACTATCTTTAAGGCTGCTAGTCAAAAATACCACAGAGTGGTGACATGTCACATTTGGAGACCGCGCCTGCCATGCCACATTACACAGCTAAATAGATGCCATTTGTTCCACAGGAAGCTAGCATCAGCCAGAAGAGCTGACTTGTACTGGACTTCAAGATACTCACATTGCAATCTCTCAATAAACTAGAATATTTATTAGATGAACTTGCCCTTAGCTGAAGAGTCAAAGTACTTTCCAACCATCAATGAATTAAGCCTCGACACTCCTGAGCAGTAGCTGATATTTTCTTCACTTTAGAAATGGAGAAATGGTCACAGAGGTGTAGGACCACATTTTTAGAAGTAGCTACTAGTTTTAGAAGCCTCAGGTTTTGGGCCTACAACTTGAGGCACCTTAGGCAGAAGTGCCAAATTTTTCAGAAGTGCCAAACCCTTAAAACTCCAACTGAAGTTAATGAGAGACCTTGGTGATTAGAACTTCTAAAAATCAGATGAAAGCTGTCTAAAATTGAACACTGATAAATGAGGCCTCCAAAATCAATGGCCACTTCTGAAAATTTGGGTCTAAACAATTTTCCCCAAGGTCACACAAAAGATAAGTAGCATTCTATTTCAGGAATAGATGTCAGAAGTGCTGACTCCCAGGTTCTTGCTCTGATCTGGCCCAGATGTATACTAGAGAGAGAGAGAGACATTTGTATACAGAACTTTCATCATTGTTTCTTTGGTTTATATGGTGTCTGTGTGTGTATATGTAGCTGTATCTATGAAATGTGGATTTTCAAAAGGCCTCAGTTTTGGCTTAACTCTGACCCATTGAAGCCAATAGGAGTTTTACCACTGACTTCAAGGGGAGCAAAGTTAAGCTCAGGCTGAGAACTTTTGAAAATCCTACCCCTATATTGTTAGGGCTGTTATTTAGTCACAGAGATACTAAGAAAAAATTTTCTGTTCTTGAGCCAGTCAGTATTTTGACCTATTTTATACTGAAATGCAGAGTAGCAATATACCACCTGAGGCTGTGATCTTGTCATGTGCCATAAACAAAGCAAGGCTTAGTCCAGCTATTATTTGGATGGGAAGTCTCAAAGGAACATCCTGGTGATCAAGGAACTGGTGTTAGTAATTTCAGACATTAATATTCTTCTCTCAGGATCACTGCTGAATTAATGCTTCAGTGTGGTGTGAGGTGACACATGTGGTGTTGGATGTACCATCATCCATACGCAGAGAGTTCTATGGGAAGTTGGGCCCGGCTCCACTAATGTTTGGGCTTATATTTGCAGAGCCGTCCTGTCCATAGGACGGACCGGGGTAAAGCCCCTGGCCCCATGCTTTGGGAGGACCCCACGCTTTGGGGAGTCGTGGGGTCCAGGGCAGCCTGGGGAGTTAGCGGGGGGCCTGGTGCTGGTAGCAGCGAGCGACCCGGCCCCAGCCCATCCCGCCTCTTCCCACCCCTGCTCTGCCCCCGACCCGACCCCATTCTACCCCTTCCCCCAAGCTCCCACCCTGCCTCTTTCCGGCTTCCGCCCCCTCCCACGAGCGACGCCAGGAGCTGGCGGGGCGGGGCACAGTGTGGTGGGCTGGGGCCAGTTTGCTCGCTGCTGCCGGCGCCAGGCCCCCCACAAACCCTTCAGGCTGCCCTGGACACCGCGTCCCCCTGAAGCGTGGGGCTCCCCAAAGCACGGGGCCCAGGGCGGTTGCCCCCATCCGTCCTATGGATGGGACAGCTCTGCGGGCACCACCAAACATTATACAAACCTAGTGCCCATGCCATCATCAAGACATAATTTATCATCCTTTTATTATTGTGGTAGAACCCAAAGTTCCCATCAGATTTGGGGCCCTATTGGGAAGGACAGAGGATGAATGAGGGTAACATAATAAGATCTTGAAGTTATATAAACTAACAATGTGACCTATGTAAAGCCCATTAAAGTCAAGGAAAAACTTTCCTTTGATTTCAATGAGCCTAGCTAGGATCAGGTCTATGGTGCACAGCTTTGTGGTTTTAGAATATTTTTTATTATTTAAACATTTCCCATTAAGCAATAATCCTCTGTGCTCACAACATTTATTCATTCCTCTGCCTATGCACTGTAAAAGTGGACTTGGGCCCTAGGTTCACTTATTATTTTAATATTTATTTCCCCCTCCTAGCATCATTAACAGGGGCCCATATGTTCCATGAATCTGTAACCCTGGAAACTGCTGCAGAACTCACCCCATGCTTCAGAATTGTGCAACAAAATCTAACCATTCTTTTATAAATCAAAGGACTTTTATAACTTTTTCAGAGGAGCTGAGTGCCTGCAGCTGCCATTAATAGCTGAGGTACTGTCCCTCTTGGCGCTCCTGCTGGGGTGGTATACCTCCACATAGCTCCCAACATGGGGCTGTGGCTTTATGTTTCACTTCAATAGAGAGAGGCTCATTTATCCCAACTGAGGATGTCGCCCTCTCTGTTTACTCATTGTGTATCATTTGAAATGTATTTCACAGCTACAGTGGTTGCAGTACACTGTGTGTAAAGGACACTGGCTCAACGCATCTGAAAGGCTTTTCCTTTCTTGGTCACATAGCCTGTCAATTTAATCTGTTGGTTTATTTCCCAAACTCAACTACATATTTACATTTTGTGGGGTGTGTGTGGTCACACTGAATAAACTTAAAAAAAGGGATTTTAAGTTTTTGGTTTGGTCTCGCCTGGTGAAGTACTTACTACATGAAAACTCATAAACCTGGTATAGACAAAGAGGAAAATCTCAAAAAAGCTCAAGTAATGGAGTCTACTTAACAGGCTAATTTTGGATCGGAGTGTCTCTCAAATGGCGTGTAAGGGCTAAATGACAACATTTCATTATTATTACTTTTAACTACAGTCAGTCTCTATAAGAATTACCAATTAAAGAATGAAATGTTTGAAAGAATCAATGATTTGTCCCAAACCATTTCATATACCCCTCAATGATAATTACAGCTGTTAAATGGATTGCAGTTAAATGAATAAGACAGAGAAAAGAATAAATAGCACTTTTTATTCATTCATTGGTTTTATTGCTTGAAATGTGCTCCTCCGACCCACTAGGCGTCAAACTCCCCATCTTCAGCATGAAGTTGGTAGTTTGTATAATGAGAAAAACTTTGCAAAAATGCTGATGTATTTGACAGTGAAGAACAGGGAAATTGACACAGGAGAAGCTGAGCTCTAGAATCAGTCAGTACTGAACTCGTTATTAAAATAAATGATTAAAAATAAAAGGTGAAAACTGATAAATATACTGAACATTTTATAATGCTTTTTATGTTCTAAGAACTGTACAGACAATAACTTACTAGTGCTCACAACACCCCTTTGAGGCAGATAAGTATTATCCCCATTTTATGGACTGGAAAACTTGAGACAAAGTGGGGCAATGACTTGCCTAAGGCCAAGCAGTGAGTCAGCATGATACTCATTCCAAGTTTAGACCCTCTGATATCTGCTACATAGGAAGAATAATTGTTGTATTAAGATGTGTGTGTATGTGCGTGTGTATGTATTTGTATATATTTATGGGACCAAACCCTTGAAGACCATATTTGGAAAAAATTCCCAATGAGATCTGTGGGAGCTCTTCCTGAATGAGAAATGTGGGATTTTGGTTACTGAATATTTTATTCCTATCAAGTTTCCACAGGGGTGATTTTAAGAGAGACAAGGTGGGTGAGATAATATCTTTTATTGGACCAAATTTGGTTGGTGAGAGAGACAAGCTTTCGAGCTTATGCAGAGCCTTTTTTAGGAAACCTGAGATTAACATTACAGGATAGGAAGTTGCCCTTCAGAGTGTCTTTGTAATGTTTTCTTGGTCTGCCCCTAAAATGAGTTCCAGTTTGCAATTCTCTATAATAGACGGTCTACAGTATTGCACTGTCAGACATAAGGACCCCATGGCCACACCATGTCAGCTGAACTCTCATTATAAAATCTTCAATGCCTGTGACATTGAAGCACTCAACGACCTCAGTGTTTCGAACCAGATCTAGCCATTTAATTCCTATCATCTGCCGTATGCACTGTAGGTGGAATTGGTCCAAACATTTTATGTGATGTTGACAAGCAATCCACATATCGCAGCCATAGAAGATGTGGTGATGATGAAGGCATGGTAAACACCATTTTTTTATGAAGGCATTGCTGGCTGCCCCAATGTGTTTCGTAACATCGTTGCCAATCATTGCATCTTGTGAAATGACACTGCCTCGGTAGCAACATTTGTCAATAACCTTGAGTTGTACATTATCAGTGGACATAACTGAAGTAGTTACAGTACTGCCTGGTTGAGGCTGGACCATGACTTCTGTCTTTAGGCTGATTGTTAAGCCAAAATATTTTGCTGCACATGCAAAGCTATCATTGAACAATTGAATGTCCCTGACATTATGGGCCAATAAAGCACAATTATCAGCGAACAGTAATTCATAGCTTTTGTTTTCGCATGCTGATGATGGAAACTCGACACACCTTCATCCATATGATACTGCATATAAGTGCCAGAATCAATGTCTCTGAATACATCCATCAGATCAGCTCGAAACATGGTACTAAATAATGTTGGAGCAAGAACACAACCTTCTTTTACTTCATTGGTGACAACAAAGGGAGCTGAGACGCAACCTTGGTCAAGGATTTGAACCTGCATTCCTGCTTGAAAATATTGAGGGCAACCGAACTTGCGGAGGACTGTCCACAGACCATCTCAAATTAGAGTCAAAGGTCTTGGAAAGATTAACAAAAACTACATATAGGTCTTGATTCTGCTCATAACGTATCTCCTGAATTTGCCAGAGTGCAAAACTCATGTCTGATGTACTGTTCTCAGGACAGGAGCCACATTGGCTTTCAGACCATATCTTCTCTGCATGTTGATGAGTTAGCCGATTTAGCATGACCTGGCAAGTATCTTTCCTACAATGGCAAAGAGTGCAATGCCATGATGGTTATTGCAAGAACCATGATTACCTTTCCTTTTGTAAAGGTGAATAATGTTGGCATCTTTAAGTTCCAATGGCACAGCCTCCTGTTCTCAAAACCTTAAGTAGAGGTTGCTGATCAATTCGTCACCCCCACATTTGAAAATCTCTGCAGGAATGCCATCAGGACCCACTGCTTGGCAGTTTGATATTTTCTTGACATCCGATATGACTGGCAGAATTAAGAGTTTGTCTTCAATTGGAAATTGTTCAGATTAATCAAGCCCTGAAACTGACATGGTGGATGGGCAGTTCAGAGCCTTATTACAGTGTTCAGCTCATCTTTTCAGAATGTGTCCATGATTGGTCAGCAGCATTCCAGATAGAGGCGGTACCATTAGTTTGTGGGCCATACATGGTCTTCAGCTTATCAAAATAACATTTGGAGTCTTTTTGGTCTGCCGCTGATCGAAGGTGTGCTTTTGTTTTTCCACCGGCTATCCTTCCTGTGGCAAAGCTTAACTTGCACATTACACTTTGTACGTGAATAAGCCACCTTTTGAATAGATGAGTTTTTATTGATTATCCGTAATGTGTGAAGAGCATGCATGGATTTGCTTTATCTCGGTGTAATTTTCATCAAACGGGTCCTGTTGCTTCCTCTTTACAAAGCCAAGGACTTCTTTAGATGCATTGAACGTTGTTTCCCTAAAAGATGAGCAGGTAGAGTCTGTGTTTGTGATGTTTGACTGAGAAAAGTGTGTGGAGAACTGCATCAAGTTTTTTAACAAGCCTTGCACACAGGAGCTTAGGGTTCCTCAGCGCATGCACATTGAGCTTGGGCACTGGGGTTTGATCACATCTGTGCTGTTTTAACTGGGGGATCAGTGTCATTTGACATATCACAAGCTGATGATCAAAGCTCATGAATGCTCCCCGTGTTGCCTGGGTGATTTTGACATCCCGACACACACTGGCGTACAAGAACATAGTCAATTAAATGCCAATGACCACAGCGAGGATGCATCCATGTTGTTTTTTGCTTTGTTGCTTGTTGAAATATTGTGTTTGTGATGACTAGCTGGTTCTACATGCACTTTGTGAGGAGTCGTGTAGCATTTGATTTCTCTTGCCACACACCATGTTTGCCAATCGCTTTAGGCCAATCTTTGTGATTGTGACCAACTCTGGCATTAAAGTCACCTAGGATGATTGATTTGTCATGCTGATGAACTGACTTTATGGCCTTGTCAAAGTCTTCATAGAATTTTTCTTTGATATCATTAGTCCACGTCATTGTGGGTGCCTATGAGCTAATGACTGTTACATGACATGCAGATGTCAAGTTGAGGCAAAGGACCATCAGACAATCTTTATTCCTTTTGGTACACAATCATGTGTGCCTGCAATAGATGTCCAAATAGCAAAGCCCATCTCAGATGGTTGCCTGTCTTCTGCAGACTTGCCTATCTAGTAGAACATGTATCCGGCACTGACAGCTTCAAGACAGACCTTGCCTGGGAGATGTTTCACTGAGCACAGCTCTATCAACATTGTATTTGGCCAGTTTTCTTCCGATAAGTGCAGTGCACCTTTCAAGCCCACCAGCATCATCATAAAGAGTGCGCACATCCCAGGTTGCAAAGTTCAGTGTTCTTTGTGTGTGATGCTGCTTTTAATTGCACAATTGGATGACCAGCTAGTTGCAGCATACTAACATATTGATAGTGGAGTGAACGATGTTTAGAGAGCCTTTTTTTCTCCCTTCCCCAGAAGGGGAGAACAGTGCTATCCCTAAAAAGGGCTGTTCTGTTGCACGAGGATACAGAAGTTGATGTCAATCTGAATCAACGAGGAATGACCATCACTCTCACACTGCCTGCGTGTAGGTTTGTGACTAGGGTTCCCCAACAGCATCCTCTTTCTGTTTCCATCGTCACTTCCACATTGCCATAGGACTTTCAAAGAACAGAATGAGTGAAGAAATAGCAAGAAATTTCTGATGTTATTCCATCTTTGCCTGGAGCTTTTCCCTTCTTCATCTGGTGTAGTTCTCTGATGATTATTGGGGGGACGCATTCTTCTGACTCTTGGAGTGTTGGGAGAGGGACGTTGATTCTTGATTTGAACAGTTCTGTATAGAAGTTCTTGCAGACCTCCTCCGTCCGTGCTCTGTCAATTAATGTCTCTCCATCCTTGTTCTTCAATGCTGTTACGCTCAATCTATACTGCGCCAATTCCCGCTTGCATGTCCTGAGGCTGTTGCGTGATTCAGTTGTTTTAAGGAGCTTTTCTTTCCGGAAGTTCTCAAAGTCATCCCTCAGTTTTTGCACAGAATGGAGTACTCGAGGTTGTTATCCGAGCTCCTTTTCATATTTCTCCGCTTCTCTAACAAGCTTTTCGTTTCGTTCGAGATTCTTCCCTTTGCCTTCTTCATCTTTTCAATTTCAGCTGCTTTTATGCAACGTCTCAGCTTGTCAGCAAAGATACTATAGTCCTCATCACACTTTTCCGTCTGGCACAAGCCAAACCCAGAAATTGCTTTCTTCAGCTTTGCTTCATCGAATGTCTTTGGGTGCTGTTTCCTGTTTGCCATCCGTAAAGCTTTCTTTTCCACTACTTTGTCGAAAATCAACTTTGCTCTAAGCAGGCGATGGTCACTGCCGGTGTTGAAGGGCTGCACCACAGAGACATCTTGAACCATACGCCTTTTATTGACTAAAATATAGTCGATTTCATTCTTACTCTTTGCGTTTGGCATGATCCATGTCCACCTTTTTGCAATCTTCTTTTTGTACCAGGTGTTTGCCACATACAGTTCTTTCGTTTCTGCCATCGTTACCAGCCTTTCTCCTCTTTCATTTCTTTCGCCGCTGCCGTATTTCCCTATGAACTTTTTGCCAGCTTTCCCTTGCCCGACCTTAGCATTGAAATCTCCCATCGTGACAGTGTAAGTGGACTTTTGCGCGAGGGCTCTTTCGAGCTCTTGGTAGAATTCTTCCACTTCTTCGTCCTCACTTGCACTTGTGGGAGCGTAGGCCTGGATGACCTTGAGGATAGCTTTTGACTCCATCTGAAGATGCAGCACACCAATACGTGATGATATTAGCTGGCACGATATGACTTTCAAATCCCAATCCTTACTAACCATAAATCCGACTCCTCCAACGTTTCTAGTGCCATCTCCCTTTCCGAGCCTCGCAGTGCTTCCATCCTTCCAATTGACTTCCAACTCCTTCTTTCGTCGGGTTTCGCAGATACCGAGGATATCGCATCTTATCCTTTTCTTCTCCTCCATCAGATGGTTTAATGTTTCCTCCCTCGCCAATGACCTACAATTGTAAGTACACACAGCGAGGGTTGTCCTTTTCCATGTTGGCCTAGCACCTGACATTTTTAGCAACCTCTTGTCGCTCAATTTCCACTCCACCACCGAAGAATGGTTTGATGACACGCAGGGAACTAAGATCCATTTACTCATGTTGTTTTAGCCGTTAACTTTAAGCCATCCCACTGGCTAGGCGGGCAGGCATACGTACTTCCTCAAGCTTAGCAAGGGTGACCAGGCAGCAAATGTGAAAAATCGGGATGGGGGTGGGGGGTAATAGGAGCCTATATAAGAAAAAGACCCCAAAATCGGGACTGTCCCTATAAAATTGGGACATCTGGTCACCCTAAGCTTAGCTAGCCTTCAACATCTAAGGAGAAGGAAAAATGCTCCTTTGTCTGACAGAACAATCCCCCTCCTTGGATTGGATAGTCCGACACCTTTGTAGCATGGTTAGACCTACC
>NW_020699373.1:3716377-3730375 GCF_002925995.2 Terrapene triunguis
CCTGCTGACCACAGGCTACACAAAGCTTTCAAAATCTATAGAGGGGAGGAAGCCCAGTAGCTGAAGGGTTAATACGACTATTGTTTCTGAAATGACACCTAGAAATGATAGAACAATGAAATTGGTTTTTTGCTCTATCCTCTAAAGAGAATGGTGTCTCCAGGCCAAGAATGAGGTGAATTAACACAGCTATGTATAGGAAAGCTTGCATTATGCCTCACTACCTTATCTGTGGATAAAAAGCAATCGTTTTGGTTGCTAAGGGTAGCAATCCCAGGCTTTCCACACAATCAAAAAGTAAGCCATTACAATAAATAAAAAGGAAATGGGCTGAAGGGCTAAAAGAAATGTTTCATCCACTCATAGTATTTACTAAAGCTGACAATTTGTAATGAGTATTGGCAACAGAATAGTGCAATTACTTCTTTACTTCCACTGAGCTGTGGAACTGTTCTCCCGGCAGGAAGCTTTAGAACAGTGAGGTTGGGGAGGGGGGAGGGAAGAGACAAAGAAGCCTATCCTGAATCTATTAGCTGTAATGAACAGGTACTAAGTAGCAGAGAGTAGATGTTATGCCACATAACATAAATTACAATCTAAATGGAATACTCATATTTACATAAGTAGTTCCTCAGGCACTCCTAGCTAAGTTCGGAGTGGGGTGGAGGGGGAACATCTACAAAATGCCATTCATACCACTAGGGATAATTGAAGGACTGGAAGTCTCTTTGCCATTGCTGGGGTACCAGACGGCGGTAGTTTTAATTTTCAGTTTGAGTTACACACTGTTGTCATATCATAGGGACTACAGTTTCAGGAGCTTTAACTATTTTAAAAAAAAATGTATGGTTTTTCTTGGCTTGCTTTAGAATCACAGAAAGAGTAAGCGTGCAAATCTTTTAATAAGGCAATTACATGCAGACAAAGATTAGATCTCATGGCACAATAGATTTTTGCTATATTATTCAGTATCTTTTTGATATTCCACTGTCACTAGACAAAAGCTCTGAATAGTAATGTGACAAGTCTATTCAGGAGACAACAATAAGAGTTTCCTTAATTGTGCTCACTTGTGTGCCACACAAACCCTCACTTAATTTTTTTTTTTGCCTGTTTTGAAAAAGCGGAAAGAAAATACTATTTAGAGGTACAAAAAGCACTGTTAAATCTATCTGTAAAATCTGCATTTTGTATTTGTAAAATGAAAATGTTGAGATAGTCAATCACTTAATTTTTTCCCATCCAGTAAAAATCTTATAATCTCATGATTCAAAATGTCAATCTTAATATAGAAATGAATTACTTAGTATTAAAAAAAATAAAGAATTGAACAAAGAATAGAATGTAGAAGAGAGGATGTGCTATTTTGTATGTAAATTAAGATTATAAACTCGTATGTAGATTCCTAATGATTGCCTGAAAGAAAAATCCAAAAGGACATGGGAATATTTGTTTTCCATTACAGTTGATTTGGTATATTTCAGTGCAAAGGTAATAAAAATATCGCTTGCCTTCTTTCCAAAAAAAATGCCCTATATAAGAGCTAAATACATCATTACCCTCATTTTACAGGTGGGAAAACTGAGTCACAGAGTTGAAATGATTTGCCACACGGCAGGTCAGTGGCAGAGTAAGCAATAAAACTTAAATATCCTGGATCAGTGTGTGTATTCTTATATAGATATGATGAAGATCATAGGATCCTCCTGTGGTGGCTAGAGAGGGAAAAGATCTATTATCATTGAACCAATCCCCTTTGCAAAGGCAAGTTATTACTCCAATATTAGATATTAAAATGACTTTAACTAAAAAAGCAAACCATTTTTAGACATCTTTCATGGATTTAGAAGACAGGAAAACACATCAGGAAGCTAAATCAATCATGGTGTCATTGAACTAATATGGATACAGAAAATTGTATTTTAAAATAACTCGTTTTACTAGGCCATATTGGGTGTTAATATAGCAGTTGAAGTACAAAATTAAGAGTAACATACTAAACAGCTGCTGTCTTTTTAAAGTGATAACCTCTTCCCTTTGGACTCCATTATATTTCATAGACCAGCTTTATTTAATCTAGTAGTTTTCTGTAGTGGAGGAATATCTTTCTACATTATTCTTTGGGCTTGATTTAAGGAAGTACAGACTAATTAATTATATACACTATGGCTTGATTAAGTTATTTATAGCATTATATTAGGCCACCTTCCCTTATCAGAAGATTTCAACAATCTAAATGTCTCTTTTTGACCAAATATAACCAACCCATCCTCTTCCCCTAAACTTTTATACGATGCTTTTAAAGTTACACTTTTGTTATAGGTATTAAAATCACACACAGAGGGCATGACATTTATTGCAAAAGATCTCAAGTGTAATTTTTCAGCATAACATTCTAACTCTACAGAATCTAATGAATGAATAAATTCTTTATTGACTTTGGCTCAAATGGTAAGGCAACGTGACTAAGAGAATAACCAAATGTTGGCAGAATGAAAGTGAAAAATCAATAGCCATTGATTATTTAAACTCAGAATTTCAGGGTACTAAGGCAGGATTTATACCAACTTCAACCCCAATAAGATTGCATTCTATTCCGGCGGGCGAGCTGTTCCCAATGTGTTGTATCAGTTATGAATTCACTTTCAAATTGTGGTTTTTAAATGTTGTGAGGAAAGGTGCAAATTACGGGGTGTAACCACTGACTGTGCTGTGGTTATTTTGCAAGATTCTGCTCATCTCTTGCTCCCCTACCCTACCTAGTACTGTCTGTGCTTGTCAGATGTTTGTGAGGACTGGACTGTTCTGCCTTGATTCCAAGGGATATGAGAAAAACCCTTCAGGAGTCTAGTATCCCTGTGGTGTGATATTGAATGAATTAGAAGGAGGGAAAACCCAGCTGGTCTCAGTCAAATCAGACGGTAGTATCATTCAATTGAAAGCCAGGAGGGACAAGATTGAAAAAGATATGTCACCAAGCTTCTTGCACGCTGCACCTGCCATTTAGTGTCATGTTAAAACTGAAAGCATTTTCAGAACTAAGTAAATAAAAAAACCCTGGCAGATGCTGGAAGTGATTAAAAAGATTATTAAAAACTGGCACATTGTCCCCACAAAGGTCTCTCTGTCTTTTCCATGCTGCTTTTGGAACCTCGGAGCTACTGGTGAATTGGCAGTTGTGGCCATACACAGGCAGCATCATAGCCTTCCTTTCCCTTGCAAGGAAGAGAAAGGAATGCACGAGATGGGAATACAGTATATGAGCCGGATCATGCAATGCTTAGGGCTAGATCCTGAAAATGGATCCTCATGGGCCCATCCTTTCGCAGGATGTAGACTTTACTATCTAGCAAAATGCTTGCCCCCCATGAATAACCCCATTGACTTTGTGCAATAACATTTAAATGTCATAATGTTCCCTGCTTTTCTATTTTTCCAATATTGGAATCTGCAGTAACCACAGCAGCAAAGGCCAGTCTTGTCCAAAAAGGGGATAGCAAAATAACTTTCCTCCTCTTATAGTGCTTAAGTATTCCTGATCTAATAAATAATACACAGATACGGTCAGTTTTCAGATCTGGCACTTTTTTTGGATCTAGTTTCCCCGTTTTTGGAGAACTGAGATAGTTACATGGCTTTATTACTGATGACACTAGCCAAACTATTCTGAAAGCTCCTGTTATTTTCTGTATCTTAGATCCTTCCTTCAGCACTTGATGTGTAAATATTGACAATAAAATTATACCCTTTGTTTATAATCCTTTAATCTAACCGATTAAAGCTGTCTCTTACATTGTAGTTACAGGCAGATTAAATATCGGTATACTGTACTTTGGAAACTATGTGTAGATTCTGTTAGCCTAACTCCAGTAAGACTCCCTGTCTAACAACATAAAGGTTATAGGCCACATCCTCACCTGATGTGAATCAGTGTAATGCCACTGAAGTCAAGGTTGTTCTGTTGACCATGGAACATGGTCATGTTAGCCAAGGTGTGGGCACAATACATTAACAATGATGTATTTATGGATGAGGCATCTTACTGATGAATAGCTGTGAATGGCAAACGGTATGTCTACACTACAGGATTAATCCGAATTTAGATAATTCGAATTTGGGAAACAGATTGTATAAATTCGATTGTGCGCGGCCACACTAAGCACATTAATTCGGTTTTTAACCACATTAATTCGGTGGTGTGCGGCCACACTACCCCATTAATTTTAACCACATTAATTCGGTGGTGTGCGGCCACACTACCCCTAATTTGAATTAACAAAATCGATTTTGGTGCTACTCCGCTCGTCGGGGTGGAGTACAGAAATCGATTTTAAGTGCCCTTTAATTCGAAGTAACTGGCTCCGTTGTGTGGACGGGTTAAGGATTAATTCGGATTAACGCAGCTAAATCCGAATTAAAGTCGTAGTGTAGACCAGGCCAAAGACTTCCCTGGCACTTCTCTAGACAGAGTTAGACTCTTCCCTTCAGTTAAGTCTTCATTCCAATAGCCTTGAAATGAGAGATGATTTTGGAAACAAATTGTGTATTAAAAACTTGTTGAGTTTGCATTTTTTGGAAAAATATTTCTATTTATTTTGATTTATAAACCACTTATTCCAGTTCTCTGAGTGCCTCTACAATATTAAAAAAATATACAAGAGCTAAAATAAATTAAATGTCCAACCAGGATTATTCAAACTGAAAATAATTGCCCCCAAATATAATATAATAATAAGAATAAATTATTATTAATAATAAAATTCTACCACTATTCCTTCCTTAACAATAATTTTGGAGAAAAGTTGGACTTTCCAGCCTGCCCATGGAACCCATGTTTTCGGCTCTCCATCCCCCTCCAGTAGCAGACCCATAGAGATTTCTGAGTTAGCTATGGCCATTGTCTAATAACTCAGGCAATAGAGGGTTATGTTTCTAAGTACAGAGGTCCTGGGTTCAGTCACCACTGTTAATGACAGATCCACCCAGGAGTGTCTCATTATACCTAGAAGGTTAACAAATCTGGACTCTGCTGGAGCAAAGAGTTGAGATAGTATAGGATCTGTAAATGAAAATACCCTGTCTTTTGAACTGCAAAAGCTCAAGCAGGAAAAAAAACTATATTCTCTCTCTTCTCCCCTGCTCTCCCTCTCCCTCACCTCTGCTTTCTGCAATCGGGTTCTCTACACAGAAGTTTCCTCTATCAGTATAGCAGCTGTGCTATCACTGCTCAAAGCAAGGAGTCATACCAGGCCCTTAACTTGGAGCACACATACAATTTCTTGATTTCTCTAGCTGAAGTTCAGTAATACCAATGATTCCTCCTCATTTTTAACCAGCTTTGTTTTGTTGCTCTCATGTTTCACTGTATTCTGAGTCACTGTCTCAGAAAAGCACCACTCTAATGACAAGGTGACTGGTTGGACCCACCTGCAACAAAAGTAAATATAAAGATGAAAGGAAAACATGAATGCTGCTAAAATTATTAGAATGAAAGTACATGGAAGACATAGAACGAAACTCTGTTCAGACAGAAACTCCACAGAGGAGCCTTGTGTGATGATTTGGGGAATCTGAGTACAACTATGAATTCTGGTTGATGTTATGAAGTTGTTTGTAGGAAATTGTTGTGTCATGGAATGCCTCTGCAAATGTGGAATCCACCATATTCTGACAGAGGCTGAAGCATGTACCTTCCATACCAGGGCAATGGAGAGTCATTCATCTTAATGACTGTGCTCTGACTGTACAGTGGGTGTGCTAAGGTGGTTGCCTGACCAGAAAAGCTAGTCTCTCCGACTACTGCAGGGAGAGAGTGGGAAATGCCCAACAGGAGAACAAAGAAACCAGATATCCATAGGGAAACATACAAACTCAAGAAACTCACGGAGACATGCAGGAAGCTTTGGGTAGGAGACAGGAGATGGGCATGCTTTCTTAATGGTGGTCAGGGGGTCTGGTTCAACTGTCGGACCAGCCACAGTCAGAGAAAGTTAGCTGATCTAGGAAGGCTCCATGATTCTGAAGAGAAACCATGAGCTGTAGGACAGGGATCCCAGAGGAATCTGCCCAAGCCCAAAGAACTTTCCAGAGCACTGAGGACCCCGAGAATATAGGTGTGTTTATTATTTTGTCTAGATATGTGTATTTCTCATGCTATCTAAGTAAAGAGTAATGGTGTCTTAGAATCCCATGCAAAGTCTGTCCATGTATCTGTTGGCTTTCACTATCATGTACCTCTGAAGTAAGAGGTAAGCTATAAACCAGAAGGCTCTCACCTTGGTGGGATTCTGGGGAACATCCATGAGCTGCTGGGGAGGTTTGGAGGAGATGGCAATAGTTTTAGGCCCCAGACAATTGGATCATGGGGTCCCCACTGCCAAGAGGGGTATCAGACACTAGGTCTCCACCTGGAATGCATGCCTAGAGGGCCAAAGCCAGAAACAGTGCCTAAACTCTGCTCAGCCTCAGCAAGTTGAGGGCACATGGGATTCAGCTTCTGGATTGCCTCACCAGCAGGGGAAGCCCAACCAGATATGTGACACTTTGCCTCTGCTACGGAATTATAGTGAAATATTTCCATCATGGTTTCTGTGCATTGATGGTAGCAAAAGTAGGAGCACTAGTGTAGATAAGGCTCTGGTGGCTTGAGACATTTTTATTATGACGTCATTTGAACACACATGGGAATAAAACCACCACAAGTATCAGGAGCCTTGTCTACACTGGGGAAATGTACAAAAACTTTCCTATTGGCTTTAACTATGGCTTAGCTGTTCTTTTAAAATCAGTGGGAGCAGTAGAGTAGACAAGCTCCAGTAGCCTTATGTTTTATCATTTTTATTTTTAGTGATGCCTGCTAGAATCCATTTTAATCAATGTGATAGCAAAAATGGAATCCTGTCTACATTTCAGATCCCATCATTTCTAGCACTGGTTCAGCTGAACCCTGATCACCCTCACAAAACAAACCTGGACACATTTCCCTACTGGAAAAACATAAGGCAGTGTATGTAGGAAGGCTTCTGGTATTTGGTACAAGAGGATAGGCTGGTATAATGAGGCCACACAATAATGTCATAATTACCAACTTTGAGGGACACCTCAAACAGAGACAGAACTCATATTACTGTGTAAACACTAAAACCCTCCAGATTTGCCTGTGTATAATTTTTCTCTCTTGGTTTATTGGGGCTGTGCTTCCTTTTGCTAATAGGCTGCGGCAAGACCTAGTGTACCTAGACCATCCCTGACAAGTATTTGTCTAACCCAGGGGTCGGCAACGTTTGGCACGCGGCTCACCAGGGTAAACACCCTAGCGGGCCGGGCCAGTTTATTTACCTGCTGACGCGGCAGGTTTGGCCGATCGTGGCCTCCACTCGCCGCGGTTCGCCGTCCTGGACCAATGGGGGCGGCGGGAAGCCGCGGCCAGCACATCCCTCGGCCCGCACCATTTCCCGCCGCCCCCATTGGCCCGGGACGGTGAACCGCGGTGAGTGTGGGCCGCGATCGGCCGAACCTGCCATGTCAGCAGGTAAATAAACTGGCCCGGCCCGCTAGGGTGCTTACCCTGGCGAGCCGCATGCTGAATGTTGCTGACCCCTGGTCTAACCTGTTCTTAAAAATCTCCAATGACAGGGATTCCACAATCTCCATTGGAAGCCTAGTCCAGTTCTTAACTATTTTATAGTTAGAACTTTTTCATTAATATATAATCCAAATCTCCCTTGGTGCACATTAAGACTATTACTCCTTGTCCGACCTTGAGTGGATATGGAAAACAACTGACCACTGTCCTCTTTATAACAGCACGGGAACCACGGCCAATGGGAGCTGTGGGGGCAGCGCCTGCGGGCAAGGGCAGCACATAGAGCCCCCTGGCCGCCCCTGTGCCTAGGGGCCGCAGGGACATATTGGCTGCTTCTGGGAGCTACATGAGGTAAGCGCCGCCTTGAGCCCACAGCCCAAACCCCCTCCCACACTCCAACCTCTTGACCCAGCCCTGAGCCCCCTCCCGCACCCAAACTCCCTCCTGGAGCCTGCACCCCTCACTACCGCCTGCACCCCAAACCCCTGCCCCAGCCCTGAGCCCCCTCCCACACCCAAACTCCCTCCAAGAGCTTGCACCCCAAACCCCCACCCAAACCCAAACCCCTAGCCCAGAGCCCCCTCCTGCATCCCAAACTCCCTCCCAGAGCCCGCACCCCCTCCTGCACTCTGAACCCCTTGACCCCAGCCTGGAGCCCCCTCCCGCACCCCTCATCCTGAGCCCCACCCCAGAGCCCACATCCCCCGCCGGAGCCCTCACCCCCCGCACTCCAACCCCCACCCCAGCCCAGAGTCCCCTCCCACTACCTGAACCCCTCATTTCTGGTCCCACCCCAGAACCCACACCCCCAGCCAGAGCCACCACTCCCAACCCCCTGCCCAGAGACACCTCCCACACACCAAAACCCTCACCCCACCCCCCAGCCTGGAGCCCCCTCGTGCGCCCCAAACTACTCATCCTCTGCCCCACCCCAGAACCTGCACCCCTAGCCAGAGCCCTCACCCCCTCTCGCACCACAACCCTGTGCTCCAGCCTGGTGAAAATGAGTGAGTGAGTGAGGGTGGAGGAGAGCAAGTGACAGAGAGAAAGGGGATGCAGTGAACGGGGGGGCGAGGCTTCAGAGAAGGGACAGGGCGAAGGTGTTCGGTTTTCTGCAATCAGAAAGTTGGCAACCCTATTTCAGATCAATTCTACAATTTGTCAAAATCATTTTGAATTCTAATCCTGCCCTCCAAAATGCTAGCAACACCTTCCAGCTTGGTGTCTTCCACAAATGTTATAAGCATACTCTCCCCTTCATTCCAAATCATTAATGAAAATATTGGATAGTACTAGACCAGGACAGACTCCTGGGGGACTCTGCTAGATATGCCCCCTAAGTTTGAAAGTGAACCATTAATAATTACTGTTTGAGTACGCTCTTTCAACCAGTTGTGCACCCACCTTATATTAATTTCATCTAGACCACATTTCCCTAGTTTGTCATGTGGGACTGTGTTGAAAGCCTTACAAAAATCAATTTATCATGTCTACAGCTTCTCCCATATCCAGTGGGCCAGTAACCCTGCCAAAGAAGGAAATTAGATTTGTTTGGCATGATTTGTTCTTGAAAAATCCATGTTGCCTATTACTTATAATCCTATTATCTTTTAGGTGCTTACAAATTGATTGTTTAAAAATTTGTTCCAGTATCTTTCCAGGTATCAAAGTTAGGCTGACTGGTCTATTAATCCCTGCGTCCTCTTTGTTCCCCTTTTTAAAGATAAGTACTATGTTTGCCCTTCTCTACTCCTCTGGAACCTCATCAGTCCTCCATGAGTTCCCAAAGATAATCGCTAATATGTTGCTTTGTCGAAGTAATTAAAGTCAATGTGTCCTAATAGTTACCACAGATATCTCCTTTTCTGATAATAGGAAAAAAAAACCCGGTGGTAACTATATTATCTGTAGTAACTGTTGTTGACAAATGTTGGCTTTTTTTAGTGGCAGCTACTGTATCTTGAATCTTTGTAATTTCAAAATAATGCCCATCACTGTAGAATCATTAATTATCCATAAATTAGTCTATTGTATCTCTGAAAAAGCCTTCTCAATCACAAAAAGGACTTGAACTGTGGTGCAGCTTTTGAATTTAGAAACAAAAGTTCGATTATGCTAGCGCAGGGCTTCTCAAACTTTTTCATAGTGGAAGACCATGTCTTAATAGACTATCTTGTGGATACTTCTCGTCCCATTCTCAGCCACATCGGCTACCTTTTCTTTCACTCATGGCTATTCATTGCCTCCCTCCTATTTGCAATCATGTAACATCCTTGTAGTAACTACCATAGTAGTGCAGATGAAAGAGTTTTATTAGGAAAATATTTACGTAAACTTCTTTAGCGGTCTTTGGGGGAGATAAGTGTTTTACTCTTTTTTGGAAAGTTAATCGCTCTGCTGCTTTTGCCGTTAGGTTAATCTTCCTTGGAAACAGAATCATGTGACCAACCAACTCTCCACAGACCACCAGTAAGTGTTCTGCAGACTGCTGCTGGTCCATCAACCACTTTGGGAACATTTATGCTTGAGGTTGCTAAGTTTTGTCTCTTATTTCTCTTATAAGAGTCATGATACAGGCAGGAGGTTGACATGATGACAACTAACCCATCAGCTCTTCTATAATAGCTCAAATAATCCTAACTTGCACAACACATTACTATTTTTGTGGATCTGTGAAAGAGAGAAATCTCCTCTTATTGTACAGGTCCTCTGTACAGTACAGTAGAACTTGATTTTAGGGCTAACCTTCAACACAGAACCACAAAGTTTGTAGAGCAGCAAGAAATGGGAGTAGCATCAAGTTTTCTTAGCTGTGCTCATCCATAGAAACAAAGAATCAGATCTGCTGGAGGCCATAGGAAAACACTTAGAAAGGCAACTATCCTTTTCTCTCAAATTCTTAGAAGAGCCACTGTGGTCCTGAGGCACTGGGAGTATTCAAAATGGGTGGCCATCACCAGCTTGGCATTGAGAGATACCCATCCCTCAGATCCATCTCCTCCCCTTTATCTCTCAATGAGGACTGGGAGGAGTAGAGCCAGGGATCATGTCCTATCTAAGGTAATTATATGGCCCCCATTTCCATTTTGCCTGAGCATGTCATAATCCTTAAAGTATTTACCCCTGTGAGATAGGGAAGTGCTATTATCCTCACTTTATAGACTTGTCCAAGCTCAGGCAGGAAGCCCATGGCAGAGCAGGGACTTGAATGTAGGATTTCTACATCCCTGGCTGTTACCCTAACCACAGCAGCATCCTGCATCTCATTTCTTCTCAAAAAGCAACACCTAGCCAGTAATGTCCATCAGTTCTGAGGGATCATGGAGATGTGCACAGATCAGTGATCTGCTGAATATTCTGTTTTCAGTACACTTCTCCCTGTTTATATGTGACCCATCCATCTCATATAAAAATAATTCCATATGTATGATCTAAACAACATATCTGCTCTTACTAATACTCTGGTTATTTTAGTTAAATAAATGTGCTATATATTATTATTTCACATCTTCCAGGAATGCCTTGAGGCAGGAATTTTGATTTTTGAGTCCTTCCAAGTAATATTACCCTCCATCAGTCACTTGACCGTTCTATGCTTCAGTTTACCCATCTATGCAAAGAGGGATAATGATACTCCCCCTCCTTTGTAAAATACTTTGAGGTCTGTGGATGAAAAATGCTAAAAGCAAATCTGCTTGGGAACATGCGAAGTCTGTTTCATTCTCTGCAGCTGGTATTGAAGCAATACTCCCTGCTCCCACTCTCGAGCTCATGCTACACAGCACATGTCCAGAGCAGATTCAGGCTTGGCTCCTCCATATGGAAGAACAGAATACAGCCACTAGCCCATCAAACGAGCCTGTACCTTCATGTCAAAAACAACTTTTCTTCCTTGGATTATTCTATGAATCAAAAGGTTTTGAAGTTTGCTGTGTGATATTTCTGAGTCTCACCTGCTTCCTCTAGTGAGGATGACTAAAATTTTATTATTTTAGTGGCTTTTGAGACCCATCGTTGTATCAAGTTAAATTCTCTGACTTGGTCGTTGCTTACTCAATGGAGGGTATAACAATTGGCTTAAGGCAGTGCATCAACCTATGAATGTGGTCACTGTCTTTTATTTTGGCTCATTATAATGTTAATTATTATTTTCATGATATTAGAAACAGGCCATTGATTATGCCTTAGTCCAAGTATGGGACATTAACTTTCCTCCCTCTCCATGAAACATCAGATCTTAACTCCCCCCCCCCCCCCACACAAGAAAAAGGAGGATAATTTTATAGTTATTTGTATACATTCTAGGTAGCCCTGCTCCCATGTCCATCAAAATCAGTGGCAAAATTCTGAGGGGCAGATTTGTCCCTGAGTTGACACAGGGATGGAGAGAAGAAGAATTGTACTTCCCCTACTGAGGGGTTATGGGGTTTTGCTTCTGGCCCCAATGCAAGCAGCCCTCCATGAACCAATGTAAGGGGAAAAAATTTCCAGGCCTCGGGGTTGCTGCATCCAAGTTCCTTCCAGCCACTGATGAGCTCTCCACCCCCATTAGGCCCCAGAATGCTCCCTGTACTGGAGGTTTCTGCTGAGGAAACAGTACAGAGATGGCAAAGGATTCACTGGGCACTGGTACAAAGTGGTCACAGTACAGAGGAGAATTCTCCTCTTGTTGTCTTTGATGCGTGAAGTTGTGGGCTCTATATCTTTTCTTTCTGTCTTTCTAAATGGTACCAGTTACTGTGGTATCTGAATGCCAAGTAGGGTATTGAAATAAACAATTTATTTAAATAAAAAAAGGAGACTGCTCTTGTCCTTATAGGATCTGACTGCTTACAACTGCCATGTTTTCCCTTTCTTGCCCTCCTGTTGGTTCTGTAGTTGCTGCTACTGCATAGAGGCTTCTGGATCCTCATGGGACTGTTTCTACCAGACTCTGGAAATGATCACATGTGGACTGATGCTGATCTCCTTTTGCAGCATGTTCCCCGGGAGACACCAGAATCTCAATGAACAGAAAGGGAAGGTTTATTAAATGTTCTAATAAAAAGGGATACAAATTAGAAAATGTGTATTTTGCCAAGGAATGAACTATTTGAACCAGATGGAGTGATCTGCTGTGCGGTGTGATAAAAAAGCAGGAATGCTGGAAATCTAAAAAATGCACTTCCTCTAGCTGTAGAGACCCAAAATAAGTAGCAATGTTCTGGGTCTCATCCACCATCCTGTTGCATAAACATAGTCAAGTTACAACACTCCATCAAATAAGGTACCTTTTAATAGTCAATACATACCTCACCACCCTTCTCTAACTTGTGCAATAAGTGCATAATTGTATAATTGAGTTCTCAAGTTATTTACTTCCCCTTTTTTCTACTTTAAGTATCTCCTCTTAAAGATGTAGGGCTTTATGCACTGTGGTGGTGTGTGTACCCCACACAGGCCTGAAGGGAAATGCCCACCAGACAGGGTCTGGAGAGACTTTGTTACCCTGGGAGGGGAGGATAAGATAGTGACCTGGCCAGAGGCCAAATCACAATGAGGGAGCACACTGAGTCATGGAGAGAGAGACAGGGCTCACGGCTTGAGCAACCAATGAAACGTGGTGCCGGACCGGATGAGAGCTGATACCCAGAGCAGCCACAAGGAGGTGCCACTGGCAGTGTGTGAACCCCATCACAGGCACCCTTCATACCCTAATGTATTTCCTGTCTTCCTTTTTTTCGGGACTACTCAAATTATGCCGAAAGAAAAGAGAAATTAGCCACTGAGCCAAAGAAACAAAACCATCCCTTCACATTCAGCAATTACCCATGCATCTCTACCACCTGTTCCAAGCAGCTGCTGGACACAATATTGATAGACATTATGTCCCAAATAATGTATAAAGCATACCCTCCTAGCTGAATAGGCATTCCCAGAGCTCACTGTTCCATTGTGTATCTATACTATATCTTGTTGTAGCATCTTGTCATTGCTCACACATATCCTTGTACGTAACAGATTACCCCAAGAGAGATTTTTTTGAAGTGTAAATAAAATTAAAAAACACTGCATACACCACACTTTGGTAAATATTGTCCTGTGCTTATACTAACAACAATACCCCCACAACCCTGTATTTCTTGTGACTTGGATACCTTACATGTAGTGGGTTTAGTAGACTGAGCAGTAAGATTTGTCTGTAGTTTGCAATAATTTTTTTTAATTGTAGGTAGTGTTGTTGTAGCCATGTTGGTCCTAGGATATTAGTGACAGGAAAGGGTCCCAGGATATTAGGGACACTGTTGTCAGGGCTGGCTCCAGGCACCAGGCAACCAAGCACATGCTTGGGGCGGCACCTGGTAAGGGGCGGCCAATCTTGGGGTGGCGGGGGGCAGCGTGGCGCGGCGCGGCATTCTGCGGGGGGGGGGGGG
>NW_020699373.1:3730475-3796352 GCF_002925995.2 Terrapene triunguis
GGGGGCTCGGGGGGCGGCGCTTTTTTTTGCTGCTTTTTTTTGCCTGACTGTTGTTGTAGCCAAGCTGGTCCCAGGAAAGAGAGAAGCTTTCAAGCTACACAGAGCTCTTTTTTACGCCTGGGAAAGCTTGTCCATTTTACCACCAGAAGTTGGTGGTAAAAGATATTATCTCGTTCACTTGTCACTCTAATGATTTTTTAAAGAAAATCTTATGACTTTGTGACCTGACTCGTAATTTTTTGAATGCTTGCAGCTGGCAATACTGATAAGCATGTGAAATGTTTGTAGGATTGGGACCCAAGACATCTTATTTATGCAGTGCCTTTTCCCCATAGCATCCTAAGCACTGCAGAACCATACAGTAAAAATCTGCTAAACCATGACTCAGGGTATGTCTACACTGGCAGAGTTACAACGCCGACAGTTACAGCGCCGCTCAGAGAGTGCTGAAGGGAAACTGCAGTTGTGTGTTCACACTTTCAAGCTGCCTGTGCAGTAGTGTGTTCACATTTGTGGCACTAGCAGCGGTATTCGGAGCGGTGTACTCTGGGCAGCTATCCCACAGAGCATCTTTTCCTCTTCTGCTGCTAAGAGTTGTGGGAAGGCAGAGGGGGTCGTGGGACATCCTGGGTCCTGTCCCAATGCCCTGTGATGCATTGCTTCACATCCCAGCCATCCCTGTGCTTCCGTCCTCATTTGGCGCCATCTTTCAATGGTTTGTGTCCTGCGCGTCCTGCCTCTTCGGTCTCCAGGAATGGATCCCGCACTGTTGACCAATATGCTGCTTGCTCTCACTAACGAGTGGCAGTGGAGTTATTCCTTAAACTATAAAGGCAAGAGGGGTTCGACATTGATCTCGCCACACTTAGTAGCTAAGACATGAGATTGTGGCATTCACCGAGGTGCTGACCACAATGGCACACCGTTTTTGGGCTTGGGAAACAAACACTGAGTGGTGGGATCAAATCATCATTCATGTCTGGGATGACGAGCAGTGGCTGCAGAACTTTCGGATGAGGAAAGTCACATTCATGAGACTGTGTGTTGAGCTCGCCCCAGCCCTGCGGCACCAGGACACGAGAATGAGAGCTGCCCTGTCGTTGGAGAAGCGCGTGGTGATTGCACTGTGGAAGCTGGCTACGCCAGAACAGTCGCTAACCAGTTCGGAGTGGGAAAGTTGACTGTTGGACTCGTGTTGATGGAAGCGTGCAGGGCCATAAATCGCATCCTGCTCCAAAAGACCATGACTCTGGGCAACGTGTGTGACATTGTGGATGGCTTTGCACAAATGGGCTTCCCTAACTGCGGAGGGGCAATAGATGGCACACATACTCCAATTCTGGCACCAGACCACCTAGCCACCGAGTACATTAATCGCAAGGGGTATTTCTCTATGGTTCTCTAGGCATTGTGGATCACCATGGGCATTTCACGGACATTAATGCAGGCTGGTCTGGAAAGGTGCATGACGCACACATATTTCGGAACTCTGGCCTGTTCAGGAAGCTGCAAGCAAGGACTTTCTTCCCAGACCAGAATATCACCGTAGGGGAAGTCGAAATGCCCATTGTGATCCTGGGAGACCCCACCTACCCCTTAATGCCGTGGCTTATGAAGCCATACACGGGTCAACTTGACAGCAGCAAGGAGCGGTTCAACAACAGGCTGAGCAAGTGCACAATGACTGTCAAGTGTGCTTTTTGCCATTTAAAGGCCCGCTGGCATTGCCTATATGGGAGGCTAGACCTGGCCGATGACAATATTCCTATGCCCTTAGCCGCATGCTGTATGCTCCATAATATTTGTGAAGGGAAGGGTTAAAGCTTCACTTAGGGCTATACTCCTGAGGCTCAGTGCCTGGAGGCTGAATTTGAACAGCCAGAGACCAGGGCTATTAGAGGGGCACAGCGCGGGGCAATAAGGATCAGGGATGCCTTGAGGCAGCAATTTGAAGCTGAAAGCCACTCATATTTATTGCTATGTGCGGGATTGCAGTGCTTATAATGCTAGGAGGAGATTGTGATTGGTGCAGACGATGCACTGTGAAAGTTTAAGAAAATTGCCTGTTGCTTTGCAGGGCTCTGTTTGCTTTCAATTAATGGAATAAAGATTGCCTCCAAACCAACACAAGTCTTTTATTAAAAAACAACCGAAGGAGAGAGACAAAAAAACAAAACAAAACACACACATTGACACTGTGGGGGATAGGGGAAGGGAGGGTCCCAGGAGGAGGTGGGGTCCCAGGATGGTTAAAGATTTGTGTATGTCCAGGTATCATATGCAATCTTGTCCTTTGGAGTACAGTGTAGCGGGTCCTGTACTTCAGCAGGGCTAAACTGCAGAGGGATGGGAGTTGAGTGCAGTGGGTACTGGGAGTCCGCAGGGCTGGACTGTGATGGGGCAGGAGTGGAATTCAGTGGGTACAGACTGGAGCCAGGAGGTTGATATGAGTGTGTTGGCGGTGTCTGGGGGGTGCATGGGAAAGAGTTTTGTGACAGCGGCTGCAGGGGAGGGCGGGTGTGGAGCTGTTTGGTTTACAGTGGTAGCTGAGTCTGGAGCGTGTCCGCTTGGCACTCCATAATGTTTAAGAGCTGCTCCGTGGCTTCATTCTAGCACACTGCGTTCTCCTTTTGGTCCCTCTTCTTGCTGTCCTGCCACTCCTTCAATTCTTGTTTTTTGGCCATGGAGTGCATCACGACATCACGCAGAAAATCCTCTTTAGTTCTTCATGACCGCTTTCTAATTCTGTGCAGCCGTTCAGTCAGCGATGACAAAGAGGGAGGCTGGGTTCCCAAGGTCATATCTGTGAAGCCAAAATGCAATATTTAAAACACAGCCACTATTCACATACCTGTCACTAACTGACTGAGCCCAGGCAAGTACACATGAGCCACAAAACCCCCAAAATGGTGAGTAACCACAGGTGCAGGGGAAATCAGTCTTCCAGGACCGTACTGTACACTGGGCATGTGGCTCTTGGGGAGAGCCAGCACTGTAGGAGGGGGCCTTATAATCATTCCTGTCCCCACACTTTCCACAGGCTGTGTTCATTATGGAAGATATCTCACTGCTGAGGGTGAGCTGGGAATCAAGGGGGGGTCTTCTCCAAGACTGCAGCTTCCGCCCTGGCCCTTATGTGGCTTGCCTGTGTGCAGCAATGTTCCCCCCCCTCACCCCCAGTGATGGCAGAATGGCATGGGAAAGTTACTCTTAATGGGGCAAGAAACAAAGCAGCTCTGCCAAAGAATCTGTGGCAGCAGATTGCCCAGTATCGCCATGAGAGTTTCGTGGAGATCTCTGAGGCAAATTACCATTAAGTGAGGGAGTCAATCAACACCCTGTTCTGCTGCTCAGAATAGCTGTGTGGTGGTACGCACATCATACAGACACAAGCCTGCTTTCTGCAACCCTCCTGCCCCCAACAACTCGCTTCAGTGATTCCCAAAATCAAAGCCACTTACGAGGAGCCTCCTCTCCTGTTTGCGCTTCGCCAAGCTCCGACAGCTGTGACTGGCTAGCCTCCTCTGGGGTAGAGAAGAACTCCTGGCTGCATGCATCTCTGGCATCCAAGTTGTCCTCTGCCTCTGGGTCTCCTCCCTCCCCACATCCTCATCCAAGGTTTCCTCCTCTTGGCTCGGTCCACTCCCAACTGGCATGCGAGCCAACGAAGTATCCACAGTGGCCTTCGCAGTGGAGGTGGGGTCGCCACTGAATATCGCGTCCAGCTCTTTGTAGAACTGGCAGCTCGTGAGCACAGCACCGGAGCAGCAGTTTGCCTCCTGTGCCTTGTGGTAGGCATTCTGCAGCTCCTTCACTTTGACCCTGCACTGCAATGTGTCCTGGTCATGGCCCCTTTCTGTCATGCATCGTGAAATCTGTCCGTAGGTAGCATAATTCCTACGGCTGGAGCACAGCTGGGACTGGACAGCTTCCTCTCCCTGATGAGGTCCAGCAGCTTGGCATTGCTCCAAGTGGGGGATCACCTGGTGTGTGGAGCAGGCATGGCCACCTGGAAAGATGCGCTGAGACCACTTCACGCATCACAGAGCAAACAGGAAGGGGACTTTCAAAATTCCCAAGGAATTTAAGGGGTGGGGCTTGGTTGGTCATCTAAGGGCAGGGCAGTAGAGTTCAAAACGATGACCAGAGAGGTGAGAACAGGCATTGTGGGACACCTCCTAGAGGCCAATCACAGCTCTGTAATCGACCAGGATGTCTACACTGGCACAGCGGCTCTGTAGCCCTGGCGCAGAAAGCTGTACGCCTCTCGTCGGGGTGGTTTTTTTACAGCGCTGCAACTGCGCAGTTTCTGCGCACTAAGTGGCTTGGCAGTGTGTATACCTCAAGAGTTACAGCGCAGAAAGCTGCTTTAGACAAGGCCTCAGATAAAACCCTTACAACATCTCCATGTACCCTACTACTGCTATGAGTGCCATGCCCACTTATGTAAAGGTTAGGTTGTTGACCTTTAAATACTGATTATTGTTAGCTATTTTTTCCACATGGCTCTGACCTTGTCTGTTTGTTCAAAGGTTAATGCTAATCTTGAAGCACCTGAAGCTCCAATTTTTGTCATGCTATCTAATGGTTCAAAGAGGCAGTAATTTCAAGCTTAGTTTTGAGCTTCTTCCTAATTTGATACTGCAAAACAAAGCCAAGATATCAATAATCAATTTTATGCTTTACAATACTCCCAGCATTTCTGTTCTGCTTCTAGCATGCTTGTGTGCACCAGGGGGGAAAATGCCTCTTTGTGAAACAGTGTACCTTATTTTGAAAGAAAGCTGATCAATAAAGCTATTCACTTAAGCCCACAGACGGATTTAAGCCAAAACGATTCATGACGCATGTTAGAGAGGTGCAGCTTCCTATCTCTACAGATCAAATTCTATCAATCTTTTTATTATAACCCCCCTATTTTCATAGGTTTGTAACAAGATAATAGATAGATGGTGATGAGGAATGTTGGCCATATACTGCCTGCCTAGGAGTGAGAAGTTATTATTTTTTTTACATACAAAACCAACCTTTTAGTCATCTTAGTGCATTGGTTGGGAGTGTGGCCAAAGTTTCATATTCCCAGAGTTCCAGAAGCAGCTTTTGTTTTTAATTTGAGAGGATAGTTGCTGTTAGGTACTATCTATCTATCTATCATGTACAGTAACCTTAATAGGCCATTACACTGACACATTGGGCCAGTTCCTAAAGCCTTTAGTTGTGACTTGGGCAAAACTCATTTAGTTTATTAGAATTTTTAACTGAAAGCCTGATTTTACCTAGCTGCTCTAGTGCCTCTTTCCTGCCCCGCACAACTAATCAAGGAATGCTCTTTCCTGCTCTTCTCTTGGGTATTATACACCTGGCAGTGGGAGACATATGGTTCCCCTGTGGCAGGGGATGGACTGTTCCAAACACTTTGAATTGCCTGTAGGTCATGATGCAGTAAAGGACATTTACTCCTAAGAGGCAAATCTGGATTGTTTCTCAGATGGCGCAATGTGGTGATCTTGGAGAGGAATGAGTGTAACTGCTGTGCAAGGTGGTGGTGAGGGGGTCATATAGTTACACCCCCTGCATGGCACAAAGGAATGAAGGGGGGCTCGGAGAGGTTACAGCAGCCTTTAAACGGGAGTAACATCCACAAAGTGGCTCACTATTACTCGGCAACACTGAAGTGGAATTCTTCCCTTTCTCCTTAGTGCTTAGATGAACTGCTTAGGCTGGGTACTGCAGGGGAAGATTTTGCTCGTGGAGAATAGCAAGCGACAAGCGAAGGAAAGGAGAAGTGTTTATTGAAGTGGGCTGGGAGACGTGCCAACATGGTCTTTGGTTATGGCACTAGCATTAGGCACTGCATGTCTGTTTATCAAACTAAAAGGGAGTCAGTTCCCCCTTGAAATGGTGTGCATAGCTCCTGTGCCTTTAATGGAAACTAGGCAAATGTGCCGAGGAATGAAGAGAGTACCACTGTTCAGGTAGTCCTCATAGTCAATAGTTGTATATTTCTGCCTTTTGCTTCCTCTTGAAGCTGAGCAAGCTTCCCAGACCAGGTAGACACACTCATGCTAGTGGGGCTCAAGCTAGCAGGATAAAAACAGCAGAGTGGACGCTGCCGCTCTGGCAGAGATTTGGGCCACCCACCTGAGCTAAAAGCCCAGCGACTCCCCTGAGCTCAGGTGTAGCCCAAGTCTCCGTAACAGCCATACTTCTATTTTTAGCATGCTAGCTCAAGCCCTGCAAGTGTGAGTCTCTCTATCCAGGCTGGGACGCTCCTTCCCAGCTGCAGTGTAGACATCTCCTGTAGGGGATGAGATCCCTTACAGATGTGGCTGGATTTAGCTACCATGTATGTGCATGTACCTCTCTGCTCACTTAAATGAATTTACCTTGCCATAATACCCATAGCAAAGCTAATGAATACAATGGAAACACATTCTGCTTTGCCACAGCTATTGTCGCAAAGTTGCTGTCTGAACTTGTTAAAAGGTATTGCTCCTGAAACTAAAGAGATTTTAATCTGTGTACAAGGGAGGCAGTAAATGGAGAACCTTAAACCAAACTACCCATTTTTTTCTTTTTTTAAAATGTATGGAGTCACAGATTTCGCAGAACCATTTTGATCCTCTGTTCTGACCTCCCAAATAACACCGGCCATGTGTTTTACCCAGTGAACTCAACAATTTCCAGTGGAATTAAAGCATACGTGGAATTTATTTTGGATATTGGCAGGAGGCAATATGACCAAAGCCTGTCTCTGTAATGTCATCACTCTGACCTAGTGAATTCCCTGGTCAACATAATAGCTTAGTACATATTCAGGACAGGAAGTGACTACTGGGGGCATGCATACTAGATGCTTTTCTAAGCCTAGTTCAGGGGTCGGCAACCTTTCAGAAGTGGTGTGCCAAGTCTTCATTTATTCACTCTAATTTAAGGTTTCGCGTGCCAGTAATACATTTTAACATTTTTAGAAGGTCTCTTTCTATAAGTCTATAATATATAACTAAACTATTGTATGTAAATTAAATAAGGTTTTTAAAATGTTTAAGAAGCTTCATTTAAAATTCAATTAAAATGCAGAGCCCCCCGGACCGCTGGCCAGGACCTGGGCAGTGTGAGTGCCACTGAAAATCAGCTCGCGTGCCGCCTTCGGCACCTGTGCCATAGGTTGCCTACCCCTGGCCTAGTTATTCAAGTAGGCTGTTCACTTGGAGTCATAGTTTTGCTTCACTATTTCTACCATTCGGTTCCTCTTGCTGTTAAAGTGGAATGTGTCATGTTTTCATCCTAGACCTAATTTCCTCCCTCTCAGACTTCACATCGATTAGCTCCTGTAGCCCTCCAGTGAAATCCTGTGCAGTTCCTGGCACAGGATCAGAGGAGAGGCAGCTTGCACCCATCCAGTCCTGAGATGATCAGGAAATAGTTCAGCCTCCAGAACTGTTTAAGTCCACTGTAGGCTTTGTAGCAGCCTGGAAATAGTCAGGGAGTAGGAGTGCCTTGGCCACACCCTCTCATCTCCTCAGGTTCCATCTGGAAATACCTTCTCTAACAGATGGAGCTCACAGCATGCAAAGAAGGGCCAGGGGAAGGAGGGATGAATTCCAAAATCAAGGGGCTTTTACAGAGCATGGCCAGACAGCAGCTCCCTCATATGTACCAATGGGGCTTCACCTGGAGTGGCCTTGCTGACCTCACCTGTAGCAGAATGGCACAGGAAGAGAGGTGGCTTCTCCGGTAGGAAGCTCCCAGGCAATTTAGGGCTTTATAGATAAGAACTAACACTTTAATCTCCATCAGCAAGCCAACGGGCAGCCAGCGCAGATCCTGTAGCACTACTGTCATGCTTCTGGCAGGATATTCCTCTTTGCAATGTCCTGTCCCTTTAAATGTTTGAGCACTCCCTCCTGCTTGGTGCAAAGCCTCCTTTCATGTTAATTTCTGTTTTGCAGCCAGACAGTAAAGGTGGCACTTACTGTCTGGCTGCAAAATCTTATCTGCCACTGAACCTATCATTTAAAAGAGTATCACGCATTTGAATCCCAAAGATCCCTACAATCCACACAGATTTGGTGTCCCCTCAGTTTTATTGATGAAAAATACTGATGTCAGAAATACATTGATGAGACGGAGGGTATAGAGAGAGTTACTCACTCAGTCCAACAGCTTTGTAAATCTCTCCTTGAGAAGGTGTTTGATGTCCCTCAGTTTGTATCTTTGCATCACATGTTTGGGCTTCCGCAAGCTGAGAAATATCTCTGACACTCTATCCTTCTCAGGCATAAACAGCATTGGAACCAACAGCAGTGGAGACCAAGGGCTGTTTTCACAAAAGGTCTTAGGTGCCTAGCTGTCACATTAAGCACCTAAATCCCAGAGTCATGTCCCATTGAGATTCACAAAGACCCCGCTCAGCTGCCACCAAACCTTGTAGTCGCCTAAACTTACTCGGCGCCTAAATTTTTGCAGTAAAAGTTCATTACGCGCCTATGTTTGGGCCATTATAGACAAGTTTACACAAAACAACCAGGAGTGGGGAGGAGGCCTCCCAGATAACTCCTAGGCCAGTAGTTATAGTACTAATGTTGGACATGGGAGACATTGTCTGTCTTGTTCTACTGTGGATAAATAATGAAAGAAAGAGCCAGAGAGAGCAAGCAGGCATGAGAATTACTTGGCAGCCCCATGGTTAGAGTACTCACTCAGGGAGACCTGCTAGCCCATCTCTCTACACTGATGACTTTTTAATTTTTTTAACCACAATGGAATAGATTCAACAGGAGAGACCGAAGGAACCCTACATCAAAATACCCCATAGCCCAGTGGTTAGAGCACTCACCTGAGAAGTGGCAGAACCCAATTCAAGTTCAAATCCTTTATCCCCCCACAGGCGGAGGGGGGAGTTGAACTGGGTAATTTCCTACTGCCTAGGTGAGTACCCTAACTACTGGGCTAAAAGTTATGAGCGAGGTCCTTCTCTTCTCTCCCCTCACCCTAGCTTCTTGCAAAAATGGCATAGGCCCCTAACACCAAGAAAATGTTTACAGCTGAGAATCCCAAACGGAGGGCAGCACCTCCCTGCATCCTTGATTTAAGTATCTATCTCTGCAAGTAAGACAGGGCTTAGAATATACCCCACACCTTGGCATCTCCCATTGTCTAGCTTAGACGAGAAGCCACTTCTTAGCATGCTCCCTTTTGTGGATACCATTCTGAGATGTCTCTCGCCCCCCTAGTAATCATAGTAATTTTCTAGGCACCTAAAAGATAGGTGTGGTGATGCTCATGGTTTTTTTGTATGTGTATGTGTCCACCTGAGATTTTCGTGTCCACCTGAGATTTTTGTTTCCTGCCTCCTCTTCCTTTGATCTCAACAGGAATCAAGAACCACAAGCCCTGCAACCAAACTACTCCCCATCTCATGGCAGCGTTTTCCTCTCCTTTCAGCAGCTCTAAGTACCCATCAATGGGACACAGCTGCTGCAGCAGGGCACCCACATATGGGCCTCCCAAGAAGGCCACGCTCTCACCCCTCTTGAAACCAAAGAGAAACCCTCCAATTTCAATCCTCAGTTAGAAAAGGGTAGCGCATAATGGAAGTGAGGGGAGACTAACAGCTCCAAATCTTGAGCCACTTTGGTGGGGTAGTGGTGGATTTGGGGCCTCTGGAAAAAATCTCCCCCCATCATGGCCCTGTCGCCGGGGCACAGAGCTTTTCCAGTCTTGGGGCCACAGCAGAGGTGGGGGGAAGGAGCAAGAGGGGGCGGGGCCTCAGGGAAAGAGGCGGAATGGGGGTGGAACAGGGGTGGGGCCGTGGGGAAGGGGCAGAATGGGGTGGGTCCATGGGCGGGGCAGAGAGTTTTGCCACTATCCTTGCTGAGGCTGAGAGCTTGACCCCAGCTGGGGCCAACCTCTCAGCCCCCTCCCCCCATGGCCCCCGACTGAGCTCTCAGCCCACCCCTGCCCCAGCCAGGGCCATGTCGGGGTGGAGAGGGGGAGTCTGTGAGCAGTGAGCAGGGATGGGGCCTTGGCCAGAAGAGGCGGGGCCCGGGGCTAGCCTCCCCAAGGGGAAGCTTCCCCGTCACCTATGACTCCCACTGACACCAAACTTGTGCTTCAGGGCCTCTCACAGGGCTGGAGCAGAGGTCTAGAGGGAGAGATCTGCCCCAAAGGTTGGAAGTGTGACACAGTTCAATATTACCTCTGTAATCAGGGTCACTTCACGTTTGTGTGCACAATCCCAAATGGGACTGTCTCAGCTTCTGCCATCCTATATAATAACCTCAGAACTATGTAACCATTTTTTAAAAGAAAAATTATATCTTAAAAAATAAAAGGAAGTGAAATTTGCAGCACTCTCTCCCAGCTTCGCTCACAGCTGCAAATGTAAATCATGGCTGCTGATATGCAAGATATGTTCTCTCTTGTGTACACCACAAAGAAGTTCTTATAAAAGCCTTTGTTGTAAGACAGAAATAGCTAATTTTATCGCATTGTTCTGGAAAAAAATATGGAAATGTAATCTAAATTCATTGTATCTTAACTCAGAGAGCCTTTGAGGAGAATAAAGGTAAAATGTTTAATATCCTCTATACTCTGTGCCTGCAGCTACACTAGCAACAACATTCCAGGATGCTTTTCTGGACTAGGGTGAACTGTGCTAGCCATGCATAGTGAAGCATCATACCCTAAACTAGGGCTCATTTGTGAGCCAACCTGTACTACCCAACATGGGCTCACAGCGAGGGAGCTGGGGGGACACATCTCCAGTGCTGCTATTCCCCTCCTGGATACGTGGATGGGGAGTGGATACGTGGACGGGCAGTTGGCTCCACCAACCCCAACTCCATCACTTCAGTCAGCACAGCTGAGTGGCATGGAGGGGCATATAAGCAGTGCTGGGGAAAAGAGCTGACATAGACTGCTTCTTTCCTGAAGCAGGGACTGTATTATGACTGAGTGAGGATTTAGTCCATAGGCTGCCTTTTATTCGGGTGCCAGTCTAGCCCCTAATGACTTGCAAAGAGTTTCAGGTTTCTGTGAATTTTAACTGTCGTGGCCTGCCCACAATGTCACTAAGGCTGAGTGATGACAGTTAATTTAGAACATAGCAATATGTGTGAGTATTATTCCATCCAATGGCCCTTACCCTGCATTTATCAGCACTGTATTTCATTTGCCAATTGCCTAGCTTTGTTAGGCCCTATGGAGTTCTTCTCAGTCTTTTCTGGTCTTTGTAACCCTAAATAATTTTGTGTCATCTTCAAACTTTGCCACCTCACTGTTGATCACTAGAATAGAAGGAATCAATTGACCCAAACAGATTATTTGTTCATAATATAGAAACAAAACAAAATTATCCTTAGATGAGACTTTGGATGGTTTTCAGTTCACAACAAACTTTTAGGGCTACATTATAACCCCCTGAGCATGATTTGTGTTTCTAATGAAAATGCTGAACCAGATCAGTTAAATTTGAATGGTGACTTCCTACTGCTGGGAAGCTGTTCTTTTATTTTACTAGTTTGTCAAATCTCTGTTGACATATATCATGCTGCAAAGACAGAGTCTCTGCCCCGAGAAGCTCACTGTAGAGCCTACAGTGGTTTTGTTTCCTATATTTCTGAAAAGTTGCACGTCATCTAAACAATGTAAAGTGCCACCAGATGCTATGGTGACGTGGACCTCTATAAATACCCATAATGAAAACAAATAATAATTTAGACTGGGAACATAATGAGAAAAGTCAGCAAATCAGATTGCAAGGGGGATGTACAGCAGGAGGAGGTATATACCAGTGAAACATGGGGTGAAAATGGCCAACAATAACCTTTTATATGGCTAATCTGTTACCTGAATGATTCACTCATGGCTTAAGAGTACAAAGGGCATTACACCATCTGACAGCTAGTGGGCAAAGTGAAAGTTTGTGGTCTCAACTCATTTCCTAGGAGGCAAATATCCATAACATAAAAGCCCAATATTACAGTGGAGAGACAAGGTCTTCTTCAGGTCTAGCTCTGTGTACGCTCAAAAGCGTCTCTGTCTCATCAAAAGAAGTTGGTTCAGTGAAAATGTTACCTCACCCACCTTGTCTCTCACATAACCTGGGATCAACATGGCTACAGCAACACTGCAAACAATATTACAGTTGGCATCCTCATTGGCAATCTCAGCAGAGTAGACAAGGACAGAGTGGATCTTTACCCCTCCTGACACAGAAACCTTCTGGTGAGGACACCACAGAGGAATGTGGCAAAACTTGCCTTGCTGAACCTGTTTTTGTATAAAGAACTTTGTATTCCAGGAACGTCAATGTAGCCCTATTCACAAGAGCACCAAATTAACTTCCCAGGGAAAAAAGGACATCACTTTAGCATAAGCAAGTCCTGCATTACTTAGTATTCCTTACACTCAGAAAGACAGAACATAGAGGCTTACAGCAATTCTATCCTCCTTGAAAGAAGTGTGGCAGCAACATGAATTTAGCTATCTTTATCTGCACAGTAATTCCAGATCCCAAATCCTCCAGTCTTTCCACCCTTATTCCTTAATACACTTACCATGTTTCTGCTTCATATCCCCATATAGACCAGAGTGAATTTAACAAACGTACGCAAAGAATGATAGCTGATTCTAATGTAATGTGCAGGAAGTTAAATCCAATCACAGTTCCTACGGTAATGGAGGTGGTAAAGGTATGCAGATCTCTGTAGAAGCAAAGAGATTAAATGGGACTAGACAGTTCCTTCAGCTATAGCCACTAGAAAGCTGCAGTACCTTTTTTAGATATGTTGCCACCAGCGCCCAAAGGGAATTTTAATAAACCAAGAAAGCACGATAGTCAAGCAGATGCAATAATTATGCAATCCCTCAAGCTGTTAGATTCAAGGCAGGAACGATGTTAGCTAAGACTCTTTATTTTGCATGACCTTCCCCCTCCACAGATACTGTATTGACCATGTACATCCCAGAAACCTGCCAATTTCAGCCAACAATAAAAACAAAATAGAATCAACCAACATTTGAGTAGAAATCTTTGAAAGCAAGACAAAATCCAGTCAGTGGCTCTGTGGAGCATACATGCCAAAAATCTGAAAAACATTTGAATGAACATCTGTAGATGAAATCTGTGGACTAGTAGTTCCCCAGGGAGGCTACTATGGCCAGCATCTGATGCTAACTAACAGGAGACTGCAGCTGGAGCCTTTGCTAGCTCCATCTGTAAGAACCCTTCTATGTAGGATGGCAGGATTAGGGATAAGGCTAAGATAATGGAATTTGTGCATGCCTGGTCTGATTGCTCAGCCTGACCAAAACATTGATATCATTGTGACAGCTGCTTTCTCAACACCCTCCCCCTGTAGCAAATGGTGGGCCAGTCTGTCAACTGCATATGTATATTTAGCAGAGACATATTGGCAATTAAGAAGAAAATGATTCACATTTGTATTATATATGGGTAAGTAGTTTAGGAAGTATTTAGGCATAGAATTTAAAGGTTTAGGATTGCTGATGTAATTCATTGTGATTTAGCAGGATTTTGTTTCTTTTAGTCAGGTAATTGAAATGATCACTATATTTAACGTTGGGGTGCAGGTTGTGTATGTATGTATAACTATACACACCTTTGACTTGAGTAGCAGCTTCTAGATGGTCAGCAATTTTCAGGAGCTAACCATATATTTAGGTGCTCTAATAGAATCAGAGGGTTAGAAGGGATGGCAAGGGTCATCTAGTCTAACCCCCTGCCAAGATATGAATGGAGGAGCCCAGCTTTCAGCGCCCACTTTTGAAAACAATCGCCATATATTTTGTGTGTCTCACACACAGGTCTGAGGTGTAGGATAGGCAATATTCAGTCCTGGACCAATGACAGGTTGCAGGTTTAATATCTACTCCTGGGGGAATTCTGTGCCACTGCACATGCACAGAATTTATGTCCTCCGCAGATTTCGTTGCTTCCCCACAGAAAAATGACTTTCTCACGTAGAAGCAAAGGGAAGCCACAAGAGCAGTCATGCGACCCTCCCAAGCAGTATGTTTTGGGTGCCCAGGGCAGCTGGCACAGAGGTAAATCACTGTGGAGCAGGAGGCGGGATTGGGGGAAATCTGGTTGGTGGCTCCTACCCTGTGCCAGGCTCAGCTGCTAGTCCAGGCTGGGCTGGGCAGGAAGGGACTTTCTCTTCCCTTGCACGGCATCCAGGGCCAAGTCAGACCCACCCCCAGATTTCTCCCCTGGCTGCAGGAAGCTCTGCAAACTCCCCCCGCCCCCCGCTTCCTGCACCTATTGCTCTTCAGCTGCACGGGAAGGTATTCCTGTATAGGGAGCTGCTCCCCCATCCACCCAACCCCCATGCATCCAGACCCCCTCAAATCCAGACCCTTCTGCCAAGCCTCACCCGCCCGCACTCAGAACCCCCCCCCCGATGAGCCCCATTCCCCCTGCACGTGGACCACCCTGACAAGCCATCTGCACCCGGATCCCCACCCCACCAAGCCCCAACCAGTTGCACTTGGATCCCCATCCCACTGAGTCCCACTCCCCCAGCATCTGGACCCGACCACTGAGCCCCCCATACCCAGACCCCGATACAGAGCTCTATCCCCACCACACCAAGACCCCCCAGCTGAGGCACAACCACCTTCATCTGGACCCCCCCCAGAGTCTCATTACCATTGCACCCCCACACTAAGCCCCTTCATACTTGGATCCTGCCTTGCTGAGCCTGCCTGCCCACACCTAGTGCACCTCACACGGAGGGGCAGGGCCCTGGGGTGTTTCTGGGGCAGACCCAGGCCTTGCACTGTGTCAGGGTTGGGTGCAGCCTCATCACTGAGTCTGTGTCCTGGGTGGGAGGGAAGCTGCACAGTGATCTCCCACCTCTGTGCAGCCAGTGGCCTGTGCTCCCCAATGCCATGCTGGAGCCTCCATGTTTATTTGACAAATAAAATTTGCAGTTTTGCAGAATTTTAAATGATGTGCACAGAATTAAATTTTTTTGGGTGCAGAATGCCCTCTGGCGTAAATATCTTTCTAGCCCTGCTGAGTCACAAGAAAAGCTTTTGATCATTGGGAAAGGGAGGTTTCATGTTAGCTAACAGCACTTACCATAGAAAGTCCTTGGGTATTGTGCCATAATATCAGAGGAACCGTTTTAGGCAACAACATTTTTTTTCTAAAATCTTTTTCTCTCCCTCTGAAATCTGTGAACTGGGCACTTGACTTTGAAGGTGGAACATGCCACACTCCAATTGTAGCATGGGAAATGTGGGTCATAGATTCAAATACAGTGGAGAGAGGTAAGGCAGAAAATGATCAGGATCTCATTCTTGTTAGTATCAGAATAAGGGACTTTTAATTTGAAAGCCCCAAAAAGTTTATCTTAATTTAGAGAAGTCCACTACTAAAAACAGATGACCTAATCACCCCCTTATGAACAAGGAGACAGCCATTAAAAACCCTTGATCTGATATCTAAGCATTTCTAATCCTTATCTAGGCAGAATTCCTCACCCGGGACAACATTCCTGCCCTGCAACAAACTCCAGGGCTTACCTGGGCCCTTAAACTGGAGTAAGTTCCTAGTGTTGGACACTAGCTTTGTCATTCCTGAATTTCACTCTCTATTGGTTCTAGCCAGCCAGCTCCCTCCAGACCTTTCCTTGCAGTCCCCAACTTTTTCTAATACATATATATTTTTCCTACCTCATTAAATCACTCTCCCATCTTACTCCTTCTAGCCGGGAAGAAGCCATCACCAACAAAACACCCCAAACAAACCAACTCAAATAATATCTGGCAGTTTGCCACTCTTGAGTGGGACAGTGCAGTGCTGCCGTCCTTGCAATACTGCATTCCTAACAGCAGATGGTGCCACATAAAATTATAAATAGCCGCTCTTACAAGCCCCCCTCACTTGACCCAAAATGGAGTCCAGCGCTTAGCTTCAAACACCATGGAAGTCACTCTGGTTCCAGAGAAAGACATAGTAAACGTTGCCTGCAGGTAAGAATCTCCAAATGTGTACTTGCCAAAATAAGAGGAGTTTTCTTTTGTATCTCACCCTTAGAATGTTATTAGGAACTCAGTAAAGGGGTTTAATGCAAGTTACATACATTGTTACAGCAACCCTTTGCACCAGTTGTCCCCTTGGGTTTACACATGCTCTGTGGTGACCTGCTTGGTCACAGAGGGTTTAAAAAAAAGCTCAAGTAAAATTTCTCTAGAAATTTTCTAGAATCATTTTTCTGTAAATGAGGTAGCATATGGTAAATGCCTGGCTGTGCTGTAAGTTGGCACTCATGTGATAGTCTGTGCAACTCACATAGCATAGCTTTGTCCTCTTTCAGTGCCCAGTAATGCATAGAGGTCTTGAGTCTTCTGCTGTCCTTGAGCTGATGGACATAGTCCTTTAGCTCAAGTGGTAGAGACTCGTGCTTTTAGATAAAGAGGTGCCAGTTGGTTCAGTCCCCACTGATGACCTATCCAGGAGTGTTACTGCATCTCCATAATTAACTTATAGCTCTTAAATAATGCAGCCACCCCAAATTCATTCCTAGATAACCTTGTCATCACAGCTTGTTGTCACATATTCTCTCTCTCTTTCTGCTGCCATTATTTGTTGTGCTGGTTCTAACTTTCATCGGATGCCTTCACCCTGATCATTTCAGTTCACGTTTGTATTTTCAGAATGTTTATGAGAATTAGTCACAAAGCAGTATCATTTCAGTAGCTACTTTTCAAAGTTTAATATCTTGCATATTTATTCCACCCCCTCAATACGGGATGCACAATCTGTCTGACTCTTCCCTATTTTGATTTTAAGCTGCTTTTTTTAACAGAGTACTGTCTTAGAAATAACTCACTGTATGTAATAGATAAAGCAGTGCCAGCTCTAGGCAGCAACACTGAGAACATCAGGGTATGGTTTAATTGTTCACTGTGTAAACATGCCCTCCCAGTTCAGGAAAATTCACATTTCACTAATACATATATGTTACTATGAGGTTTTCTAGACTGTGGTGCAGGACATCCCCCAAAAGGCATTAGGGCTTAATGCAAGAAATTCATGTTTTTCCTTTAAGGCTAACTCTCTGAATAATGAACAATAACCAGTTCTGAATACAGTTTTGTAAAATCAATAATAAGGGTCTGATCCCAAAAGGGCCAGATGGCCCTGTGCAGCAGCTTGCAGGACTGGGCCATGATAAGGTGACAGTTCACTACGTTTCAGCCAGATCCATATGAAATCTAGCATCAGTTTGTGTTCTTGGTTTCAACATCATGTAAGGTCGATGTAATGTCTTTGCAACTTACCAATACCTGTTGTTAACCATGCATTGTGATTACCAATGGGATATGTACATGTGCAAAATTCCACCCAAAAGTAGAGGCAGAAGAAGCATAGATTATAAAGCTGGAAGGGATCAGTGTGATCATCTAGTATGACCTTCTGTATAACACAGGTCAGAGGACTTCCCTGAATGAATTCCTGTTTGAACTTGAGGGTAATCTTTTAGAAAAACATCCAATCTTGATTTAAAAATTTCCAGTTATGGAAAATCTATCACAACCCTTGGTAAAGGTATTACAGTGGTTAATTACCCTCACTGTGTGTTTTTCTTTTTTTTTAAGTCTTGTTTCTAGTCTGAATTTGGCCAGCTTTAACTTCCAGCCATTGGATGATCTTATACCTTTTATCTGCTAGATTGAAGAGCCCTCTATTAAATTTCTGTTTCCCACATGTAGGTACTTATAAACTGTGATCAAATCATCCCTTAAACTTCTTGTTGTTAAGATGAACAGATTGAGCCTTTCACTATAAGGCTTGTTTTCCAATCCTTTAATCATTCTTGTGGCTATTCTCTGAACCCTCCAATTTATCAACTTGCTTCTTGAATTGTGGACACCAGAACTGAACACACTATTCCAGTAGCAGTTGCCAAATACATAGGTAATATCACCTCCTTACTCATGCTTAAGATTCCCCTGTTTATCTATTCAAGGATTGCATTAGCCCTTTTTAAGCAGCCCACCAAGGTTTGAATGGCATAATATTTGGAGGGAAATGTAATGTAATTTGTTTACATCTGTCAGGTGTTTCCCCCCTTAAACATATTTTCTACTGAATTAGGGTAGAGTCTTAGATTTCCCAAGGAGCTTTCTTTCTTTCTCACTTTCTTTGCTTTTATGGTCCCTCCACCTTGTTTATTATATGATTTCCAAGTTCTACAAACTGTCTGAATATGATAACTCAGAGCCAAAATGTCTTTGGCATTAAACATTTGTATTTTTCACATTGAGCATTTCATAGACTATCAAGGTTGGAAGAGACCTCAGGAGGTCATCTAGTCCAACCCCCTGCTCAAAGCAGGACCAATCCCCAACTAAATCATCCCAGACAGGGCTTTGTCAAGCCTGACCTTAACAACCTCTAAGGAAGGAGATTCCACCACCTCCCCAGGTAACCCATTCCAGTGCTTCACCACCCTCCTAGTGAAAAAGTTTTTCCTAATATCCAACCTAAACCTCCCCCACTGCAACTTGAGACCTTTACTCCTTGTTCTGTCTAGGACAACTGTGGTCTGTGATACCTGACTTTTGATATTCAACTATTTATTTTCAAGAAAACATAGTGTGCAGCAATAAAGATCTGCTTATTATTAACCTTGCTCAAAGTACAGTCTGCTCTTCCTTTTCTCTTCTTGCTCTCTCTTTCTCTTTTTATTTTAAAAAGGCTAAATAAATGAATTTGACATTTTAGAACTGCAAGATCTTGATTTAACTGCAAGGTAAGACTTTGGATACAGAGGGACATCTTTTCACATTTAATTAATTCTTTTCCCTGACATTTCTCCCATCATGAGGCAAATTTGTTTGTGGTGCTTAACCTTTAAGTATTATATCAGTTTTCTGAGGAGTCATGCAGTGGTCAGAAGCATCTGGATAAAACAGCATGTAAACTTTATCATAACTTGTAATCAGAATAGGAAATATTTTTCTCTCTCTTCTGTATTATTATTGCCCAAGCAAGGAGAAACTAACATGAGCATGTATAATAGGTGCAAAGAGGACAAAAATCTGGAGCTCAGAATGTGTATCCCAGTCTGTGTTCTCTCTTTCTGTTTCTAGTCCTAAAGAGGAAAGGGGGAAAAAAGCCTTATTGAAATAGTTACACTTGTATAGTTTTCCATAATTGTTATATTTCTGCCATCTGCTCCTATCATAGAAAGGTGGATTCATATATTTTCCCACCCCAAAATCATTTAGTAAAAACATAGTATATGGTAAAAGCTGTCAGTCATCTTGATAATGCTACATGTTGATTGTGTCTGGCTCCATGGAGGAAATGTGCTGAACTACCAGGAGTGGAAAGGGGGTGGTGGTAGTTTGCAGGGCCAGCCTTAGGGGTGGGCCACCTGGGTGACCGCCCAGGGGCGCCAGTGGTCAAGGGGACGCAGAAGTGCGTGCTGCTGATGTACTGTCAGAAACGGCTCCCAGCTGTCAGGGGAGTGTTGCATGGGGGGGCACCCAGATTTCTCCCTGCTTCCTCCTGGCAGAGGAACTGGGGGGGGGGGAAGAGTGGAGTGGTGACACACAGATACTGATCACCTCCTCAATGTTCCTCCATGCCCCCCTAGGGGTGTGTGTGTGTGTGGGGGGGGTGGGGTGAGGAGCCACTCCCACAGGGCCAAGGGCACCAAAATATAAGTTCGCCCAGCCCAGGGTGCCATTTTCCCTAAGGCTGGCCCTGGTAGTTTGGATAATCACTGAGCAGCTATTGATGCCACTTCACAGTGCATGTGGTTTGGGATTCACTCTGTGTATGTGTGCACGCTTAGGGGGTAGATGGCAATAGGGAGGGAACAGGATTTTTTGCTTTGTTATCAAATGGGATGTAACACTGTTGACCACTGAAGCAATAGCATCAAGGCAAGGAGTGGCGAATTCTTGTTTATATTGCAGTGGTGTCTGGAGGGCCCAACCAAGCTCAGGCTCCCATTATACTTATACACTGTAAGAGAGAGTTCCCACCCTAACGAGGTTACACTCTAAAGAAGCAAGACAAAGAATATTATTCCCATTTTACGGAGAGGTATCTAAGGCACAGAAAGACTTCTTTTGCCCAACACCTACTCAGTCAGAGGTGGAAATTGAACTCAGATCTCCTCAGTCCCAGTCTAGTGCCTTAACCGAAAGACCATTGTTCCTCAATATTATCTTTTTAGCCCAGTGTGTTCTGAAAATCTGCAAGGCCCTCTCCCTGCAAAGATTTATGCATGTGAATAACTTTACTCCTGGGAATAGTTTTACTCAGTCTCATTGGGACTATTGCATGTATTAAGATTTTGCAGGTTTCAACCCAAAGCTTCATCAGGAAAATGTTACTTCAATGGTATCTTCTAAAGGGATGGCAAGAGTACTCAAGGCAGCTGTTTAATGTTCTTCACCTTCATTGTGAGTTATTTGTATACTTGCACTTTGTGGCAAAGGGATTTCACCAATACTGATTTATTTCAAATTTGAAAATTGTACTTGATGCTTTTCTTCCCCAGAGTGCTTTGCAGGCATTATGAAAACCTGGGGATAATACTTGTAGTATCTACACACCTTAATGTACCCTCCAACAGTTGAGAGAGAGAATTTGGTGTACTTGAAGTTTCTAAGAAAATGAGATATTCCAAAAAATTTGTCTGGTAACTTACTGGAACTATGCACTGTCCTGCAATATATGTTCATAGAAACAAATCCAGGAAGGACCACTATGGTCACCTCATCCGTATAACAGAGGTGTCACAATTCAGGGAAACTGAACCTGTATTCCCCCCTCTTGGTCCACTTCAGGAGTTCCCAGTTAGGTTGTAGGTCTCCAGCCATCACCATGTCCCTTGTCCCATTCCTATATGAGTGGGGGTTTTATACTATGATATCCCCACCAAACCAGTGTGCCTAAAGGTCAGTGTCTGTGCTTTGCTTTCTGAAGGCTACGAACAGTGTATTGCCAGCAGTTACAAGTTACCACATAGCTCTTTCGAAGCAAGCATATTCATTGTTAAGGTAAAAGCAAAACTCAGGAAACATAATGAAAACAGATTTAAATGAACACTAAACATAACAGAAGTCATCCATCATTTTTATGGGACCCTAGTAGACCAAAGTCTTTCCAATCCTTCTGCAAGGGTTGGGGTCCCCCTAGGGCACAAGGTTCCATCTGTTCGTTGTATCAGAAAGAAGACCCCAAGTCAGTTTAAACCTATCCTTTTTATGCCAAAAGCCCTTTCTTTGTCTGTTTTGTCTCTGGAAAACCTAGTTTGAACCAGTATATGCAAGCCTCTCCACAGGGTGGTACCTCTCTGGAGGTGTTTTCAACATAATTGTTTCACCTTAATCACTCCTGCCCCTCCCCCTGGTTTGAGTTCCTAGAGTAATTGCGGTAACCCTTCCCTCTGGAGTTGCATACAATCCCTGGCCCACAATGATCCATAAACTTAACACAATACGGTCCCCAAAAGATACTGCATGGGGTTGCAATATCCGTCACATCAGGCCCTAGAATTTCACTCCTTAATCCCTGCCGTGGAGGGAATTACTCCTTCCTACTATGAAAGCACATTTTAAAATTTAGATACTAGGGAATTTATGGAGGTACCAGCTATTTGGCCTGAAATATACATACTGTGGGGCCGAATTGATCATTGGTATAAATTGGTGTCCACTCCATTGACTTCACTGCACCTGGTTATACTAATGGGAAGTGTGTGTGCAAATTGGGTACAGTTGGAGAGGATGCAAATTGGATTTGATCCTGCAAGCTTTCGGACACTTCTTGAGAGGCGACCAGCATGCTCAACTCACATGAACCAGTGGGAAGTGAGGGCATTCAGCTTCTCTCAGGAGGCCCCCTTGTCCCTGGAGGATCAGGCCCATAGAAAAGTTACAGTGAAAGATACATTACTATTCTGTAACAGTTGGGGAAATTGTTCACCGTGATGGTTGTTGTGGAGGGTGCCCCTTCTGCACTGTGGAAAAGGCACTTATTTATTATTTATACAGAGCTGTAGTTGTCCCTAGCACACTACAGAGCAAGTGAAAAGACAGGCCTCGACTCTGAAGAGTTTACAATCTAATTCAGACATCACAGCAATAACTCAAAATCAGGGTGTGTGCGGGGGTGAGAGGTAGGTAGGTTTGTAATTAGGCAGTGGGCGTTAGGTGTGGGACTCAGACAACTTCTCAGATCTTCCTAGGAAAGGGATTTACAGGCAGATTACAAATATTAACATTCCTTTTTCTTTTGTGAAACTACTGAGGTATTTTGCCTGGCTTAAAGGGACATCATCAACCTGAAGTCTACTCAACAAAAACTACACCTACCGCTGACTCTGACCGTTGTAGGTCTTCAATTTCATTTTTTCTACATTTTAAAATGATCTACTCTCCTCTGTTGCTGCATGGAAGACCCACACAAACAAGGGGGCACTGACTTACCAGACACAGGGGAAACAATGAAACTAACTACACACATACAGTGCTGTCAATTGCACAAAATATACTAGAAGAACTAGAGAGAAATATTTTTTTCTCTGATCTCTTTCAATCATATTATTCTTAGGTATTACTTTTGCCGTTAGAGAGCAAAAAAAAATTCAGATTTTTTTTTTAAAGTTGATTGTGTCCCTTTAATATTCAGTAACAACAATAGTATTGAAAATTCTATCATAAAACCAGGTCCTCCTGATTATAGTCTTGCTTTGGCCTCTAGTTAAATTCTGGCATGACTATTAGCAGCCAAGGTTCTCATGAATTGCTAGAGTGAGAGTTGCAGACAAATGGCATCACAAGGTTTTGGATGGTGGACAGCACTTGTTTTAGCTCCAAAGAGTCTTGTGACAACGAGTGTAGTAAAATTGGGTTAAATTGAAGTTGAAGAGGGAAAAGGCAGGATGGTAATCGGAATGATGAAAATTTAATGTCCAGTATCTTTCTCACCAAGCTTTAAAGAAAGTGCTTATAAATCTTTGGTTAGCTGGGGCTCCCATCTTTCTCGTGATACATAGCATTAGTTGGAATTGCCAGTAATTCATGTAAAATCATTCTTTAAATTGGTCACTAATCCCGCAGATCAGGCTAAAAAAATAATAGGTCATTTACCAGACATGTTAGGATGCTTTCAGCATCCTGAATAGTCTGTCCCTGGTGGTAGGACTGTAATCCACTGGTGAGTGTGTGTTCCAGGGCCCTCTCTGCACCTGACCATAGAGGATACAAGTCTGTTACAGCCACCACCTACACAACATTGGCTTTTTAGTGTAGGATATGGCCCCAGTTCAATCCCTGGTGTATCAGTCAAGATGGTGGCTCCCACATAAGGGGGAAAGAGCCAAGGCTGTTTAGTTGGGGTTGTAATAAACTCATGCCCTCTATGGACTGGGCACAGAGGGGGACCTGTAACACAGATCATTGGATTACACCACATCAGTGGCAAACAACCAAGGCAAAAGGATGCCATCTCTGTCAGAATGTTTTGGGTTTTCTTTAAAGCGGATTTTTAGGTCTAACCCTAATTAACAAAAATTGAATCTGAGGAATCGAAATAAACATTTGGGGGGATTAATGCTAAAAACAAAGTCTCTGCGTATATCTTCTCTTGTGCCATGTAAATGCTCTACTGACTTAGACACTGTTGCAACTACAGTGTATGAACACAGTGGCACAATAATTTATACACTGATGAGCCCTAACTGCATACAGGGGCCCTAATCCTGTATGTGACTCCATGTGGACAGACCTCTGGGTCTATGTGGAATCCTTAGTTTCCAGAAAGGGTGAACATAGTCCCATAGGAATCTGGTCTGTCCAGCAGTAGTTGTAATGTAAGCATTTCCCATTTATATTCTAACTGGAGAGAAATGAAGAGACTGAGCAGCAGGAAAGAAAGTAAACAGGGGAGGGGAAATATGTGAGAGTAGGGATGAAAAGTGGTTATGAGACAACTGCCGTCACGATATTATCCTTGAAGAATTACTCCTAATTTATCATTTTATAGAGATCTTGCAGACCAGTAATTACTGAGGGTTCTTATTTAATAAAGGTGAGAGCACATGGGAGAATTCCTACTTACCCTGTTCCCATTGCCTCCTAGTGGAAATATATGGCTATGAATTCAAATATGAATCTAGGAGAGCTAGGTAAAAAGAACAGTTGAAAACAGATGGCAACAGTTATTACTGGCATATTCCCAGTTGGGGGCTCTACCATTTAGAAACAAGCATCTGTTCTTCTTCCCCATTGCAAAGTGGTTCTAACTCAGAGGTGTTAAAAATATGTAAGTTGCTGTTTTATTCATTTTTTGGTGTTTACTGACTTTAATGACTTATATCCAATGAAAAGTACAATGTTTACCCAAGTGGCAAGGGACTCAAAACACAGAAATACAGGTCTCTCTGATGCAGAACCTTGGATTGTAGAACACAGTAGGTATAGCTTAAAGAAACCCCTCTTAAACTGGAAAAAGGGGGATAAAAGGCTGAAGCTGTAGCAATCTGAGTCCTGCCTTTCTAACACTCCTACTTGCTTTAAGCATCCTCCTCTTTCCTGTAGCTATCAATAGATTTTTGAGTCTAAAGAGAACATGCATTTAACTGCTTCAGTGCTTGCCCAACCTAACCTGTACTGTATGTGGATTCAAACAAATGATGGGTGCATCTCGAAAGGCCTGGGGCTAAATTTTGGTTTTAAGCCACAGCCCCAATTAGACAATGCTACTGAGATCATTTCCCCACTCCACCGCCCAGCAGAAGCTTCCAGAGACCCTGTGCTTACCGTAAGCAGCTTACGGGAGGCACTTCAGCAGTCTGGGAGGAAAGCAGCTGCCGCTAAACCCATTTCAGAGGATGCAGCGTCCACTCTTATGAGCACAGAGCACAAGGGCATATCAGCCAGTGTGGAGGGGAGACGGGGCCACTCTCCATTCCTCCCTGCCCCCTTTGGTGTTTCTGGTACCACCAGTGATTAATGGAAACCCCTCTAGTCTTCTTGTCTGCGGAGGGTTGATGTGGGTCTGAAGTTGGTTTTCATTTTATCCAAGATGGACTTTAAAATAAACTTGAGCTTATTAAAGTGGTGGCTGGGGGAACCTACTTGTAGCAGAATATATCCTGACTATCCATGTGTTTAGCTTCATTGAAGATCTGCTGCAAACACTATTCAAAACCCAGATTTCTAAGAGAATTCCTATGAATATATCGGTCCTCTTTGAGCCTCAGCAGCTTACAACAGGCAATAAGCCACATAACCTTAGTTTATTGTGCGTATGACTGAAATCATGGTGATTGTGCTTGAAGGCCTGGGCTCCAATCCGGCACCTAGCTTTGTTTGGATTTGGTTGCAGTAATACCTGCATGACCAGAATTCTTTTCACCTAATACTTTGATACTAATACTTTGTGGGCACCCAAGTTTTGGAACGTTTGTGCCCATGGCATGGAGAATGCAATGGATTTGTTGACTAAATGGTATTGTTAATATGCTTGCTGATTCTGATGGGGTAGATGGAGTTGTGTTTGCGTGACTACCTTTTTCTTTATGAAAGGTGGAAAGGTAGTAATGGATGACTACTCATCTGCTTTGAGTATTCTTTCATGTAAGGTCTGACAGGGCTCTGTTGTCTAACCCCTTCTGTTCACTGTCTATATGAAGTGTTGAGGGAGCTTTTGAGATGGTTTGTATTGCAGGGCATTGCATTGCAGTTTCAAGATGATACTCTGTTGTTGGACTTTGGCCTGTGGTTGCTTGGCTTTCCCAGTGCCTGGCTGAGTATGGCTTAGCTAGCTCATTAAAGCTGCATCCTGGTAAGGCAGAAGTAATGCTGGCTGGCTGAGGGGAACCAGATGATGTGATGGAGGTCATAGGTACTACTTCAGTTCAGTAGTTTGCCTACCTATTGTTAACCCAGTTCAAGACCTAAGGACCCTGCTGAATGTTTAGCTGTTTATGGAATCAGGGAACAGTAGTGGCCAAAAGTGCTTCAATCTGTCTCGCACTCGTTAAGGAGTTCGGTATCCTTTCTTTCAGATGCCAGCCTCAAAAGAGTGATCCTTATCTTTGACACCTGGAGCCTGGATTACTGGTATGTGCTGTTCCTCAGGCCTGGTCTACACTAACCCCCCAAGTCGAAGTAAGGTACGCAACTTCAGCTACGTGAATAACGTAGCTGAAGTCGACATACCTTACTTCGAACTTACCGCGGTTCAGACGTGGTCCACACGGGGCAGGCAGGCTCCCCCGTCGACTCCGCGGTACTCCTCTCGTTGAGATGGAGTACCGCAGTCGACGGCAAGCACTTCCTGGTTCGATTTATCGCGTCCAGACCAGACGCGATAAATCGAACCAGGAAGTTCGATTTCCAGCCGCCGAACTAGCGGCTAAGTATAGACCAGCCCTCAGACTACAGCTTTACCCAGGTTTTATTTGGGGAGGTTATTGGAGAGATGGAATGGGGTTTGAAAGAGGACTTATTTTGCTTACTCGAACATAGTTTTGGCTGATATTTAATGGTGTTTTTGATTGTCAGTGTGCCTACAGGCTGGCTGATAGGCACATTCTATATATGGAAGTCTGATTAAATAAAAATGAACACTTAATTGTTTTGCATTTGAAATACTTTGTATCCATGACATGTACTATCTGTTTAGCCCTGCTTTTGGAATCCCCCAGGGGTAGCAGCATCTTGAGGATAATGCCAGACACGACCTGCTCCATAAAGTAGGCTTGTTTGCTTCTTGAATTAACTGGCCCCTCAAAGTACACAGAAACAATGGTCTCCTAGAGACCATTAGCATCCTCTTATTTTGGGAAGGATCACTTTACATTTAGAACAGCACTATTTTTGGGTATATGCTATGACTGCTGCCTTCTTTCCTGCTATGTAAAGAAACTGTTTTCTCATGGAAACAGAATTGGTATCCAAGTATTAGGTGAAAAGAATTCTGGTCACACAAGTATTACTGCAACGAGTTAAATTTGTGGCTTGATTGTGGGTCAGTAGCATTCACACCCATAATGGCCGGTGACAAAAGCCACCTATTGCGATATAAAACTTCAATTTTACAGCAGCACCAATCACTATGGTTCCCTCAATGTTAATACAACAGTCATATATGGAGTGCTTGTGTTACTGTTCTTCTGAAACGGACCTGTATACAATTATGACTAATTTGCTCACACAGTTACTGCCACTTGTAAATGCCCTCATAGAAACTCCATATGAAAATGGCCAGTTGCACATGCACTTGGTTATTTGCATGTGCAATTGCCATGACTGTGTTCACACCAATGGCAACTACATGATTAAATTAGCCATGAAAATGCATGTGCGTATTTGCATACACACATTATATATGCATGAAAATTATATATAAAACTTTGTCCATGGTACGCAAAATGGCTCAGCTTTTAAATCCAAAAGCTGCCTTATTCTGCAGTGTATTTAGTGGACTGTACATACAATCATGGTGGAGGTGGACATGGTCTATAGTGCTTTGTTTACAAGAATGTCTTTCTGGTAATTGATGTCCTACACCCCAATGAAGTCTGTTTTCAATTTTCTGTTTGGCAACACTGTGCACTTTGGGTTTCAATCTATATTCTTCTTTGTCAAACAGTTGAGTTGGTTCAGAAAAGTCTGACATATCTCTTCTGTCTGCATTACTGCAGCTGCATTGTTTTTATTTTTGAACTGGGCTCATATTAGTTCTAACGAGATGTAGGTGCCTCAATAAGGTGTTACAGTACTTTGCATGTACACAGCCCAAAGACATGTTGCATCAACTGAACTAAGGCTGTGATTTTTAAATTGATTTAGTTAAACCAGTTCAAAAACTTGTGTGCACACTCTTATTTCAGCCAAAGGGAGGCTTATTTTCTTTTAGTTAAAGTTGATTAGTAATAGGCTTAAGCTAAACTAAAATAAGCCACTTTTAAATTGAAATCAAAGTGTCTACAGAGGTGTTTATACCTGTTTATCTAATTTGGTTTGAAAACTAAATTAAGTTAAACCAGTGCAACTTCTGTATGTAAACAAGATTAAAGATGCATTGTTGGTCCGATGTGTATAGCTGTCTCATGTAGATGACAATACCCTTATAGTTTGTCCAGTTTGTACCAGCAGCATTAAGAATATTAGAGTTACAAAACCTAACTGGCATAGTTGAATTTGTTTTTCATTAGCCTTGTTCATATGAGTAGTTTTGCAGGTAATTCCAGAAGGGTTGTGTCCAAACTCTGATCTCCATACGGTGAGTAAAGAGTGCACGGGAGTGTGCTGTGTATGTAACAGCATGCACCACAGACTGTCAGCAGATTTTGAGACTGGGACTTTCAGCACTGGAATCTGGACTTCCACTTGAGCTACTGAAATAACTCCATTAGCGGATGGCAGTAGTAGGTTGTTATCTGCAATGTGTATTAGCCAAAAGAGTGGACCAAAACACACTTCACAAATGTATCATATGTGCATGCTTCCTTTGCATAGATGTGGAACTTACACAAAACCTAGGACAAAAATCTTGACTCAAGTGCACAGCTCTAACTTTCTCTATAATGGGCAGAATCAAATGTTGGGGTTTAAATCTGGATTTTGCACCATCTAGTTTGGGAGTGTTCAGATTAAAGGTTTTGTTTGTCCATTTTAGAAACATGAAGTTTATTATCAGGTGTTTGGTGCAGGTTCATCTCTGCTGTTATAGCGTATGCAGTGCTATGATGACCCTATTATTTGACAAGTTGTAATACTCTGCTAGAGACTGAAGAATAAGCAAGACATAAAATCAAGCTATAAAAATCACCATGGCCAGATGATCATTAGTGCCTATAAATGATAATGAGGACATTTTAAAAGCAGGAATAAATAGGCAGGCTATATATTTGAATGGCTGTCCAAAATAGTAAGATCTACCTGCATGCAAATGCATGGGCAGAGTCAAGTGAATAACTTGTAATAAATAATGTAGAGTTGTGTGTCTCTTTTTATTCATGTGTATGAACAGATTGCCACTCTCTTCAATGTATTTGTTTGAAATTATTAGTCAAATTTCTTCCTATGCATTCCTAACTCTGACTTGCACTTTGAATTTTCAGCAGCTACTTATGGTAGATCAGCTGAACCCATGGTATTGTTTCTGTTCAGGATTGGATGGGTGAAACTCTCTTAAAATCAGGTTTCTGGTGTGAATGCTTGTGGAAGGTGCATTTACTTTCATGAACATTAAAACAAATGAGCCTAATGTATTTCACTAGTACAAATGCTCAGTGTGCAAACAATTGTACAAATCTTCACAGAAAGAATACAGAAGAGGGCTGTGAATATGGCTAGTGTGAATTCAGTCTAAAATTCAAATAAATGCCACTAGGATTTTTTCCCCTCCACTCATCTTCTCTGTGTTTGATCACTCCCAGCTCTCTCTGCTGTATCACTGGAATTCAGTGCACTAAGAATAGGGCTTAGCAGTGTGTAGAAGAAGCAACAGCTTTCCATTCACTACAGTTTGCAAATAAAAAAATAGTGCAAGAGCTTGATTCACAACCAGAGGTGCAAATGGCACTGACGCTCCTGTCGATGACCAATAGAGGGGATAGGTGGCAGATGTTCTGCCTCATGCTCTGGGCTATGCTAGCGGAATCCAGCGTGACTCATAGTTGAATCTACACCTAAATGTTAAGTAGGAGGCTGTTCTTTAAAAAGCTCTGAAGACCTAGCTGCAGGGTTCCTTACCCCTCCTGTAAGCTAACCGTTTTGTCAGTGGTATTGGAGATGAGCTTCAGAATTAATCCTGGCACATACCCGTGGCTCTTTCTTGATGCCCACAATGTGTCAAATTCTGTGGTCCTTAATCAAGTAAAACTCCTATTAAAGTCACTGCTGCAGCAGCCCTTGCTCCATTTTGGCATTGTGCCTTCACTTTCCAAATTCAGGTTTGGTTATCCTGAGCCAGTGGCACTGGCATTATGCCTAATGGTGTGTCTGTCAGAGCTGGGGCTGAACAGACAAGCAGACTGATGCAATTCCAGAGTAAGCAGAAGCTACTTATGAAATGACCTCTCCAAGTGACTCATGTGGTTCCTGGAATGTTTTGTGAAGTCTGTATTGTGAGTAATACTGATCTTTCCATTTCCCACTGTTCTTCAAGGCGTTGCTGTGATTAACCCTGGTGGGAACCCCAAAAGCTCTCCAGTTTGGTTGTAGTGGGAAATTGTTTGAGATCAGCTTTGATTATCAGTTTAAATTGGCAAGTTGTGTGATACTACGGAGGTTTTGGTGTAGTGTTTGTTGTTTGTTTGTTTGTTTGTTTTTAAGAAAACATAGTTTTCTAGCACATTGTATTTATTTTTATTTCTAGGCTTTCCTATAGCACTCATCACAGTTGAACCTTAGGGCTTTGTCTACTCAAGGAAATTTACCAACATTGTTATACTGGTAGAATGCTACTAGTATAACACCCCATGTGGACATTCTGACTCCAGAATGTTAATACGAGGAGTTATACCGATATAACTACATTGATACAGTTATGCTGGTAAATTTCCACATGTAGAGAGTCCCTTAGCAGCTCATAGCCATTGTGATATTTGTTGTTGCTTTTAAGAAACACTGTTCACTTGCTTTCATAAAGTGATAAGAACATAAGAATGGCCCTACTGGTCCATCTAGCCCAGCATCCTGTCTTCCGAGGGAATGAACAGAACAGGTAATCATCAAGTGATCCATCCCCTGTTGCTCATTAAAAGCTTCTGGCAAACAGAAGCTAGGGACACCATTCCTGCCCATCCTGGCTAATAGTCATTGATGGACCTATCCTCCATGAATTTATCTAGTTCTTTTTTGAACCCTGTTATGGTCTTGGCCTTCACAACATCCTCTGGCAAGGAGTTCCACAGGTTGACTGTGCGTTGTGTAAAGAAATATTTCCTTTTATTTGTTTTAAACCTGCTGCCTATTAATTTCATTTGATGACCCCTAGTTCTTGTGTTGTGAGAAGTAGTAAACAACACTTCCTTATCTACTTTCTCTACATCAGTCATGATTTTGTAGACCTCAATCATATCTCCCTTTAGCCATCTCTTTTCCAAACTGAAAAGTCCCAGTCTTATTAATCTCTCCTCATATGGAAGCAGTTCCATACCCCTAATCATTTTTGTTGCCCTTTTCTGAATCTTTTCCAATTCCAATATATCTTTTTTGAGATGGAGCGACCACATCTGCACACAGTATTCAAGATGTGGGCGTACCATGGATTTATATAGAGGCAACATGATATTTTCTGTCCTATTATCTATCCCTTTCTTAATTTATTCCCAGCATTCTGTTCGTTTTTTTGACTGCCACTGCACATTGAGTGGAGGTTTTCAGAGAACTATTCACAATGACTCCAAGATCTCTTTCTTGAATGGTAACAGCTAATTTAGATCCCATCATTTTATATTTATAGTTGGGATTATGCTTTCCAGTGTGCATTACTTTGCATTTATCAACATTAAATTTCATCTGCCATTTTGTTGCCCAGTCACCCAGTTTTGAGAGATCCTTTTGTAGCTCTTTGCAGTCTGCCTGGGTCTTAATTATCTTTAGTAATTTTGTATCATCGGCAAATTTTGCCACCTCACTGTTTACCCCTTTTTCCAGATCATTTATGAATATGTTGAATAGGACTGGTCCCAGAACAGACCCCTAGGGGACACCACTATTTACCTCTCTCCATTCTGAAAACTGACAATTTATACCTACCCTTTGTTTCCTATCTTTTAACCAGTTACCAATCCATGAGAGCACCTTCCCTCTTATCCCGTGGCAGCTTACTTTGCGTAAGAGCCTTTGGTGAAGGAACTTGTCAAAGGCTTTCTGAAAATTTAAGTACACTATATCCATTGGATTCCCTTGGTCCACATGCTTGTTGACCCCCTCAAAGAATTCTAGTAGATTAGTGAGGCATGATTTCCCTTTACTAAAACCATGTTCACTCTTCCTCAACAAAGTATGTTCATCTATATGTCTGACAATATTGTTTTTTATTATAGCTTCAACCAGTTTTCCCAGTACTGAAGTCAAGCTTACAGGCCTGTAATTGCTGGGATCACCTCTGGAGTCCTTTTAAAAAATTGGCATCACATTAGCTATCTCCAGTCATCTGGTACAGAAGCTGATTTAAATGATAGGTTACAAACTACAGTTAGTAGTTCTGCAATTTCACATTTGAGTTCCTTCAGAACTCTTGGGTGAATACCATCTGGTCCTGGTGACTTATTGCTGTTTAATATATCTATTTGTTCCAAAACCACCTCTAATGATACCTCAATCTGGGACAATTCCTCAGATCTGTCACCTAAAAAGAATGGCTCAGGTTTGGGAATCTCCATCACATCCTCAGCCATGAAGACTGATGCGAAGAATTCATTTAGTTTCTCCGCAATGGCCTTATCGTCCTTGAGTGCTCCTTTAGCACCTCAATCCAGTGGCCCCACTGGTTGTTTAGCAGGCTTCCTGCTTCTGATGTACATAAAAAGAAATTGCTATTACTTTTTGAGTCTTTTCTAACTGTTCCTCAAATTCTCTTTTGGCCTTCCTAATTGTATTTTTACACTTCATTTGCCATGTTTATGCTCCTTTCTATTTTCCTCACTAGGATTTAACTTCCACTTTTTAAAGGATGCCTTTTTGCCTTTCACTGCTTCTTTTACTTTGTTGTTTAGCCACGGTGGCTCTTTTTTTGTTTTTTTGGATGACTAATTTCCCTCTCAAGCCCCAAAATGAACAATTGTAGGTGTTCTCTACTGATTATAAAACTATATTACCCAGCAGGTGCAAAAGGGAGTTATGGGGAGGCAAATGGTCTGAGATCTGGGTCTTAACGCAGGAGAGATGGAATATGTTGTTCCCCTCCAGTGAAAACAAAATTCAGGCTAATGAAGATGAAACATCTAGTGCTAGGGCTTGTTTGTCGTTTTTATTAGGTTGGTTTGTTTCCAAGGAAAGCTTGATAGAATCTCAAGCTGGAACTTTTTCTTATTTGTAGTCTGGATTCATTACAAACTGTTTTATAGAACTACCGTATTAAATATAGATGAAAGGAACTTCACACGGTAAGGTTCCTTCCCATGAAGGAGAGTTTGAATCCTTTGACAACTGTGAAGCGGGGGTAAATGAATATGATAGTGTTAGCTTGTGAATTAGATGCATTGTGGTCAGCTTTAGATCTCATCCAAAATTGGCCAGGGTAATTTTAGGCAAATGATTTTGCTCCATAGAGACCCCTCTAGAGGCCCTTCTTCTTTGCTCAATTCACTGTGCAAAGGGAAATGTGCATAGCTGCGCTTCTTCTGGAAGAGTCCTTTATTGTTCCCAGACCCAGAGGGAAGTAATTTGTACCTTCCGTTTATTGGGAGCACTTTATTTCCCCTTGTGTGCTTTGCAGCTTTGATGGTGGGTGTGCTTTGGATAGCAGTGCCTTGACTCCCACTCCTTGCCCTCCTGCCTGGGTAGGGAAGTCCCAGTCGTGCTCCCTCCTGCTCTGAACCCAAGCCAAGATGCAGGGATGCAGTGCAGGGAGCAGTTTTACTCCCCTTCTACCCCTGCTATGAGGGTCATGCTATGGCCTGGAGAGAGCTGACCCTATCTAACCAACCTTCACAACAATGCTCTGAGATGAGTAAGCATTCTTATCCCTATTTTACACATGGACAAAGTGAAACAGGGAAGTTAATCCAAGGTCACACAGCAAATCTATGCCAGATCTAGGACTACAATCCAGGTCTCCTGTCCCTGTGCCCATCCTTTAACCACTATATCATGCTGGCTCTCACAATCCAGAGCAATCATTCCTTCTCACCTCAACCGCTGCCATCAAATCGTATCATGGTCACAGCAGACACTTCTCGTTCCAGGAAGACTTGTTTCTCTAAAACCAGCTGTGTCGATTTCCTTAGAAAAACCCAGAGAAATACATGGCACTATCTTCACTACCCTCTTAACGGAGAAGCAAGGTTTGTATGTTGCAAGAAGGAGAGGGTGGTGTTTTTAAAGGAAAGAGCTGTAAAAGGAGGTGATAGGTTAAGGTGCTACTGAGAAACGTTTGCATAAAATCTGTTATCGATTCCAGACAGACATGACAAAACAAAAATGGAGGAGGAAACTCTTCCCCTCTGTCCCCTTCCCAAGAGTTTTTATTTTTTCTGTCGGAATAGCCTCATTTAATGGAACACATTGTGTTCAACCTTTCCTTTGCTTTTTTCCCTTCCTGTAAGTATAAGCCATCAGACTATTTTATGTCCTTAAATGCCTAAATTTGAGGTTTTGATGTAAACAAATGATGACCTGACAGCTGGAACCCTGATATCCTCTTATTCCACCCTGCCTATCTGTAATCATAGTGATTCAACGCCTCTAGGCGATCACCAGTCTTTTTGTATAATGTATCAATTAGAGCCCATAAGGAACCGGGTTTTTCTCTTTGTCTCTTGTAACATATTGTTTAGAAATGTGTCCAGAAAGGGCTTAGGAAAAAACAATAGGGACTGAAAGCCCAGCATTGTACATTCTACAGTTCTGCTTGTCTGTTTGGTTTCCTTTTTTTATTTTATTTTCAGCCATCTGACTAACCTCGCCGTATTGTGTTCAGCAGCTGAACAAAATGCACAGGGCTATAGTCAGAAGTGCCCACTCATTCTTCGCTGCTTTTATGACAAAGCTGTCCCTCCACATGTCTGTCTTGGCCTCTGACCCTACACGTTTACTTCAAGTAAACATGCCAGATGGCAGAGAAAAGTGGTAGGTCAAAGAACAACCCTCGGGGGGGTCAGGAGTCATGAAATCCTTCTTCACAAAGCAAACTTAAAAGCAACAATTTCAACTAATGCCTTAGAGCAAGTTCACAGTTGGAACCAAAGGAAGGGGGAGGGGAAAAAAAAAGCCCAACCCAACTCTCAATTACATATTTTGCTTTCAGTGTCTAATGGGTATTTCATTGGCTATGTTAGCACTAAAAAATTATAACTGACAATGGGGAAAGATGGACAGATGGACTGGATGTTTAGATTGAGAGGTGGAGGCAGGTCTGTAGCTGGAGATGAGCATTCAGAGCTGGATCCTGAATATTATAACGAAACCCTGACATCTTTCTTCTCTCCCCCACCCCTCCTCCACATGGGCATTGTTAGAGAGCGGGGGATGAAGTGACTGCCATTGTTGTTAAGTGTGTTGCTCTTCCTTGCACAATAGAAAGAGTCTGAGTAAGAGGACCTCCCTAACCATCAAAAGTCACATGCCCCCAGCATAGTGAACAGATTACAGTGATTGGCATGATAGAAATGACCAGAGAGTGAAATCTACATCCAATTTATTCCCTGTTTCCACAGTTAGGACCTTGGGTATCGGTTACCCAGCAGTTCCTGGTTACACCGTTCCCTAAAGCCAGCCCTTGCCCACGTCTTCAGTCTGAATCCTGTGATTAATGGTGCTTAACACACCTTCAGCCCAATTTTCAAATGTGCATACTTCAATGAGCTGGTGAAATTCCCTAGCTAAGCAATTATCCATTTGAGCTCTAGGTGCTGATTTGATTATCTACAGGTGGAATTGGATGCCCCAAAATTTGAAAACAGCATTTTTTTTTCAGATGCTAAAAATAATTTGACCCAAATGGAGAATTAAATATTCTATTATGTGAAAATATGTGTTGTAAATAACACATACATAGCATTTTTCCTTCTTAGACCTCAAAGCACTTTACAGAGGTGTGTAAACATTAATATTCCTCTTTTATGAAGGGGGAAATTGAGGCAGAGAGAGATTAAGTGACTTCCCCAAGGCCACACTGTAAGCCAGGAATAGAGCCTTGGATTTCATATGCCATGCTTGGTGCCCTGTCTACCACACCATGCAATTCATAGATAAAGTTGTAATAATTTTTGTAAAGATAATGTACTAACTAGTTAAGAAGAAACAAGAAGAGAATAGTGCAATCTAAAGAACTGTATTAGTTAGACCTAAGCCTGTAGTAAAATTCAGTGAGGTTAGACAGAATTCCAGCCAGAGCTCTGATATTCAGCTCAGGGCAAATAATTTTTCAAAGTCCTATCCGAAGCCAGATTGCTTTGGAGGAGGCTCTGCAGGCTCTTTGGATATCATACCCATGGCATGGCCGCCTCAGCTGATCGTCTTCCAAATGGCCAGTTCTCATTGTGTCTCAGTATGAGTTGTGGAAGGAGGGGCGGTCCTGAGGAGGACCTGGTCCCTCCTTATGTAACTGACCACCAAATGTATGGGTCCCTCCAATGTATGGATGGTTAATGTTAGACCCTTATACTGTTGGTCCCCTCCTTGGTGACCGACATTATCTCACTGTTGTTTCTCCCCCTCCACTACTGGTATCAGACAGCTCCTTACTCCCATTGAACAATTAATTTAGGACGCTTGGATATCTCTAGATTTTGTGTTCCTCAGGGATTCCTCACTCTTGCAATCTGTATTTTAAAACCGTCTTTACACCTCTGCTAGCAAACTTTCCTTAAAAAAGAGACCGCTATGAATATAATAGTCATGGGACCAAAATCACAGCTGCTGTAAATCAACCTACCTCCATTGACTTCACTGGAACCAAGCCACTTTACATCAGCTGAGGATCTGATCCATGTGGACTTATGTCCTTATCTTAATGCTCCTAGGTCAACAGTATAAGGAAAAGAGTGTTTTTAGCAAGGTTTTTAACCTTCCCAGAGTGTATTAGTCCACTTCACACTTTAGAGGCAAAACAATTAATCATTTTTATAAAAGCAAAAGCAGTTTTTCTCAGAATAGATTTAATTGCTAAAATGTCTTGAAAATTGGAATAACAAGCTTCTAATTATGATTAGGGGCTCAGTATTGAAATACTGACACACTTGTTTAATCAAAAATAAATGTTGTTTTCTTATAATGTGTTGTGATGAAAATAGCTTAGTTAGTTATTAACAAAATATAATGGAATAAGTAATGGTTAACTAATCTGTTTTGCTTTGCAAGGTTATGATATTGCCTAACTATTGGTGTTGGTTATTTCATTATTTTGCAATTATATCTTTTACGTTTTCTTCCTAAATAAAGATAACACATGAAGCAAGACATGTTTTGCAGATACGTATGTGTTAGAACATCCACTAATGTAAAATACCCCACAAAGGCAGCTTCAGAGTGTCATAGCATAGTTATACATCTGGTCTGGGGGAGTGAGCAGGTGACATATGGAGTCATGTTGCTTAATGCACTACTGGAAGATGCTTGGATACTGCAGTGATGAGCAGGTATTAAAAACAATATAGAATAGAGCAAATGCCTGGAGAACTCAAAGGCATCCTATTGCCTTCTAATATCCTCAAGAGCTGTTTCTGCCTTGATGTCTATAAGAAACCAGCAAGAAAATGGAAAATTTGGGGACAAACCTTGGCCCTTACCTTATTTATAATTATATTTATATTTTGCATCTCTCTCCTTGTATAGCATCTATCATCTTAAGCCCAGAGTTGAAAAATTGAGTCAAGCCCCAAAATACTGAGATTGGCCTAAAATCATGAGATTTTTTTTAAATGGGTCTTTTTCTAATGGTTTCTGAGCCTTTAAAGTGAACTTGAGTCATATTTTAAAGCTTTTCTCACTACCATGAGGCCTGGAAATTTACATTTTAAAATAATAGTGCTGAGAGTCTCGTGTAATCACGTGGCTACATGAGCTGGGGCTTTAAGAAAGACATTAGCTATCATGAGACTTGCAACACAACTGTGAGAGCTGGCAACACTCTAGGCCCCATGCCTGTGACCCAGACCTGCTAGCATGGAGCCCCATTCACTTCAGTGGAGTTCTGCGTGGCGGCAAGGGTCCACATTAGTGGCTCTAATTGCAGGATCAGGATCTTATATTGTAAGCTCGTCGGGGTAGAACTGTGTCACTGTTTGTATCTGTTCAGTGCTCAGTGCAATGGGTCCCTGTTCCTGACTGGGGGTATGGGAGCTACTGTAATATACATATTAAAAAACAATAGCCACCAGTGTGGTAGCTGACTTGAGTGAATATAAAGAGGATGTGGGAAAAGGTCTATTTTATAAGAATATAGGATTAAGTTACTATGGCATGTAGTTTTGCCATGTGAGAGTGAGAGTCCATGGACTGATGTATATTTTCCAGTTTTTTCTCCCAGATAGTGTTAATACTGGTTTTATTAGCAACAAATGATCAGATTTGCTTTGGATCAAATACTATAATTAGATACTTAGTTCTTCCCCTAGTTAGAACAGGATTAAGTATCATTGTACAAAACGCTCAAATATTGCATTATCTTTTAGCTGTTAACCCTTTTTCTCCTGACTTTTCTTTTAAATTCAGGATTTAGTGTGGGGAAGAACTTGGAAGTCTTTCTCAAGGGGGAGTGGGGTGGACAGGCGCAGCTGGTTTGAGGCTGCTGTGGAGGGAAGCTGGAGTAGTGTAGGCTAAACTCAGAGAGGTGAATGGGACAAGGAGACTCATCCAGGTGGACAAGGGAGGAGAGCTCAGTAGGCAGAGGATCATGAGGAGCAGATGGCTGGTTGGCATTGCAGTAAGCAGCTGCAGCTCTGCTTGTCAGTCTTGAGTGGAGCATTAGCTTCATGCAGCCCATACGCCGTGGAAAGGCAGTGTGTTGTCTTGTTTGGTGAGGAAAGAGGATACATACTTGGTTTGGAGGACAATAGATCGGCTAGTGGAGGAGCTCCAGAGCCATTGGCTTAGTGAAAGGAAAACTTACAGCATAAGGGGAGCTTTGGGCATTTGCATCATAGTGAGAGGTGTTTTTATTCAGTTTGAGGGGAAAAACATCTTATAAAGGTGAAGAATGTGTGGGTGAGGGTGTGGAGTTTTTTATTCTCCAATAAGTCTGAAAACAGCTAACGGGATTAGCCTCAAATGTCTCTCAAAAAATCAAAATGGTCAACTCTGGACTAGAACTGGCTTAGAAAATTTTATCCTCCTAGAAAAGCTTTCCCAGAAAGATAGGAGTATATGAAAATGGGGTGTGTGGGGCAGGTGTTTATAAGGACAGTCCTGAACTACTGCAAAAGTTATGATGTTGCAGAGAGTGCTAATCAAGCCCAAAATAAGATGTTTAATAAATTTACTACCTATGTTATCACGAATGCCAGAACTGCTCAGCTTTCTGGTTCTAATGCATAAAATTACTCATGAAAACACTTGTATTCTAATTCATAATTTATATACTGTAATAGCTTTGTATCTTAGGAAATTTGATTAGGATTGACGTAAGTGGCTACAATTAGAGAATGCTCGTTGCTGCTAGCACCCAGCAGTGGTTGGCTAAATAGAAACATCTCTTCTGGGTGTCTCCACACTCCTAGGCATCCAAATATCACCAATAAATAGCGACCTACTGCATGCTGAGTTATATTTGGAGCAGGTCTAGGCACTGAAATTGTAGCTTCAGCTGATTTTACCTTTATGAAAATGAATAGGAGTTTTTCCCCCCTCTCTCAATAGATACTGTAATGGAGTAAATGAGATAGAGCTGGTCAAATGATATTCTGCAATTATTTCCCCCTCCCTTCAGGCATTGAATAAACTCTTGCTCTTAAAATGTACAAAGCACCTACACCAAGACTTCACAACAGTACTTGCAGCTCACTGAATAGTCCAGCTGCCTCAGTAGAGGATTTTCGGGACTAAGGGGCCCTTTCAGAAGTGCTCTTAATTGTCAATGGGAATTGCAGTTGGTATTCAGTTACTCATAGGATCAAAGTCTTTAGGATCTGAACCAAAGCCCATGGAGGTCAATGGCCAGATTCCCTTTGACCACGATGGGTCTGCATCAGTCTCTTGATGAGTATTTGTTCAACTGCCTCATTTAATATCTTGACCAAAATGCTGGTGTTCATTTTGAAATAAATGTTTTTAACTTGTGCTTTATATATCGCTGGATCGTAGCCAACCCCTACCCAGCAATGGGTGCGGGAGGGGATAAGGAGGCTTCTAACTCATCTTGCAACTCTGTGCAAGGCACATCCACAGGTGCATCCCTTGCGCTTCCTCATGGGTGGTAGCCTCTCTGAAATATATGGGGAGGAGGCGGGGGTCATAAGCTTCTAAAATTCTGCACTGGCCAGTGGAGCAGCATGGCTGCAGAAGGGACCTCTGGAGTTTTCCTCTGAGCTCTCTGAAGCACAGTACTTCCAGGAGTGTGTTCTGGGGGGTGTAGCTCCGCACCACCCATTACTTGGGGACTGTGCTTTAATGGCCCACTTGAGGCCATGCTAAATGTGTGAGAAAAATTAGCTACATTGCTGGCTGAATGTTTTGTTCTGGCTGCTGTCCCGGACCCTGAAAATGTCACCCATCTTAACAAATGTAGTAAAATATGGAGAGGAGGTTGGGGAAAAAACACAATCTGTGGGTTATATCTCCAGGTCTCCCTTTGCTTCCTGGTCCAACTTGTACAAAACTCCTAATTTCTCTAGGCCTTAGTTTCCCTATCTCCAGTATTGGCAAGCTCTAAAAAAATTAGGGATTTTTTTTTTTAATGTTGGGTTCTTTAATTTGCCTTCTGGTTTCTGAGCATTTAGGATGCACTCACTTCATGTTCTCCTCAAACATGAGGGCCAGAAACTTTTTCAGTGAAAGCAGACCGTCTCACCTAATAACATGATTGAAGAAGCTGAGGATTTGAGAAAAAAAACATAAATATCATGAGACTCGCAGTCAAAATACTGTATGTCTAAAATGAATGATTTTTACCCACCTGTTCTACAGCAGCATTGTTACGCTTAATTCATAAATATTTGTAAAGTGCTTTGAGATCTTTGGATGGAAGAAGTTGAAGTGAAGAGGATGATGTGGCAGGGACTGTCTTTGTTTTTATGTTTGTACAATGCCTAGCATGATATGGTCCTGGCCCATGATTAAGGCTCCTACCACAATACACGTTGTTATTACTAATAATTGCTTATGAATAATAATTATAACTAATGATTAATAGCATGACTACTATTAATATTTGTATGTTGTTATCATGACATAGTTACGGGGCCTGGCACATTTCCCCAAAGCTTCTGCAGCATGAGCTTCCACTTGGTGTTTTAGGAGCAGCTTAGGACTGTATCAAGCAGTAGCAGTGTGTGCCCTTTTCCAAATCAATAAGCAGATCAGGTTCTGTTGCTGGATTGCCCCCCTCCCCGGCCCCTCCACCCAGTGCTCCAAGTCTCTTATTGTTTAGGGGCCTTTTTTTCTTTGTGTTTGCATCAACAGCAGCCACGGCCTCACAGACCCACAAATGGACAAGATGGAGTCCTGCAGAAGTTCACATGAGAAGGAACTCAAGGTGGAAGAGCCATTGCCCTCTTGCATCTCTTGGAAAGACCAGAATGAAGCTGCTGAAAGGCAGCCCTGTTAACTCCTGCTAGGGTTTCCATGCAAGTCAAGAATAACTGCATTTAAGGGAGTTGACAGATCAAGCAATATCAGTATGGACACTATTGTCCTCCATTACCAGGAGGAGATCATCTACCAGTGCAGTCTTTGTGATCTCCTCAGGACTTTGAGACTAACAAGGGTTAAGGAGATAGCTAGATATTCCTGAGAATCCTCTCAATAAATTTAACCAGGAGTGGAAAATTAACTGTCACTGTCAGGTGATCATTTGAGCAATGGTCCTATAACAGTTTCCTTAATAGAAGCTGGCAAATTGTTCTTAATGTAGATCTCCACAAACAATGGACCCAGTTGTTCCCCTCTGCCCTTCTCCAGTTGTGGGTCCAAAGCACATGTTGTACATAGTATTCCCATCACCTCTATTAGTAATAGAAAGCCTAAACTCAGTCAGAGAAGATGTAGCACTTGTCCCATCAGAATTTGCCTTTGTTCCCAGACAGTTCTGCCCAAATCCGCTCTATTTTATCTACAAAATATCAATAAAGTTCCTCACAATAAGCAAGACTTATTTGGGGGGCTTCTCTACATGGTGTGTCAGCAGGCAGCAAGCCAGGGTGTGAATCTACAACTCACCTGCTTGCCATGTGCTAACTGGCCATGTGATCACTGCTGCAGCGCAGTAAAAAGTCTGGGATTGCAGCTTACTGTATTACTGCTTTGCATTTTGCTACTTCACCTACTGTACTCATGGGAGTAACTACATGGGGCTGAAGCGGAAATGTGACTCTTCTCTTTGTTCCCTTCGGTACAGAACTGATACGTTTTCCCTCTGGGTCTCCCACGCTAACTTTTCTTACTACTGCCTGTAGTTACATGTTATTTAAGAAATAAATACTTGCTTTTGTTCATAGGATTTAAGAAAAATATTATGGGCCCAATTTTCAACCTCTAAAATGGCCTGGTTTTCAGAGGTGTTGTGCACCTGCATGTCTTCTTGAAATCAATGGGAGCTAAGAGTGCGCAAACCTTTTGGGAAAAAGGCACTTTGATTTAGGTGCTGAGCTTTAGCTACATAAGTTAGACATTTTTAGTCATGGAATTTATATGGAAATTATAGAATGTAATAGAATACCAACGCATTCCTACTCTCAGATGAAACAGGAAATAATTTTGCAGTGGGAATGCAGGGCAGGGAGTAAAGAGATGGGGGGAGTGTATTTTGCAGAATTTGTGAATTTATCTCCGTGTCAGGATTCCTATTTATTGGTTATTTTATTTATTTTTTGGGGGGGTCTAAAGCAAAACTTAGCTTGGCAGGGAGTAATTTAAAGCTGGAATGATCTCTCTGAAGAGTGTATTGAATGTTACAAACATGCATGCAAAAACCACAGCATTTCTTTTTATAGAATTTGGAAAGTCTACGTTTTCCCCTCAGTTTTGATTGCCTGTCCCCTTTAATTTATTCACTTTGGGAACCAGAGCAGAATCCATGAATGGTAAAGACATACAGTATTTTCAATTCAATCTTCCTCAGAGTACACCCAAGACAATGCTCTCCATGGCATGCCTGGGAGTAATTATACTTGGTTATCCAGAACTGCTTCCCCCCTCCCACTCCCTCCTTAAGGATTTTCCCTTTCTCTCTGGTGAACAATTTTTTCAATGTTGTTTTATATTGCGTCAGACTTTCTCTTCTCAAGCTGAAAATAAAATAAGATAATTTCAGGTTGCAAGAAGGGATCCTTGTGCGTAGGAGTAAGTGCTAAACTGCACGTCATGTGACTAAGGTTGTGTAAATGGGCCTTATTTTTCAGAGGCAATTATTTAGGATAATAAAGCATTTCTGTAGGAGACTGTAAACCTTCACACGCTTTTCCTCTGGATTGTCATTTCCCAGCTTCTGTTCCCCAGTTTATTCCCTGCAGAGCAGCTGTGTTTGTGTCACTCACCCTAAGAGGGCAGACAACTGGCTGTCATCAAAGCCACTCTATGGACTGGCCGGTGGGGAGCTGTGAGGAGCCATCTGCTCTTTTCTATTGCAGAGACTGAGAGTGTCACCTCTGCAATATTCCTGGTTGATAGGAGGATAACAGGGTAATTCTTAATTTAGCTGAAAAAAGATGCACCAGTTCTAGGCAAGTAAAAGAACAAAGATCCAACGAGTGCTAGTAGTCAGGTATAAATTAATGGCAGGCAAGTAGTTTGATTGTCCAAGTGTGAAGGGTAACAAATAATAGCAGCTATCTGCTTACCTCTCATGCAGCATTAAAAAGAAATCCTCTGTTCCCATATGGTGTGGTCTGGTTTAAATCTGTTAGGAAACAGGTTTGCCCTCAATATATGAAATGAGAGGAAACCATGCTTTAGTGCTAAACAGGGAGCTTCTGTCCTGCCTTATGGCTGCTGGAGACAGTGCTCACTAGAAACCAAGCGCTCAACTAGTGTGAAATGCTGTAGCTCCCCTGGCTTTAATGGAGTGATATAATTTATACCACCCCGAGCATCTGGCCCACCCTATAATTTGGCCAAATAAAAACTTATCTTCACCGAATCACTTAAAAGCATTTATCTTCGGTGAAAGGTTCAGATATTAAGGCAATGTGGCCCTATAGAGATTTAGAACTTTCTCCACTAAACTTCTGTCTTATCCATGTCTAAGCTAGATTGTCTGTGAAATAAAATGTCAGTGAGATTAAAAAAATAATTATTGTTTGTTTGTGTGGCAGAAGCACCTAGAGGATTCATTCTCGCTGTGGTAGGTGCTGTGCAAACATGTAGTAAACGGCAGTCCTTGCCCCCAAGAGGTAACAATCTACAGTAAAGGTTCTTAACCTGGGGTGCACACACCCTCTGGGGGTGCGAGATGCCCTTTCTGGGGGGGCGAGACATGCCAGATTTTTTTTAGAAGGTAAATCATCGAAAACACAAATTAAGCACAGGCACATAAATACAACTACTTTGTTTCATCAAACCTATGTATTTATTAACATTATACATTTTTAACGATTACTGTAATATACAAACAATATAATATAGAAACAAAAATTTATTTTGAAGTTTTTAAGCTAATTGTAGGGGTGCGAGAACATATTTTAAGCTAATTGTAGAGGTGCGAGAACATATTTTGAGAACCAAAGGGGTGCAGGCTGCAGTAAAAGTTAAGAACCACTTTAGATTCTAAAGTATGATGTAACAAGTGTGTGAACAAATGAGAGGCTGGATGCGGAAGGACGGTGCCTGGGGGAACAACAACAACAACAATAATAATGAGATGAGGATTGCCAAGTCTCATGATTTTATCGTAAGTCTCAGGATAGTTGATGGTTTTTATTAAGCCCCAGCTCCTGGAGCCAAGTGATGTGAGAATCTCAGCTTTCATTACAAAAAAAAAAAAAATTCTAGCCTTCATAGTTGTGGATAAAAGCTTGAATATGCAACCCAAGTATACCCAGATGACTGAAAAAAATGAGAAGGTAAATAAAAATAACTAGGACGGTCAAGCAATTTAAAAAAATTAATCGCGCTGTTAAACAATAATAGAATACCATTTATTTAAATCTTTTTGGATGTTTTCCACATTTTCAAATATATTGATTTCAATTATAGCAGAGAATACAAAGTGTACAGTGCTCACTTTATATTTATTTTTATTACAAATATTTGCACTGTAAAGAAAAGTATTTTTCAATTTACCTAATACAAGTACTATAGTGCAATCTCTTTATAATGACAGTTGAACTTACAAATGTAGAATTATGTACAAAAAAAGCCTGCATTCAAAAATAAAACAGTGTAAAACTTTAGAGCCTACAAGTCCAATCAGTCCTATTTCTTGTTCAGCCAATTGCTCAGGCAAACAAGTTTGTTTGCAGAAGACAATGCTGCCTGCTTCTTGTTTACAATGTCACCTGATGTAGCCAGCATTGCAAGATATTTACGTGGCAGATGCGCTAAAGATTCGTATGTCCCTTGCTGCTTCAATTGGCATTCCAGAAGACATGTGTCCATGCTGATGACAGGTTCTGCTCCATAATGATCCAAAACAGTGCGGATTGATGCATGTTCATTTTCATCATCTGAGTCAGATGCCACCAGCAGAAGGTTGATTTTCTTTTTTGGTGGTTTGGGTTCTATAGTTTCCACATCTGAGTGTGGAGACTTCTGAAATCATGCTCCATACCACTTCAGATTTTTTAAATCTTGGGTCGAGTGCTGTAGCTATCTTTAGAAATTTCACATTGGTATCTTCTTTGCATTTTGTCAAATTTGCAGTGAAAGTGTTCTTAAAACGAACGATATGTGCTGGGTCATCATCCGAGGCAGCTATAACATGAAATATATGGCGGAATGTGGGTAAAACAGCAGGAGACCTACAATTCTCCCCCAAGGGGAGCAGTCACAAATTTAATTAACACATTATTTTTAAACGAGTGTCATCAGCATGGAAGTGTGTCCTCTGGAACGATGGCTGAAGCATGAAGAGGCATATGAATCTTTAGCGCATCTAGCATATAAATATCTTGAGACACCAGCTACAACAGTGCCATGCGAACGCCTGTTCTCACTTTCAGGTGACATTGTAATTAAGAAGTGGGCAGCATTATCTCCCGTAATGTAAGCAAACTTGTTTGTCTTAGCGATTGTCTGAACAAAAAGTAGGACTGAGTGGACTTGTAGGCTCTAAAGTTTTACATTTTTTTGTTTTTGAGTGCAGTTATGTAACAAAAAAACCCTACATTTGTAATTTGCACTTTCATGATAAAGAGATTGCACTACAGTACAATTAATCACAATTATTTTTTTGAGTTAACGTGAGTTAACTGCGATTAATCGACAGCCCTAAAAATAACCCCAAACTTTTGTCTTAAAAATCATGAGGTTTTGTTTTAATCTCATAATTTTGGGAAGACATGACTCATGAGTTTTTGAATGTGTGGCATTGGTAATACTGGGATGGTTAGATGACAATAAATATGACTTTCACTTTCCTAATTCTCAAAAACAACTGAACCAGTTGGGTTGAAATTTTCCCCTCCAAAAAAGTCTCCCTTAGGCAGACAGCAGGCCTTTGAAGTGTCAGCCCAAAGGGTGAAAGTTTCAGCAAGTTTTGAGCAATTGAAAATTGACTTAAAATGTAAAAACTTTGGCAACATTGACAATGGCATTTTCTGGTATTTCAGATACAATTCAAAATCCTGAACATTAGTATAATCTGTGTATTGTTGCTGTGCAAGGAGCATCTTTTCACCTTTTCTCTACAGGAAAGAAATTGCCATTTGGGTTGTAGCTGTAGTCTCTCCTTAAAAACAAACAAACAGAAAAAAAATATTAAAATAAAATCTATGGGATCATTAAGGATCACCTAGGTCCTGCTCCCATAGACCACAACAGGTCTAGCTCTCCAATGTTCATGACACCAAATATCTACAGGCTCAAAACACTTAAGTCATGTTACTTTACTGAGATGCTGTGAGATCTCAATCATCACATGATCATCAGATTCCTCTTATTAGTGGACAGTGTGGCCTAGTGGATAGCACACAGGATGGGGATTCAGGAGACCTGGGTTCTATTACTGGCTCTGCCACTGGCCTCCTGGGTGACCTTGGGCAAGTCACTCCATCGCTCTGTGCCTCAGTTTCCCCATCTGTAAAAGGGGGATAATGAGACTGACCACGTTTGTATTGCCCTTTGATATCTACTGTTGAAAATTGCTATATGATAAACAAGGTATTATCGTATTGTGATTTTTCACAATGGTCTTGTAATCTTGATATATTGTTCTTATGTAAATTACTGTTCTTACTTTTTCCTGAGGGGAAAGATCCAGTGTCCACAGATGACAATGGGAGTCTTTCCAGTAACGTAAGTGGACATTGGATCGGACTCTAGATGAGTAAATATTTTTCAACTAATTTTATATAGGAAACCAATATGGCAAGTGGCACAATTTGGTTGACCACTTGCTGCACAACCTGTTTGCTTTTATGCTGTTCTTTCTTTCTTTGTTTTGCATTGCTTGATGTGCAGTTACTGAGTCTCTTGAAATGCTGCATGGCATTTTATGATCCCTGTATACTAACTGCATGGCAAATCCACTATAAAATGGCAACTGCATAATAGCTTATATTTAAGCGACATACATTATTTACTGTCTCACCATAAGATCTTCCTGTGGGTCAGAGTAGTACAAGTTGATTAACTTTATTGAAAAGAATGATCTGCAGACTTGTTGGCTCATAACATGGCATGCCTCACATTATAATCTCTTGATAATACAGTTTCAGTAATGTATATCGCCCCTGTAATGACACAAAGTGAGTTTTCCCTATCACATATATGGCACCAGCATGTGCAAAGTGCTTTTATTACATTAAAGGACTGCAGTGGGGCCTGGATGTCTTAAGGAGCAGGTAATAGGATACACAGAGCTTTTTACTTCTGCTTTATATGACTGGATCACATCCATCTCTGGTCAGTAATGATTATAATCCTTTATCCTCTCAGGGCTGGTTAGTGACATATATGATGTAAGTTGGATGCCTTATTGGAGTTTCTAATGGCTAGGTGCCCCCACCACAAAAATCACCACCACTTTCCACACCGAATTGGACCCTTTGTTAACAACCCTAGCAGAGATGCTGAGGAGTGAGAGGCTATACTGAAATATCCTTGCACTCCTAGAAGTGATTCCCTTAGATCAAGATTCATACACATTGGTAGGGTGAGGAGTTACTGTGAAATACCTATTCCAAGAATAGAAGATTTCATTTCCAGGAATGTCAAATTAGCACTAAAATAATGTCAAGAAGAAAAAGAAAAACCTTCCCCAGACAGTACTGATGCTGGGTTAGAGTCTGTTCTCAATTTTCCCAGCGTAAATCCAGAGTTACTCCATACAATTCAGTGGAATCATGTTAGATGTACTCTAGCATAAATGTGAGCAGAATCAGGCACATCTTCAAAACGTTAGCTAATGCTTTTCATTTTATACAATGAGATTATTTTAGGCCATTTCTTTTTGCAAATCAATTAAAAATTGTTTTTACGTGAACATGTGAAGAGAGCTGCTAAATATTAGACTCTATAGACATGCGGTACTTCTATTGACACTTGATTTAGAAAAGCTTTTGTAGGTTGGAACAGATGCTTGAAATGGAAACCAGAGGAGTGGCTTCAACAAATTCCTTTTTGTGGATGATTGCTAAATGCAAGCAGTAAAAGCAAGATTATAAACTGTAATTAATTTTAAATAGAAAAAAAGATAAGCATATAAAATATTGAGCATGTAATAGTCTTTCAGTTACTGGTGTGCAAGTTACCTTAAATGGTCATCCCCTACAGATTGCAGCTCTTACCAAAGCAAGGGCAAGATGAGGTAAAAGAGAAGTAGCAGCACTCCCACCGGGGTCTTATGCAATGACATTTTGCACTGCTGTGAAATAAGGCAATGTCCTCTTTGATAGTGGTGCAGGATAAGAAGCATAAAAATACCTCTGCTTTCTCACTGGAATTCAGACTTCATGTGGCAAGCATTAAAGCTTCCACATTTGGAATTTGAAGAGTTGATTATGTATATCAGACATTTTAGTACGGTATGTATGTGTGAATATGTATTTTTGGGGGCAGATTATCTCATATCTGCCTACTGCAGGGTTCTGATGCCTTCCTCTGACGAGTCAAGCACGACTGGCTGCTGTCAGAGATAGGACAGTGGACTGGATGGACCTTGGGTCTGATCCCATATGAGAAAACAAACAAACACACACACACACCTCTCTCGCAGTTTAGAAAGGATGATTTTCTGAGGCTGTCACAAGTATTATTTTAAATCTTTCCTCACAGCATACCAAGAGAACCTTTCTTTAATAGAGTGTATCTATGCTTCCCCCCCCACCCTCTTACCCCACCTCCCATCAGGCTTTCAGTGATAACAGTAAGAAATGCACTCACAGACACTCACTTTCTCCCTTTCTCTCCCACCAAAGGTGAGCAATGATCTCCCTCTCCCACTTGTCATTGTGGCAAGTTCTGGTTCTTCATTTGTTTAATGACGTTGGAGTCGTACCAACCTATGTAGTGTCGAGCTACAGGATAATGCCCCGTAGAAAAATCCTACCTGAAAATAAAAGTGGGATGTGTCATTTTTTTTAAATAAACAAACCTATTTACAAAATAGATACTCTTTTGCAAAGCTTTCAGAAATATGCTTTATTGAAGATGAGCTGGCAGTGGAATTTTTGCTTCCTGCTGTTAGCTGTGAAATATCTGCTTTTCATGGATAATTACCTACTTCTACCTTCTTTCCACTCACACATGTTCTCACGCACTGTGTGTGTGTGTGTGTGTGTGTGTGTGTGTGTGTGTAATGCCCTGATTTTGCAGAAGTGACTAGTGATTTCTGTGTGCCTTAGTTTTGGGCTACACAGCCCAATATACCTGGAAACAGCCTGATTTTTCAGAGGGTGGGTACTCAGCTGTTTCTGAAATTCTGACCTCCATAAGTATCTCAAGTTGGGCATCCAGAAATTGAGACACCAAAACCCCCTATCCTTTTTGAAAAGGTAGGCTCCATAGATATAAACTCATTCATCTACAGAGTTAGTCCCTGTAACGGGGTTCATTCACCACTGTGGCACCTCCTGCTGGCTGTCTTGGGAATTAGCTCTGCATGTTAGTGCACCCTCTTCAGGTAGTACCTTGCCACTGTTACTGCTGCTGTAGGAACGACGTCTCTCTGAGGACCATGGTGTTCTCTTCAGCGACACAGCCCTCCAGCTGTGCCACACACTGTGCTTCCCACTTCCAGGGGACCTGCAGTCCACTGTTCAACCACTTCCCTTAGTGGCTACTGCAGCGAATTCTCTGGCCACTTCCTCATGACCCCGGCATCCTCTTTGCCCTGGCCTCAGCCTGCAAACCCCAGCAGCCAGCCAGGAGCTCTCTCTCACTCTATCCGGTCCCTGCTAGCACCCTGCTCTATCCAGGGTGCTGGCAGTTCTCTCAGCCCTCCAAGGCACTGTCCTTCCTCCCTGGGCTCCCAGCAGAGAACTGCCCTCCTCTGCCCTGCAGCTCCCTTTTTATATGAGCCTGCTTGGCCCTGATTGGGTGCTCCCTTTAGCTCTTCTCTGCCTCCTGCGCAGCCTCCCTAGGACTCTGTTAACCCCCTTAGAGCTCAGCGTGAGGCAGGCACCCCATCAGACACCTTCCCCTTCAAGCCTACAACCCTCGGGGATAGGGAAGTCTCACGCTCTGTGCTACTCTGAGATGTCCCTTTAGGTTATCCCACTGTTTCTCAATTTCCCTCAAATGCAAACACACATCTTCCTTCTCTTTTATAGAATCCCTAAACTGTTCCCTCAGGTGTGCCAGTTCTCCCGCTGCCCTTAAGCGGGCCTGCTCTGCCACTGCTAATTGGGCTTGTAGTTCAGACTCCCGCAATCCCTTTTCTCTCAGGGTCTGGATCCCCACAGTAGCCTGTTCCACCACTGTGTGTGTTCTCTTGTCCCAGTCATTTTGTCTGCGACCTCCTTACCACCTCCTACTGGGTGTAGGAGATGACTCTCTGGCAGGTCTACAGCCATCACCTCTGCATCCACCCTGACAGTCTCTGACCCAGGCACCCCTTTCCTATCCCACCTTCTCCTAAGGGGGCAATGCCTTTTTATGTGGCCAACTTCATGGCACCAAAAGCAAGCTTGTTGCCTCTTCTTGGCCATGGGCCTCCCATAGTCCTTCCCTTGTTTAGCTTTTCCCTTGGGCTAGCCTTCACCCTGCAATTTATGTAAGGACACTCCCTCTATAGGTGCCCCTGTTGCCCACAGGCCCAACATGCCTGTCCTCTCCTTGTTCTCCTCACAGTGGGGACTCTCTAAGGCTCTCGCTCCTTCCCATTCTCTGGTTGATGCTTCAGTCCCCCATCCCAGTAGGGGCAATCTCTTTTCCCACGTCCTTGCCACCCGCAGGCATAACAATCAGTCAGCCCAGCCACCGGCCTCCTCGCCCTGGCGCCTGGCTTCTCCTCACACTCTCTGTGGCTTCTATTAAACTCTGTCCACAGGAGCTTTACCAGGGCCTGCTGTTCCGTAACCAGGTGCCCCACATAAGTCTAGAGGTACTACTGTGCCTCCTATTGCTTGTGTTGGTTCTTCAGGATTTCCTGCAGCAGGGTCTTGAGCCTTCCCTGCTATCTGTCAGTCCCTTTCTACCAGGGTACTGACCCCGCAGTCCTGCCTGGGCTGGCAAAAGAATCCTCCGCAAGGAAGACCTTTGCATACTCTGGATCCATCGTCCCCACCTTCAATAGCTCTCCTTTAGTTTCTCAAACTCCCTTATACCTGGGCAATTGTCCCCACAGTCCTCTCTCCTCCCCTTATCTCAGGGATGACCATATGCCCACATTCTCCACCACATGTAACGGGGTTCACTCACCACTGTGGCACCTCCTGCTGGCTGTCTTGGGAATTATCTCTGCGTATTTGTACACCCTCTTCATGTGGTGCCTCACCACCGTCACTCCTGCTCTAGGACCCACGTCTCTCCAAGGACCGTGGTGTCCTCTTCAGCAACACAGCCCTCTGGCCGTGCCACTAACTGTGCTCCCCCTTTCTGGGAGACCTGCAGTCTGCTGTTCAGCCACTTTCCTTAGTGGCTACTGCAGTGAACTGTCTGGGCACTTCCTCATGGCTCTAGCATCCTCTTTGCCCTGGCCTCAGCCTGAAAATCCCAGCAGCCAGCCAGGAGCTGTCTCTTGCTCCCAGAGGCTGCTAGCAGCACTGCTCTGTCCAGGGTGCTGACCGTTCTCTTAGCCCTCCAGAGACATGGTCCAGAGAACTGCCATCCCTTTTTATATGGGCCTGATTGGCTGCTCCCTTTAGCCCTTCTCTGATTGGCTGCCTCCTGTGCAGCCTTCCTAGGGCTCTATTAACCCTTTGGAGCCCAATGTGGGGCAGGCGCCCCATCACAGTCCCCTATTTTATCCCTGTATAAATTCACAGAAACCACACCAATTTTGAAATCAAGTGCTTGTATTTTGTGTTTCATTGGGTTGCCTCATCTAAGGCAATGTAACTGGAGGACTCATAGTTCAACTCAATCTTTGTGTTGCATCAGAAACTCAAACACAGCTTTTAAAAAGTGGTTACTTAATGCCACTTCTGAGTAAAGAAAATGCCAACATGGAACATAAAGCACTCTCTGCTGCTCAGTTCTGCATAGCTTCAGAATGGATTCAGTTTTGCTAAACCCTCATAGAATAGAAATACACTCCTTACTGTAAACCCAGGTACAGTGCATAAACCTTCTATTGTACTGTTTCAGGGTTACCTACATTCAAGCTGCACTAATTCCCATTATAAATCCCTCCTGCTCTTATAATGAGCCATGTGACCAATAGAAAAGCTATAAGTCAAGTGTGTGTGGAGGGGAGGTAGAGAGGCGAGAGCATCCATTTAACTCTCCAACACACAGCTTTTCTGTTAAAACATTAAGCACAGTCAAATGTGTCAATAAAAGCTACTAGAAATACTCAGAATAGTTCTTTTTTTCCTACAGTCAAAACATGGTGTCAATACCAAGGTGAGGTGACATCAAAAATATATTTGAAAGCCTAGAGAACACCAATCTTTCCAGGCAGGAGGTCTCTTTAAAAAGCAGCCTCTGTCAAAGATTCAATTTGAACTCTTCTTTTGAATTATACAGAAGACTTTTTTGAAGACTCTGACCTGCTTTACATCATTCAAACACATCATCCCAGAGAAGATTTTCCTTTTCATCTGACCCTAAGGGAGGTGTTGTACGCCCCAAGTGCATGTGCCCTGGCACCGATGCACCAGATGGGACACAAAGGGAGTGACATCATTCACAACCAATGATTAAATACTTCCTGGGGGATTCACAAAATAGTTCTGGCGGAAACTGAAAATGAAAACTAGGTGATAATTGGAGTTTTGATCATTCTTTTGATTGTTTTTCTGAATATGTTTTTAGTGTATCTTCCGTGTGTAGAATAGAGCTCTGCCTCATTTACATAATTGATTTATACTTGAAGAAACGGAACCATTTAGTTGATTATAAGAATATAACTAATACTTTCATCCAAAGGTACTTTACAGGGCTGCTTGCTTTATAAACGTTGGTTCTAACCACACCTCGGGAAAGTAGTATTATGCTCATTTTCCAGATGGGTAAACTGGGGCAAAGGGGAAAGTTAAGTGGCTTGTCCAAGACCACCCAGAAAGTCAATGGCAATGTTTGGAGCGGAACTTGGGAGTCCTGATGTCTTGTCACTTCCTCTAACCATTGGACTATGCTGCCCCCTATGTTATTCCATGGAGAACAAAAGGTTTATCCCATTCATGACCTTTATATAGTATTGTTTGATGGGGCTCCGTGAGAGTGCGGTGTGACTCTCAACCCAACAGGCATGCATTCTTGAAAAACATCTTGAGTGTGGTAGATAATACTTCAGTGTTTTGATGTTAACATAAAATCTGATGTTAATGTTTGGGGTTTTCTTCTGACTGTACTGAAAATTAGTATGCAGATTGATGTGCACAGTAAATGACTAAAAGATGCTGGGTTGTTTTATGATTAATGAAGGTATTTGTGTGTTTTAAAGTTGTTTACTTGAGGTGTGATGGACACTTTACTTGAATATGTGAGAAAAGTTAATCCCTCTGCCCCTGACCTTTGGCATACAGACCTTGTGCTTCCAGGAGAAAGTGCAATAAATGCCAAGTCCTTTGGGTAGTGGATGTTCGCATTAATATTTTCTGTGCTGGATCCAAAGTCATAGATTTTCTGTCAGCAATTCTTTGCACTTCTGATACGTAATAGGTTGAGCTGTAAGTAGAATACAGTGCCTGATGCTGTCTGCCTTGACACATTGAATATTTTAGACCACACATACATGCAAAAATACACTTTCTCCCTCCAGCTGCATAATATTGAGGGTTGGGGGTGATTGCTCAGTTTAACGTGATATTAAAGGGATTAGTCATTATTATATCAAGAGTAAAGTGAATACTCATTGTTATGGATGCATGGGACCGAGGAGGAAAGGGAAGGGGGAAAAATCTGAAATGAAGATACCCATTTAACATGAAGAATTATGAAAATACCTGAATGCTGAGAGCATAGTTTTTGTTTGCTTAAATCTGGTCTGCTTTTGGGAGAGGAAGAAGGTTTGTAGAATACTCTTTGTGTTCCTGTGAAAATGAGGACTGACGCTTAACAATACAGTGATTATTTTCATAAGCACGGTCCTCTCTCCCACAGCTACTCTGCTGGAATTCTTCAGCTCTGAGTGTAATGGTAGCCAAGCCCCCCTCGACAGCTGGAGGACTCCCTCCCTGTTAATTTGGTTGGAAGCACGGAGCTTCATTTTGTAACTGTTGAAGGGGATACTGAGTATATCCCATCCCATTTTGCCACTTTTCTTTCAGCTCATTCCTGGCTGCATTGTTGAGCACGTCTCATTGTCTTTCTGATTTACTCTCCAAAGGAACTATGGGGATGGCTAGTACCTTCATCCCATGGGATCCATCTCTAGCTACAGTCATTACAGATCAGAGTACATTTTATATAATTTGATGTAGGTTTGGAGAATTTTTTTTACAAAATCTATTAAAATCATAAGTTCTAGATTTTTGAATAGCTCTGGAAAGCTTTGAGATTCAACATCAGTTTGGCAAAAGATATTTTTGGGCTGCTTTTTAATATAATATATTTTACTGATCTGATAGGCCTAAAGGCAGAGCAAGACTTAAACACAGAGCTTCATGGGTAGCATAACACCAGCTTCTATACACAATGAAATTCTGGTTTTTTGATAGTCTGGGGACACTCAAAACTTTTGGAAAAAAATGTTTGCATATATCCAGGTTATCTCCACTTTATAGTGTGTCAACAGAGTCGGGACACAGGAGCTGATAAGGAATTTCAGTCAAGTGAGCTTCTACATTCCACAAGAGGTGGGCAGTAACAACAGGGGAGGGATGTGTGACTGTGAGGCTTACCCAAGCAGTGGTGCTGGACCAATTTGTATAGTGGGGGTGCTGAGAGCCATTGAACCAAACTGTAAACCCTGTATATGATGGAAACCACTTCAGACCAGGAGGTGTTCCAGCACCTAAGTACCCAAGGCTGGTTGTTTTGACTGGAAAGAGGTGGAGGGGGAGACCCTTGGCAGGGTCTGCCCTGTCGAGCACGTAAGTACAAGGGCAGAGCTTTAAGCCCCAGTCTAGCGAAGTGTTTACATGCGTGCAGAATTTTAATTTTATGAATAATCCCATTCATGATTTTAGTAGCTCTGACATGCTGTAAGTTATACATGTGTTTACGTGCTTTGCAGGATCAGGGTCTTAGTGCAATTTCAGGCCACACAAACAGCCTTTGGTTTACTGGGAGTTTCTTAATCAGAGTTGGGCATACTGGTGTTTCTGTAATTTGGAAAACATGATGATTTATTTCTGGAAAAAACATCTTTTAAATATGGGGGAAATATGTTTTGACAAACCCAAAACACTATAGGGTTCCCCTATTTCTTTTACTACTACCCTATTAGCTCTTGTGGTTGAATATTTGGAGTGAACTTTTCTAACCAGCAGAATCTTTCCAACCCAGTCCGGTGGCTGAATTTACTGCATTTGCATTTGATGCATAACTGCAGCAGAGACTCTGTTTCATGTACCATGTGCTGGGTAATAACATGAAACGATTCCATGTTTCTAAAATTAACTGTCTCTTTATCAAGGGAATTATAGAGGTTTTTCAACTATAGTTAGCATTCCAGCCATGAGTACACAGACCAACTTTGTGGTGCCTCCTTTAAATACTTTCCTCCTGCAACCTGTGTTCCTCTCTCCAAGTTCCATGCAGGTTGCTACAGACTCAAAGCTGGATCACTGTGTCCCATATACAGCAGGTAATCCAAATGAAAACATTCCTTAGGTGAAGTCAGAACTCTGCTGAGATTGTCTGGGCTGTAAATTGATCTATACAAATCTTAAGAGGAGGCAACAGATAAAGTTGTTTCAGGAACAATATAATAGAGCAGTTTTATATACAGTCATATAAAATAAAGGTTATTTTCTCTCACCTCAATTATAAGAAAAACAATATAGACATACAGCTGTATAACATCTCTTGGTAGAGATGAAACTGAAAAAGTCCCTAATTTTTGCCCCTCATAATCATCGCCCTGCACTTTAAGTGGGGGCGGGGGAGGAGGAAAGAGGGTTGTCTGGCTGGCCGGGAGAAGAGGGCAATGCTTTCTGGCTTGGGGGAGGAGGGGAGACGTAAAACTGCTGGAAAAGCAGTTACAATGGTGGATGACTCACCACCTGGGAATGAGGAGTTTAAAAAGGTCAGCCAGGGCTGGGACCCTCCCCTTATCACTTGAAACAGGCTAGGCCGCACTCCCTCCCTATTTAGGTCAGAAGAATGTCGGGTGTTTAGCTAGATCGGCTGTGGGCATTATGCTAGCCACCCCATTAAGGGGTTGGGAAGGAATTTTTCCCTTACCACCATATTGGCCAGGTGCAGTGTGTGTGTGTGTGTGGGGGGGGGGGGTTCGCCTTCCTCGCAGCAAGTTCAGGTGGGCTCTGTTCATGCATAGCATGATGGGCGGTAGGCCATATGTCGCAACTCTTTATTTAAGTGTATAGCGGATGTTCAGTGCAGGTACTCCATAAATGAAGGCACAAAGAGCAGACAAATGGCTTGGAAAAGGAATTAAGGAGAGGCGCTTGGTAATTGAGCGAGCTGGGGGCAGTTGGGGACTCCTCTGATTGGTACAGCAGGGAGCCAACCCCCCCATCATTATAGTCCACCTTAACCCCTGCTACGAGCAGTAAGGTCCCGGCAAGGGAATTGCTGGAGGGACCTGGATGAAAAGGGTGGGAGCTGGTGGAAGCCTCTCCCCCCCGGAATTGGCTGGAATTGGAGGTTCTCGGCAGTGGATCTGCTGGAGGGACATGAACAGAAAGATTGGGGGGGAGGAGTGGCTGAAAAAAGCACTCCCCCACCCCTCCACACCCCTTGTGAATTGTGGGGGTTTTCACCTGCACTGCACATTTTATTCATCGGGTTAGTCCCAGACATCTAATAATAAAGTTGTGGCCTGATTAAACTCATATCTAATGTCTCCTGTCATTCTTTTGCCATAGCCAGACAATATAAGTGTAACATTTTGCCTGAGTGTTATTGAGTTTGCAAATTTATTGTCCTATTTTGAAAGTTTAATTCCATTTCACCTTTTCATGGGCTTGTAAGAAGTGACTTCTGTTCATAGTGGAAGTGGTCAAAACTGCAAAGTAAAGAGTGCCAAACTGCATCAATCACTGGCGGAGGGGGGGCGGGAGGGAAGGGGCAGGGAAGGAGAGAAGGGTCTTATCCTGTACAACTGGGTGAAAGCCAAAATTCACCAGTTGTTTTTGACCTACTATAATGTTCACATGGAACTAATTACTATACATGGAAAATTTGAGAATGAACAGGCCAAACTTTGTGCTACTGTAACTTCTTAGAAACAAATCGATTTACTCTAGGGATGAATTTGGCCCCAAATATTTAGTCTAATGAAACTTTGCATGGCAATTTATCGCTCCTGACAGAAGGGTTCCTCTTCCCAAGGAAATGGCTTCTTCCAAGTTTCTTTCCTTGGGCAAATAGCAGGAGAGGGTGATTTATTTAATGATAGGAAATCTGTTCAATACATCAAATCACTCTCCTTCCTTTGAATACTTATAACATGGATTCCAGAATTTATAATATACACTTTAGTATTTGGTCCCATGGCATGAAGTCCACAGTAGTACATGGCTATTGGGGTGCTGTAGGCAAGGGTACCTCCTCCACAGATTAGCAGAGACCACACACTCAGGCCCCAATCCCGGAGTGTGGTATAGTACCAGTTTATCCTGCCAGCTGGCAGAAAAGAGGAGCCAGACAACAAAAAGCCCACAGTCTATTGCAGTGTCTTCTTAAATGTGGGACTCTAAATGGTTGTCTGTGTGTAAAATTGGTCCCCATGGTTATGGCTATACCATATACTTTATCTGGCTACAAGCACGTGCTTTACTCATCCGATGCACATTTCATTTTTTCTTAAGGAGAAATAGTAGGATGCAATGGGTTTGTATTGATACACATTAAGTCCTCTTTCCCCAGGGGGCTTGGCATAAGACAATGAACTGAACCCAGATGTCCCATATGATGAGCTAGGGTACTAACGCTAGGCCATCAGGTGAGACAAAATATCATTGATTTTATTGCATTTTAGAATACAAACAATGTAGCACTAAAACCCGTGCATTGCAATAAAATTGCAGGAAGCTCCCTTGCCTCTCCCTTCGCGTGCTCCTTTTTCAAATATACTTTCAATCTCCCTTTAGACTCAATGATGCTGCGCAACTCTAAACTGGCATTTCCGGGCAGGTATTATTTCTGCAAATGCTGATGATACATGGAATTGGACAAACATTGCCCGAGAAAATGGAGGGGCAAAGTTCTTTAAAATGTGTGATTATCTTGTCACATAAAGTATGATGATTTACAAGCTCATTCAGTCTCTGTAAAACCAAGGTAGTTGATGAAACCTTTTCCAGTCCATCCCTTATGTCTTGCAGCTTAGGCCGTGCACTTCCTTTCTACTTGATGTTCAGGCTACTCTGCAAATAATGGCAAAGTATTATTGAGTATTATTGTCATATCAGTGAGAACCCTTGGAAGACATTTAATTTTCATAAAACTAAATCGGGTATTAGCCACTGTTGGGAAGCAGACTATATTAGAAGATGGATCATGGTTATGATCCAGTATGACAATTCCTATGTGTTGCATATAAAGGGTATGTTTAAAAAGTTGTATGTTACAGTGCCCCTAGAGTGAGAGTGGTAGAAAACACACACAACTGAATGAATGCTATTTTAAAAAATGGCAGTGTGTGATAAATAGGATGGTGCTACGACACTTACTCATTTAGTGCAATTTTCCCACTTAGAGACAATTTAGCTGTGCCAAAAAGTTGGTTTTGTTTATCTGTCTTTCGTTAGTTTAAACTCAACATAAATTGTCTTTAAACAGAGCCAACTATATTTAAAAACATAAACATGGACTTGCTCCTTATTTTGTGAAAATGCAAATTAAATGTAAATGAACCAGAATCAAGTCAGACTGACCCATTTTTTTTAAAGTAAGAAGTGTATAATATATTCTTTTGGCTAGCAAATGAGCTAATTTTTCCAATCAACTTTGCATTTAAAAAATGTTGTCAGTATAGTCATATAAATGATGCATGTTTTTACAAATATAAAGAAATTAATTGAAAATCCATCACAGACGAGGCATTTCAAAATATGGTACATGAAATTTATGTAACGGGACTTCCTAGTTGTTTTGAAGCTTGGCCAGTAAAAAGTGGCTTCTGTAGTGGGCCACTGAAGATAAACATATTTAAAAACAGAATTGTTGTAGGTTTATGCAATCTTGTGTGGATGCAACCAAAATGTGAGGCAAGGTACATGCAGGTTGAAAATATGATCATGAGAATTCTCTCTCACTAAATAGATAAGAATAAATGACTACATATTGGCCTGTGGAGTACACTTTAAAGAGTCAATCTGCTCCCATTGCAGTCAGTGGTAAGCATCTTTCAAGTCCCTCCTCAAAACTTCCTTCTTCTAACATATCTGTAAAATTTACTTTTTCACACAATGCACAATTAGCATGTGGAACTCATTGCCACAAGACATCTGAGACCAGGAACTTAGCAGTATTCAAAAAAGGAGTGGGCTTTTATATGGATAACAATATCAGAACCAGAATGATCATAAGATGTTGATGATAAGGAGTTTAAAAATGTGTTTTGGAAGCTTGCCTCATGCTTCAGGGTATAAACCAACCTCTAACTAATGTTTGTTAGGAACATATTTTCCCTTTGGACAGTTTATTCCATAATTGCCTACTGCAAGGCTCTTGCCCTTTTAGTCTGAATCAGCAAACGCTGGCAGGATATCAGACCATGGACTACTGGGCTCATCCAGTATGGCTATTCCTAAATCCTTCATCCTTTCTGCAGAGAAGATGTGGTAACAAAATAGCCAATAGCAGGTTAAAAAGAAAATAACAAGAAACCCAACTGATCTGTGTTCCTCCCCACCTCAAAAGCTGAGGAGAACCAACCAAGAACCTCAGCATTCTAACCTTTATTTTGTTAAATCCCTTTCCTCCATCTCTTACCTGATGGATTTTAAGTTCTTTGGGGGCAAGAGGTTTTCTTCATATTGATTTGTAAAGCATCTAGCATACTGAAATCAATGGCGTTACACGCTGCAGAATCTGGCCCAGAACCTTATATGTGAAAATGTACTTGGATTCCTTGTTCTTATTAAGGTTTCAAGAGTGTATTTCCTTTTAAGGGCTTTGGACAAAAATTAACATCAAAATGTTAGTGACATGGCATTTACAGTATTGCTCACAGAGTTATGACCATCTATATTAAAGATTTTCAGATTCATCTGAAGAAGTAGGATAGTCTTATCGTTAAAGAACAGGATTAAGCATCAGGAGATCTGATGCCTCAGACTTCCTGTGAGATCTTGAGCACCATCGCTTTAACCATTCTGAGCCTCAGTTTCCTCACCTCTAAAATGGGGGTCATAGCATTTACCTACCTTACAGGGTTAAATCACGAGTGGTCTGTGTATAGTGCTTGGAAATCCTCAGATAAGCGCTACAACCAGCTCCACTTGTACTCCCCTAAACCAGTGGATACTATAGGAGACTTTCAAAAGTCTCTGATGTAAAGAGTTAAATGAATGAGTTTCTGGTTAATTGAATGCAGTTTTCAGTGAACTATGTCTTTTCAAATGTCAAGCTGTGTGTCAAAGAGAGGATGTTTCATGCCCAGTTACCTATGTGTCTGACTGGCATGTTACAAGTATCAGCATAACCAGCAGTGTCATGTCATCAGCAGTCCTATATCAAACCCAGGATATTTAATAGAAAGGTAACTCGTGAAATGTGTTCCATTACCCACCATCATGGGGCCAGATCCTCAGCTGATATAATCAGCGTAACTGCAGCATTACCAACTCTGCCCATTCAAATATCATGAGTCAGGACCCTCCAAAAGCAAGAGATTGGCTTAAAAAACAAGGCCTTTTTTAAATTTGACTTCTTGGTTTCTGAGCCCTTGGGTTACACTCAAGTCACATGTCAGGCTTTTTCCCACATCCCTTAGGGCTAGAAACTTCCTTTGTGTTGAAAGAAAGAAAGAAAGAAAGACTGGGATTCTCAGTTCCTGGAGGTGGAGCTTTAAGAAAAACAATAAATATTGTGAGACTCTGCTTGTGATAAAATCGTGAGAGGTGGAAACACAGCCTCTGCCTCTCATGCCACCCTTTTGTGGCTATGTAGAGGACATTTGGCTTCTATTGAAACCAGTCACCTATCATCAACTGTACAATAATATTCCTTGGGGTAAAATTTACTCTTTTACTAGCAAACTAGATTTGTGGGTGCATGTGAGGAGAAGGGAGAACTGTAAGGTGATGAGTCACTCCTGTGCTAGGCTCCAGCAAATCCACAAGCCAGGAACTGGACTGGTGACTCTCATGGCAGGTATATAAGCCCCACAGGAAGAACAGCAGCTCAGTTTGCTCAGTGTTGCTCCAGGGCTTGGAACTTTCTCCTACCTGACAGTGGCCACAGACTCCCCAAGCCTTAGCCTGCTCCAGCTCTTGCTCCAGCCCTGTTTCTAGTCTTGCTCCAGCCTTGCTCTCACTCCCTTCTTGCTCCTCAGAATGTGCGGCTTCCCTCAACAGCACGGGCTGGTCATTTGCAGAACTGGATGGCCCATCATCAGGCAGTTCCATGGCAACAGGGAATAACTTTTACCACATACAATCTGTGTAGGGTGTGACCCTTACTCACCCCAAAAAGGAGTTTCATTATCTCCGAGTTCACCATAAGCAGATTCCACTTGGTGTTTGTACCATGTGTGCGTGTGCATGCGCATGTGTATATATCACTCTTGGGATGACCTGTGTAGTTTTCTTATAGGTTTGTCCATCATAGTAGTAGGAGTATTTAGAACATAAGAGCGGCTATACTGGGTTCGACCAAAGGTCCATCTAGCCCAGTATCCTGTCTTCTAACAGTGGACAATGCCAGGTGCCCCAGAGGGAATGAACAGAACAGGTAATCACCAAGTGATCCATCCCCTGTCGCCCATTCCCATCTTCTGGCAAACAGAGGTAGGGACACCATCCCTGCGCATCCTGGCTAATAGCCATTGATGGACCTATCCTCCATGAACTTATCTAGTTCTTTTTTTGAATCCTGTTATAGTCTTGGCCTTCACAACATCCTCTGGCAAACAGTTCCACAGACTGACTGTGTGTTGTGTGAAAAAATACTTCTTTTTGTAATTGAATGGGACTTTTTTTCATTTAACTCTTTCTCATCAGATCCCACCTGTATTTTATCATTTTCCATCCTCTCCTCCTTACCGGGACATAGAGAATCTCCATTAATACATCCTCCCCAAGGGATGTCTCTGTCCGAACCACATGCTCCTCCGCACCTGTCTGCTTTCCCGCAGCCCTTAGTTTAAATACTGCTCTACAGCCTTTTTAATTGTAAGTGCGAGCAATCTGGTTCCATTTTGGTTTAGGTGGAGCCCATCCTTCCTATATAGGCTCCCCCTTTCCCAAAAGTTTCCCCAGTTCCTAATAAATCTAAACCTCTCCTCCCTACACCATCGTCTTATCCACACATTGAGACCCTGCAGTTCTGCCTATCTAACTGGGCCTGTGCATGGAACTGGAAGCATTTAGGAGAATGCTAGCATGGAGGTCCTGGACTTCAATCTCCTACCTAGCAGCCTGAATTTGGCCTCTAGGAACTCTCTCCTATCCTTCCCTATGTCCTTGGTACCTACATGTACCACGGCCACCAGCTCCTCCCCAGTACTACACATAAGTCTATCTAGATGAGATCTGCAACCTTCGCACCAGGCAGGAAAGTCACCGTGTGGTTCTCCTGGTCATTGCAAACCCAACTATCTGTGTTTCTAATGATCGAATCACCCATTAATAATACCTATCTCTTCCTAATAACTGGATTTCCCTCCCCTGGAGAGGTATCCTCAGTGCAAGAGGATACCACAATATCATCTGGAAGGAGGGTCCCAACTATGGGATCATTTCCCCCTGCAGGGGGTGTGGATGGGACCATACTACTGTGTCCCCGAAAGTCTCATCTGTATACCTCTCTGTCTCCCTTAGCTCCTCTACTTCAGCCACTCCGGTCTCCAAAGCCCGTACACAGTCTCTGAAGGCCAGGAGCTGCTTGCACCGAATGTATACATATGCCACCTGCCCATAGGGCAGGTAGTCATACATGCTGCATTGGGTGCAATAAACTGGATAGCCCCCACTTTGTTGCTGGACTTCTGCCTGCATTATCTTTTTACTCCTGCAGCTTGTTCCTTTGTTGTTGTTTTGTTTTTATTGGGGGTGTTTTTGGCTTGAAGTTTACAGAATGGTAAGTGTATCTAGCCCCCCCCTCACACTCCACCTCTAAACTCTCTCACAAAACTCCCCTGTTAGCAGCTCCTGTTCGCTAGCTCAATTATTATTAGAAGTAGTAGCATAATAGCAATAGGCGCCCTACTCATGGACCAGGATCCCATTGTGCTAGGTGCTGTACAAACAGCAATAAAACCTTTATATTACACCATACACCATTGTGCATTCTGTGTATGTCATATAGGTTACAAAATGGCCCTTTTTGGAATGCTTTAGTGAATCTTTAAAATTTGAATTTTCTATCCCTCCGACTGTAGAGCCAGGTGTCTTAGTTACCACTAGACCAACTCTTCAGGGTGCAGAGAGAAACCCCTAAATGTGACCTAAAATTGCTTTTCTGCATATAAAAATGATGTTTGCAGTCAGTTACGTCAGGATGTTGCAGTGTTAGAAGCTAGTGCTGTGGTTGCCATTGGGAAGTGGAGAATGTCCCCTTTCCAGTGGAAGATAACTCCTGTTTCTGTCCCTGCAGGGTATGATATCTGACTGTGAAATGGGGACCCTTTTATGTCTAGAAAACTTGTCACTGATCCCCCCACCCCTCTGAATCTCGGTTGATGTGATTTTTGTTAAAGGAGGAGGAAATGTTTTCCTGGCTGGTTGATTTAAAACTAAGAAGGCAGCTATTTGAAGTTGGTCTGAGGGTTTAAAATGTTACAGAAAGTCCCAGGAGATAGATTAGTGGGCATAGGTGAGGCAGTCAAAGGTGCATGACAAATTCATTTATCACATGGCTCTGCAATTATCAGCTGGTTGTGCAATTTATCACATGGATATCCTCTCTACATAGGGGCCATAAGTGTTTGTGTATTAAACATTGGAAATGCTCTAGCTGTTTAGGGGAAAATATGTAATTTACTAAAAGACTGTTCGGGTTTCTTTCTGTTTCTTGAAGATTTAAACTAAGTTAGTATTGAACCAGCAGATGGAGAAACCCTTATTCTTGAACAATGAAACAACTTGATTTTTTTTTTTTTTTTGGCCATCTGGTATTATTTGAAAAATTAACTATTCAAGGCATCGTCGTTTGCCATCTCCAATAGTGTCAGGCTCTTTCTTTTAAGATCTCTGCTTTATCTTTTCAAAGATGAAGCCATAAAATACAAATGGAGACATGAAACTAAAATTGACAGCTACACAAATGCTGCAAGAAAAGCCTGAACCATAATGCTTGCACAGAGAAGTAACTTTGCTTACGTAACCCAATCCTGTCAATAATGTAAAGGTTAATCTAAAGTGTGAAATGGGAGGTTTGGTCGTGATTGTTTCCTTTTAAGCAAAATTTACATTGTTCTGATTCAAGAGTAGAAAACCGCCTTTGTGCATAAAAATCAGTTGCTGTCTGAGAATGAGTCTATAGGTGATATTTTATGTGCCTCATCAGCTAATTATCTGTAATCAAATAGGATTTGACATGGCAAAGGACACTAAGGAAGAAACCTAGGGCAGCCTTCCAAAGATGCTTTAAATTAATTATGAATAACTGGTAATTAAGAAATTAATGTAGTAGAATTATAGGGACTGAACAGGGTTCATAAGGGGTCACAATTCCATCCAGATGAGATTACATGGGGACATAGGAATTTCCAGCTTAAAATAGAGCAATGGTCCATCCAGTGTGGCATCCTGCCTCTGACAGCTATGTATTTGAGATGCTTCAAAGAACGGAAAAAGTCCCCCTAATGCTGCTGCACAGTTATGCAAAAGAGATATTGTTGATTCCAAGTTGTGATCATTGTAAACCCCGGAATGTATGGATTTGATTGCCTTAATTTTTTTTATATTTGCTAGTGTAACTGTCGTGTAGGAAAAATAGTCTAAGGCCTAAACTTTGGTCAAGTAAACTGTATGT
>NW_020699373.1:3806352-3857123 GCF_002925995.2 Terrapene triunguis
AAAAAATTGACTAAGCTCTTGACCTCAATAATATCTTGCGGCAGCAAATTGCATAGGTCAATCTTAGAATGTTCTATATGTTAACTCCTCTGAAAGTACTCCCCAGATCAACTAGAAGGAATCTGTTTCTCACCTTTTTTTGATTTCTCCTTGATAATCCAGTGCCTAAAGTCAATTAGGGAATATCCATCAAATATTTAATGTCTATTTTCATAGGAGTGCCAGTTGCAAGGAAAGTCCTTAAGTGCCCAAAAGAGGAATTCTGAAGTGCAAGATCACTATATAATGTTGGGAGCGGGGGTATAGAGAGAGGATGAAATTAATCATTCTGAGTTGACATGGTGTGTTTGTGGGAGGGAGTGGGGGGAGATGGTTCCAAAAGTCAGTACTTTAAATTAAATGTGCAGTTATTAGCTAGAAAGAACTCTCTAACATATGCATTGGGGCCCAAGTTGTAAAAGAATATATTCTGAATCCATACTAAAGTGCAGTTGTCTATGGGGGGGAAAAAAACGATTAGAGCAATATAAGTGACTCGTGTGATTGGAAATAGGGAAGTTACTCAGTTGCTGGTGTAATTGAAAATGCAATTGTGCAATCGGTCTCTAAAACTAGAAAAATTGCTTCTGCAGAGTATCCTCAGAGGCCTGCCTGGGAATGTACGCAATATTTATTTAAGTATGCAATAGTTTCTTTACCATTAAGTGTCACTATTGAAAGTGTTAAAGTGTGTGCAGGTGTAGCTGCAAACCTGACTAGATGTGTAGTTGCCTTCACTTCTTCTTAGTGTAAGCGCAACATGCCTCAAGTGGCACGTGACCCGCATTCATCACTGAATTTGGTTTGCTGGTTGGATCATTGGTTTCCCTGGCTAGGGCCAGGTACTGATGGGGAGTGTGACGTGAACAGTGATCCATACCCCCTGTTGCCTTCACTAGAGGTATAGTACAGGAGTCAATGTTTAGTTTGGAAAATCTAGCCCTGGATATCACATAACAATATAGCAGTGTCCAGAAAGTAGATTTACTGTCCCTTGTAAATATTTGATGGCTAGACATGATCAAAAATATAATGTGCCTAGCATAAAGTCAAATCTGAAAATTCACTGTTAAAAATGATTACATGCCGTCTGACCTGAGTGGAATAGATTCATTGTATCATGTTGTATTTTATTTCATATGATGGGATGAATAGCAAATTAGTGCAAGGTCCATTGACGTGGCCTTAGTAAATATATTCCTATAGGTCAGAAATTGGCTTAGATATATGAAATCAGGATGCAGAAGCTTTTTACTGGACACAGCAAGAACTCAGATCCTTGATGGAAGGAGTTAGTGGATGAATTTGAGATGATTTTTTAGAAAAATAAAACTGTCATTTGAGTCCACATAATTTTAGGAGATACCGTTTCCTTTAAATTTGAACATTTCCTTTTCCATGTTACACATTTTTCAGAAATAATGTAGCTAGTTCTATAACCTATGTTCCCTTGTTCCCATGGTCTTAGCTGCATCCTTTCCCTATACTTTCTAGCCCAGCTCAGCTTTTAGTCCCTGAATTTAATCAAAAATAGCATCTCTCCCTATTGAGAGACACCCAATAAAGAAGGACCAAGGTCCCTGCAAACTTAGATCAGCTCTTGACAGGTATTGTTAGAACATGAGCTCCACAAATGACCCTGGAATGTGGAATTTCAGCTCTTAAGGCCCAGAGAGTGAGGTGGCACTTCAGCCACTGTAGGCTGCTTTTGTTTTGTGAAGGCTGAAATAGAAAAGATAGTGGCCGACAAAAAAAATGCTACGCTATCCCAAGACATTACAGTAGGGCTACAGGGCATTCTCCACACCTATTCAGCCTTAGGTTTAGTTTTAAAGCAAAGGCCATATTACTTTATGCTTCATAAAGAGAGAGGACAAATGTGGGGAATGTCACAGTCCTCAGGTTCAGAATTATGTAATTTTTTGCTTGTATAATTAAAGGGCTAGTTACTAATTCCCTTCCCCTTTAAAAACCATTTAAGCAGAGCATATACCATGCTGATGTTTCTTTGTTAACTCTGGCAAAGTGGAACATCTAACTTTAAATCTATCAAAGTTGAATAATACCAGAAATAATTGTGTATGTAATGTATGGTTGATAATTACTATAGACGCAAAGGTTTTTCTGCTAAGTCCATGAGATGGAGCGCATATAAAAATTTTTAGCTTCATTAGTTGACTCTCTATGTTGCAATTTACAGTTTATGTGAAGGCGATTCTTCCTCTTGAAAACGCTGATTGTGTTTCAGCTCATTAACAAGAATACCTTTGTTAAATGAAGTTTCTCTAAAGTTTAACTGCAGCTCTCAGTGACCTACTTCTTATGCTTTTAGAGTTCTAAGATTTTTCACTCTTATTTAAGTGTCTACCTTGCATTTGATTGGCGACAGTGTAAGATAGGCTCGCAGTCTAATTTTAGATGGGAAGATATGGGTTTCCTTCGCTGAGAAACAAATTCAGAGATCACTTCTTAGATCACAAGATGCTGACAAGTTATGGAAATGGTTCACATTCTCATTCTAGTTATTAAGAAAGGAGAGGTGGCAGTCACAGGAATTGTGAGCATTTATGGCTCTATTCTGACTCTTTGTATTTATATGAATATATATATTTTCCCCATCTTTGATCCAGGAGTAGTCCCTTCTGCAATTGCCTTGTACTGCAAAGGCTCTTTATTTGTATTGCTCACATTGACAAAAGAAGCATTCTCTTATAGAGAAGTTCTGTAGAACTGAATAGGGATTAAATGGGTTTTACAGACATTTAAGAGGTTTGTAGAGTAATTTCTACAGAATCCTACAGAATTGAATAGAGAATGAGACCTCTTCTATAGGGTTTCTTCCTCCTATCCTATAGAATTGTATTAACGGGATTTCATTCTCTATTAAAATCTACAGAGCTGTTGCAAAAACCCATAGACCGCTTAACAATATCTGTTCAATTATATAGGACTTTTCCATAAGGGAGAAAAGCAGATTTTTAGATTAAAGGGGATTTGTTTGTTTATATGAGGATTACTGGAGTACTGTTAAGGGACTGCCAAGGTTGTGCACCACCACTGGGCTTTGGACTTTTGGGGATTTCTAGGTACACATTACCTTTGTTGTAATGACTGGATATGGCACTTCTTTAGTGACTGGCAAATGGTCTTGATAGGAATTATTAGGTGATGTTCCCATGGAGTAAGGGCTGGTGAACACTGCCGCGCTAGTTCGGCGGCTGGGGATCGAAGTTCCGAGTTCGATTTATCGCGTCTGGTCTGGAAGCGATAAATCGAACCAGGAAGTGCTCGCCGTCGACTGCGGTACTCCACCTCAACGAGAGGAGTACCGTGGAGTCGACGGGGGAGCCTGCCTGCCGCGTGTGGACCGCGTCTGAACCGCGGTAAGTTCGAAGTAAGGTATGTCGACTTCAGCTACGTTATTCACGTAGCTGAATTTGCGTACCTTACTTCGACTTGGGGGGTAAGTGTAGACCAAGCCTAAGAGTCCAATCTAAAAAATGTGTGTGCACCAGGGAGACTGAAAGATGGGCTCTAAATAACAAAGCAGTTATATTGCTTATCACGCTGTCTGGAGGGGCTCATGACCACGAATTACAACCTCAGGGCTGAATGTCAAGGAACAGGGCATGAACCCCAAACTGGTTGTGTGTTCTGTACTTAGATTTCACCAATCAAGTAACAAATGTGAACTCCTCAGGCACTATAACAGGGAGCCACAGACAGTCCTCTTGGGTATTCCAGTCTATCTCGTCACCCAGGCAAGCCTGCCTCTGTGATAGATGGTTAAGGCTGCGAGTCTGTCACAGATTTCTTTCTGTGACCTCCGTGACTTCTGCAGCGGCCAGCACGGCTGGCCCAGGGGCTGCCTGAGCAGCTCAAGCAGCCTCTGGGCCAGTCACACCGGCCGCTGCTGGGGCAGTATTGGGCCACCACATTCCCCTCACCACCAGCAGCAGCAGCAGGAGTTTGGGTGTGGGGGGGCTCAGGGCTGGGGGTTGGGGTGCAGGAGGGGGTGTGGGCGCCGGGCAGCACTTACTTTGGTGTGGCTCCCTGGAAGCAGCAACCCGTCCCTCGGCTCCTAGGTGGACGTGCGGCCAGGCGCCTCTGCACGCTGCCTCCGCTCCGGGCTGCCCCTCCCCCCCCCCCCCCGAGCACACAAAATTTAGTCAGTGGTATATAGTACAAGTCATGGACAGATCATGGGCTGTGAATTTTTATTTACTGCCCATGACCTGTCCATGACTTTTACTAAAAATACCCGTGACTAAAACGTAGCCTGATAGATGGTCCCAATATTCAGGTTACTCCCAGTCCCAAGGGACCAATCACTTAACCCAGGTCAATTGTACTTGGATGTCAAACCAAAGACAATGCTAATAGCTAATCCTGTAACAAACTCACTAAAAGTTTATTAACTAGGAAAATTAAATAAGAATGTTATTAACAAGGTTAAAACAGGTAAACACACACAGACAAATGATGTACATTTTTAAGTTCAAAAGGTGGTAGAAGCTTCTATAATAAACATGCTTTTATGACCTTTTGGGCTAACACAAGCCAAGCAATGCAGGCATCTCTTGCTTATGTTTAGGAATATTTGCCCCTCAGAGTCTATATATCATTGTCTCCTTAACAGGCATTTTATTCCTTTTCCCCAGCATTCAAGCTGTGATGGGATGAGGGTTTGTGCATGTACCCTCTTAGCGGAGTGGGGGAAGCAATCAACTAAGTCTTTTCTCCAAAATGGCTTGTCTGGTGTCTGTAGGCCTTTCCTACCTATGCAACTTGGACTTACACAAATTGAGACTAGCCCTAATGCAGGTTTTCAGGACAGTAAGACCCCAACTGTACCCCATGTGATTGCACTACATGGATCTTGGGTTTGGACCCTAGGGGCGGAGCTCCGGGTGTGTGTTCCAGAGATTCCCACCAGGGAATATGCAGATGGAGAGGGGCAAGAAGTGGGTGACACCTTTGCTCCAACCCCTAAGTACCAGCCAGCAGAACTAAAGGGGCTTACAGTTACTACTTTTCCTTCCCACCTCTCACTCACAATGCCTCCCAGAACTGATCATGGGGTGGCATAGCTGCACGCTACCCCTTATGCGGGGCTAAGTGCAGAAAGCGCAATCTAGTCCTTAGTTAGAAAATGGGGCTAATGATAACATTCACTTTCCCACTTCAAACTGGAAGACACTCCAATACTATTCCTTTTTTTAAAATTTTCAGCAAAAGTTTCATGGAAAATATGCCCCCATTTAGTTTTTAATACCTTTGCTAGCATTGCAGAGCCAGTAGAAGTAAAGGAAGGAGAACAGGTTTCAAATCTGATTAATGAATCAATTTTGATTATGGTCTCCATTGTACAGTGATCTCTGTGCACTTAAACCTCTGTGCCTGGTGTGGAGCCTCGTTGAAGTCATTAGGGCTTTGCATAGCCACATGGGGCTACCTGCATGGGCTGATTATAGGTACAGTGGTTGAATTGTGGGGGCAGGGAAAGGTGATGGTATGCTTCTAAACTCCACCCACAAAATAAACTCCACCCATATGAGTTGCCAAAATGAGATGTTCCTGCAGTAAATTATGCGCATCTGAGATTCCCTTCTCTCCTTTCTTACATGAGGAATGAAATAGTTAACAATGTTGACATTTAAACTAGTAGAGCTTCACATGGTTGCTCATGTAGGATGAGCTGTACGTGTCATCCAACTTCTTAAGTGCAAATGGGATTTCAGGTTTGAGGACCATCTAAGAAGGTATCTGTGGGGCCAGGATCTTAGTTTGGTTGCCCTCAGAAACTGAGAACATAGCTGTAGAATCTGAGGCTGGAAGAATTATGACAGTATGAATTCCCCATAGGAACAGAATGGATGAAGTCTGTCCCAGCTAAGAGATTGCACAGAAACAATAGACACTCAGCAGCAATTCCCTGAAAGTAGTCCCTCCGTGACTGGCTGAAAAGAAATCGGGCAGGGAGAGGAAAGCTCCAAGGAGATGTGGAAGGGGTTAAAATTTGCTCTGAGAGAAAATGCTCTGAGAGAAACATTCAGATGCCTTATAGCTTCTTTTAGGCCAAGTTCACTGCACGTACCAGGAGCTCTTTGCTTTCCTGTTTCCCTCCTGTTCCCACACAGCCACGTGCCAAAGGGTCTGTGTGTCCTTTTTCCACCATGTCTTCCCCACCCCCTGCCCCAGGCTAAAAGCTCTGTGTGCTGCCCCATTCCTCTCCTCTCATACCAGGGCCCTCTATTCTTCCCCCAATGCCATGGGCTCTGTGTGCCTTCCCCTACACCATTATTATTTCCTTCCTTTTTGTCTGGAATTTAAGTCAGGGTGTCAACATTTTTAAATTGAGATGGGGGTACTGTTAGGCTGGAAGGTGTTAATGGCTGCCATTAACCAGTTCTTTGATTTATACACAATTCAGAGGCAGCTGGAGCTGATGAGTGCTAACTGTGTGCTAGGGGTCCCGTGTCTCCCCCATTTCCTCCTTCCAGTTTCCAATTTGCACCAAATCAATAAGGTTTTTCCCATTGATGCCTAGAACATTCTCTTAAATTTTGGAATTGATCAGATATGGTGTTCAAAAGTTATCACATGATATCCAAACAGAGAAATGTCATCGAGTTGAATGCAGGCTTTGCTGGGCCACAATTATCAGAGTTAGCATCACACTGAGAGAAATGGGGCGGTTCACACCTCTCAAAGCTATTGTTCCAGGTTTCCTGAAGACGTCTCTGCATCAGTTACCTTGCTTCACATTTCTGAGATTTTCTTTGCAGCCATAATAGCGAGAAACTTGTTTTTAAAATGAAAACTGAGATTCTGGAGAATAAGATAGAAGTGCCAGTACAGCTTAACACTACATACAGGCCCAGTCTGAGCCCAGGACAGGCCAGATTCTGCCCTTTGTTCTACCTCTACAGCTTTCTTGAGGGCAGAATTTGGCTCATATTGAAACTCCATGGAAGACAATGATGGGGTTGCACAGGCGTAAATAAGAATGGAATTTAGCCCACAGAATCTTTATTCTGGCTGAAGATGCACAAGCAGAAAAGAGCACAGCTTGACTTTCAGATTCCAGGTTGAGTTTCCAGGGCTTGTAGCTAGATATGGATGATGATAATAATAAACAAGTCTTTTAAATTGCAAACTGAGCAAGTTTTGATGTGGAAATCAATACACAGAGAACTCTGTGATGCTATTTTTTGCATTCGCTTTGTAGAGCAGAAACACATTTTAAGGTAACTCAGCCATTACCATTTATGTTTAATTACTCTTTTGATAATAGGTCTCTTCCTGGTGCATTAAGTGACTATATTAGACAACACAAAAACATTATTCACCTAACCATGTTGGTACTAAAAAGAGAGTGTCAACATTTTAGTCTTCACTCCACTCAGTGTTATTTAAAAACATGTTGACAGCAAAGTCCTCTGAAAAGTGCTTGCAAACGTCTTTTTTTAAGGCTGCACTTTGGCTAACATTACTTTTAGGTAACTATGTTGTGTTTTGTGCAAATGAAGCTTTTATCCTGACATAGGACTTTCAGCTTTATGTGTGGTCTAAGAGCCGGTCAACACTAAAAATAATAATAATAATTAATAAATTGGTATAATGATGTAGGTTAGGAGCGTGATTTTTTAAAAATAGTATAGTGAGATTGAGGTAAATCCTAGTGTGGGCACAGTTATACTGTTATAATTGTGCCTTATACGTTATAGCATATGCCAGTTCCCAATATGGCACAAGCTAAATCAATATAAGCACTTTTATACCTATATAACGTTTTATTGATATAACTTTTACCACTTTAATTATATTGGTATTGTTAAAGCAGCAACATTTTTAAAGCCTTACGATTTTTGTTTTAAAAATATTTTACTAAATGGAGCAGCCCCCATCCATACTTGCCTTATTTCTAGAGTTATTATAACATTATTTTGAACTCTAGTTTCTTATAGGAAAGTGGAGCTAATTAAAGACACCCTTATTATAGCATCACTGGAGGGACTTCATAGTTTTCAGGTTGAAAGTCTGCTTAATCTCTCCTTTATTCCTCGATTTTGTCTGTCCAGACATAGGCAGAGAGAATTACAGCTCCAAATTTAATTTCTGAAATGAAGATTAATGACCAGGAAGATAAGATTTCCTCATACGCTGATGACCTAATGTTATTTGTAGCTAGCTCTGAGGCCGGCCTGCTCCTCCTTCTCTTGCCCTGCTCCATTGGACCTTTCTTATTAACGAACATGTTTCAATATTTCATACGAAGACAGGAGGTAAGATTAATTATTTCAAGGCAGATATCTTCCCTGTGTGTTTAGGAATATAATGGTGAAAGGGGGAGTCTGAGAACTTTAGCTGCTTTTTAAAAATTATCATTATCTGGAAAACTTTGTAACAGGTCCAGCTTGCTGGCCTACTCTACACTCTGTCCTGCTCCCTTTGCGATAATTTAGCAATATAAAGGGAGTGGAGACTGGCTGTAGTTTCTCTGCTCAGATTACCCTAGGCATAGTGGCATATCATGGGGTAGGGTGAAATGGCCAAAACAGTGCACTCCAGTTTACCCCTAGCATGCAGAGAATCAATTATGCACCAGTGGCAGCTGGTGCCAGCTAGAGAAGATCGAGGTCACCTTCACTTGCAACTGGTGTCATGCTGAAAAGTATGGTGTTGGAGCTGATTGCTCCCCCATTAGGAACCATTGCCATGTTGCAAGTTAATGGTGCCCTGCTTGCTCTAATTTGTATCTGAGGCCCAGATACTGCAGAGAATTTGTCCCAATATCTTATCTGATTACCCCTGTTCAGATGTACAGGTACTTAGGTGGATCAGAGGAGTTAGCAAGTTGACATGATGAGATATTGCTATAAACCTTCTCTCAATAATATGAAGGGTTTAAAAATAGTGGAAGCCTGGACTTTCTTAACTTTAGAAAAATATATATGAAAGGGCTACAGAAGCTACAATGCCATTTTATAATGATTAAATGAGATTCACCATTCTGAATGGATCAAATTCAGTGCTCAAATCCTTTGTATATAACAACTTTATCTCAGTGTATCTCTGATTCTGGAAAGTTGCCAAGAGAAACCTATAATGATTCTAGGAGTCTTTAAGGATCTCTGTAGCCTTGAAGTGTGTGTACAAAGAGAGTGGTATTTACATGTAGGAAATACATTTTCTGATGCACAAAATGAACTTGGACAGAGTTTTAAATTTATAAGACCACCCCAAACCAGGCAAGTTCAGCATGGTTTCAGAAATTTTTCATAGCTTTTTCCTTGCTATTGCCAAAGCAATTTTAAAACACTGAACTGTTTTTTGTTTTTGATTTTTTTGCCTGGAGGGAACTTCCAGACTTTTGACATCTGTATCAGAATTTCCAATGGGAAGACAATAATCTCCCTCTGCTTTTAGGTAATGTATTTGTATTTCAAATTACTTACCGATGTAGTACACATTATCCTATTATGGATTGTTGCTAAGATGTTTTCAGCATGCCTGATTTCGATTCCAAATGTCTAATTGACTTTTTCATATTTTGGTCTTGTTGACCAATAATACTTCATCCATAGATCTTTCTAAGCACTTTACAAATGAGGAGGTTCATTGCCGCTGTTGTACGCATGAGAAAATCAAGGCATAGCGTGATATAACTGTCTCACCCAAAGTCACATAGAGTATTTTTACACTGGAATAAAAAACCCGCACCTCGTCTGGGTCAGCTGCCTCAGGCTCATGGGGCTTCTTCAGGGCTAAAAATTGCTGTCTACATAAGAACATAAGAGCGACCATACTGGGTCAGACCTAAGGGCCATCTAGCCCAGTATCCCGTCTTCTGACAGTGGCCAATGCCAGGTGCCCGATAGGGAATGAACAGAACATGTAATCATCAAGTGATCCTTCTTCTGTTGCCCATTCCCAGCGTCTGGCAGATTCTAGACATTTGGGCTTGTGCTGGAGCCCAGGATCTGAGATGTTCCCCCCCTCGTTGCGTCCCAGAAACCGTGCTCCATCCCAAGGGTCTACACCGCCATTAAACAGGCCCACAGCCTGACCCCTGCAAGCCTGAGGCAGCCGACCCAGGTCAGCCACGGATGTCTGAGTGTAGACCTATCCATAGTGAATCATTGGCAGAAGCAGGAATGGAGCCCCACGTCTCTTGAGTCCCAGTCCCATGTGCAGCTCACTGAACCATGGTGCCTACCAGCAAAAATAAAGTTAGCTTGGGAGATATTCCCTTGCATTTGGATCATGTTTTATTTTGAATAGCATCTTTCATACAATTTGTATCCCAAAATTCTATCCAGCATTCAATAATACAATTAGAGTTAAATAATAAATAATTCATCTTTTTCTCTGTTATTCAGAGACATAGGTAAAGAGTTTGGGGGCACAAGGTGAAAGCTTCCTGATAACATTTGTAATGAGATGGAGGGCTGATGAATTTTGAGAGTTATATTAAGCTCATGCAAAGGGGAAGACTCTCTTCAACCATGGCCAGGCTCTGGGAAGAGACAGGGAGATAATGCTGGAGGGAACCGGAAGTGGAACAGAGAGAGGCAGAGCAGACAAGTGCTCTGAGGTGGGCTGGAACAAGCTCACAGAGGGTTTTAAAAGTGTGCAATTTTGAACTGGATCCCAACGCGAATCTGAAGCCAGTGGAATTCTCAGAGAATGATGGTTATTATGTGCTTGTGCTTTCTTGAAGGCAGTATTTCTAAAGAACCACAGGTGGTGTGCCTCTTGGAGGCTTGGATAGGTTATCAGATGGATATCTACTATGTATATATATTATTCATAGCCAGGAAATGGATCTTACAGTAAATATTTGGTTCTATGTCAACTACACTGCATAAGTGGGTGGAATTAGTCATCCTATTTCCATAATGGAAGAGACAACATACTGCCTGTCTCAGGGCCAAGCTTAAAACTTTTAGCAGAACAATGGGTTAAAGGGTGTCATGTTTGCAGGACAGGAATAGCAACTAGATAGACATGGGGTGAAATTGAGATCTGCGTGGGCAGGCTGGTTGGGAAAAGAGTCAACTACATTTTTGAATCAAACATAAATTTTTAAAGGTTGGATATGGTATAATAGATCTTTATAGACTCAATACATTTTACACAGGGTTCTTTTCATGTGTGACTGAAATGCCGCCATCTTTAGGCTGGAACGTGGCAGTTAGTTAAGACTGAAGAGCATCATTAAACAATAGTTTAGGGTAGGAAAGGAAGGATGAACTAATTAACTGAAACAGTACTGGAAATGTAAGTAGACAGATTAGCACCCTCTTCTGCTCCCTGGCCCCCTAGAGGACTCTTACCTTTGCTGAATATATATTCCAAGCTAGTTATTGCCAAGAGTCACAAGCGCTAGTGCATTCCTGTGATTTAAAAGTGGCCTGCAAAGGACTTTAAAACAATCTGACTTTTTGCCCTCTTTTTTTTGCCTCTGTGTTGCATGGAGTGCCTGAAAAGTGTTTATTTGTAAGTGTTTTTGTTTTTAACTTAGAAAAAAATTAAGAATGTCAAGTCTTGGCGGTCTTTGGCTTTTCTGGAGGTTCATTTGGAGTTCTCCAGGATGTTTGTGAGCTCTGTCATTAATGGGTGTGGGTCTTGAATCATTAACAGACTGCCTTTGTTCAGAATTTTATTGAAGTTAAGAGGTGTTAACAAACAAACAGAAAATTAAATCTCTCTCCTCTCAATTACTTAATGTTCACAGTCTCAGTGAATATGGTGAAACCACTGCACTATTTCTTCAGTCATCATCATCTTCCAGCCTAGAAGCAACCTAACGGGGAGCTTTTGAACGGTACAGATGGGAGTTACGGACCCAACTCCTATTGACTTTCAGGGCGCATCTTCAGTAGGAAAACAAGGTGTGTTCTTATCTCATGTTAGTTAATATAGAATAACTAAAGAGATAATCCTGTGAAGACAGGCAGTTTGTAGTTTTCATGTGTGTTGGAAGGTCTAGGTAAAGAATATCAGGGAGCTTAGGGTTCACCTCAGCCTGCTAAAATGTGTAGACAAGACAATTGCGGTATTAACACTAGGATTTTACCTCATTTTAGCGACCACATGTTAGCTAATGCAAAGTATTACACCTTTTTTTTTATTAGTGAAGGGTAGGCGTCAATGGGTAAGTCTACACTGCTATTAGACACCCGTGGTTGGCCTGCGCCCACTGGCTTGAACTAAGGGGCAGTTAAACTGCGGTAGAGACATTCAGACTTGTTCTGGAGCCCAGGCTTTAAGATCCTGCAAGGTGGGAGGGTCCCAGAGCTTGGGCTGCAGCCCAGGCCTGAACATCTACACCACAATTAAACAGTCCCTTAACCCAAGCCCAAGCCAGCTGGCACAGGCAGCAAATTGCAGTGTAGATACACCCAAAGTGAGTTGAACACCCACTTGCCCTTTGTAATTTTGAAGATCTCCCCATAATTTCTAATGTTAAATCAACTAATTTTTTCCCCCTGATGGACCACTTTTATACATCATGGAGATGCCTAATGTATGTTTAAAATATTTTACATTTTATATATAGTAAATGGGGAAAATATTCGGAGAATGGCTAGGATAAATATCTGAAAATCTGTGATTAACTGATCAGGGTAGGTCTATAGACTAAATAATAGTCAGGACAGTGGCTTGTGTTGAAAAGGAATGATATGATTTGAGAAGCATAAGGGACCTATTTTCTGCACAGTGCATAGGGAATTTATATACAGAACTCCCATCATAACTAATAATAGGACTTGTCCATCTAAAACCCTGTATATGCCTCTAAAAAATTATCGTGTAGTGTCAGTAAAAGGCTTGGTGACATTTGAAAGGAGACTACAGTTCAGTTTATTTCTGGGCTGTGGCTGGCTGAATTTTCTCCCTTGTCATACAGTAGCAGGTATTTGCAATAAATAAAATGTGTCCTTTGCCATTTGTATCATTTTGCAAATTACACACAAACTTTTGATTTTTTGCAGACTCGTTTGTTAGAAATTATTTGATGAATACTCTGTACAAATGTATTTCAGCCTCTGGGTTGTTTGCACATTATTGCATTTAACTATGTCTACACTAACACTTATGTCGGCAAAACTTATGTCACTCAGGGGTGTGAAATCCGCCCCCCCCCCCAGTGACATAAGTTTTGCTGCCAAATAGTGGCTAGTGTGCACAGCACTATGTCGGTGGGAGAGCTTCTTCCACCAACATAGCTACCACCCCATGGGGATTGTTTGTGTCGATTGGAGAGCTCTCTCCTGTCGGCATAGAGCAGCTACATGGGAGATCTTACAGCGGCGCAGTTGCATTGGTACAGCTGTGCCACTGCAAGGTCTTTAGTGTAGACACAGACTTAGATTTCACAACTGACTCACAGGCGGTTTGCCAGGGAATGTCATTGTGCTGCATACCACTGGTTGGTGGAAGAGAGGGAAATGAAAAGTCCAGCAGGCACTAGGTCTCAGCAGGGACTTTGAAGGAAGGAATAATTTCCTGTCTCCCCGCTACTGCCTCTGCTCCCTTCCCACTCTTCACCAGTCTCAATGTGGTTCTTCCCCCTTCCTGATGCCCCTCCTTCACCCATAAAGAGCTCATCTCTGGGAGCGTAGAAGCAGCACCTCCAGAAGCTGTGTGTCCAGCTCCATCCACAAACTCTCCATCTAGCACCAGCTTCTACACCAGTACCCTCCCCCCCCCCCAGTCAGCACCACTTCCCTGTAGTCCACAGGTGGGCAAACTACGGCCCGCAGGACCATTCTGCCCAGCCCTTGAGCTCCTGGCCAGGGAGGCTAGTTCCCGGCCCCTCCCCCGCAGCCTCAGCTCGCCGTGCTACCAGCGCTCTGGGCGGCGGGGCTGCGAGCTCCTGCCGGGCAGCGCGGCTGCGAGAGCCGCCGGGTGTAGTGTATTAAATTGTTCCCCGTAGGAATGTGCTACTTACAGAGCTGATACCAGGACTGGCATCTGTAAGTAGCACATTCCTACAGGGAGCAATTTAGGACCAGTGTATTAAATTGCTCCCCGTATGAATGTGCTACTTATGGTGTAAGTATACTTACGGCTGCCAGACCTGGTGCTCTGAGCGGCAAGGTAAGGGGGCAGGGAGCGGGGGGATTGGATAAGGGGCAGGGGGACGCAGGGGGGTAGTCAGGGGACGGGGTGGGGGTTGGATAGGCATGGGAGTCCCGGGGGGCCTGTCAGGGGGCAGAGGTGTGGATAGGGGCAAGGACAGTCAGGGGACAGGGAGCAGGGGGGGTTGGATAGGGGGTGGGGTCCTCGGAGGGCTGGATGGGTTGGGGGTTCAGGGGGGTCAGTCAGGGGGGTAGGAAGTGGGAGGGGGTGGGGGCCAAGCTGTTTGGGGAGGCACAGCCTTCCCTACCCAGGTGTAGTGTATTAAATTGCTCCCTGTAGTTTCAGAACCCCGAGTGGCCCTCAGGCCAAAAAGTTTGCCCAGCCCTGCTCTAGCCCCTTCAGCTAGCTTTGCCTCTTTTCGTCCCCACCAGCCTCAAACCCAGAACCCCAACTCAGCACCACTAGCTGACACCAGCTCAGCAACCCTTCCTGGCACGCCCTCCAGCAACAGTCCCACCGGCTCCCACAAGCCCCAGCAGCTAGGACAAGCATATAAAGTGCCACAACTGAATCTTGTTTCTTGCTCAGCTCCTTGTTAACCCTTATAGTTCTGTTTACGTGGCATTAAATAAAGCTCTGTTTTAAGGCAGAGGTTTAATTTCTTAACAACACAGAGTTGGGAGAAGACTATTAAGTACTGTTGTCAAGCCATTTCCAAACTGTCAGGAGTAAATGGGACTCCAGAGAATTCTTTGAAACCGGAAATATTTGAAGAGAAAACCTTCTCACTTACAGCTGTTTGCAGAGATGCAATTTCTGAAATTCCACACCTAAGAGCTCTCTAATTTCTCCTTATCCATGTTTAAAACTTCCATCTAATAGTCCTCCTACTGAAGGCCATTTGACAAGGAAGGAAGAGAAGCAGCATTTGCAATAGCTGTTAAAATGTAACCAAAGGCGAATCTCATGAGTTGTAATCTATGTTGAAATTCAGAATGAATAAGTGAATCCTGTTAGAATCTGCAGTGTGAACAAGACCCAGTAGCATCCCGATGATTGGGTTAAATCACGGGGCCGTTCAAGGCGTTAGCTCCATTTTAGAGATTGGCACATCTTTTAACCATGTGTAACCCATCACGGGACAACTGTGATGCAGTTACGGTTACAATGTAGTCAGGTCTGTAGTGTAAAGGTGACTCAGTAGCCAGTTGCCGTTTACCTTCCTTCCCCATGGTACAGTATGGCATAGCTGACCTGATCCATTGTAGTCTTTCCCTGTCTGTGAAGCATCAAGAATATGCTAGTATTGAGAACAAGATACTGGGTGTGATCGAACACAACTAATCTGTTTTCATATGGTATTTGCAAATCCTTAAGTGTTGATTATCTCCTTGGGGAGACAAGCTGGGTGAGGTCATATCTTCTGCTGGACCAACTTCTATTGGTGACATAGGTGGCGAGTTTTATGGACACGCAGTGCCCAGGCTCCACCAATATTCAGAGCACGGGGACCTGGCTCCACCAATGTTCGGGGCTGGGCCTCTCCCCTGGCCCTGCCGGTCGCCCCCGCGCGCCTCCCCCGGAGCGTCCCTGCACCCTGGGAAGTGGCTGGCTGCTGCTCCCTGTCCCCCTTTCCTCAGCCAGGGCCACAGGCCCCCCTGAGCTCCCCCTCCCACCTGCCTGGAGGACCCCCAGAGCAGCTGCAGCCGCGCCGACCCAACCTGCTCTGGGGAAAAGCTGCAGCATCTCTTGATTCAAAGACACTTTTGATATGTACCATGCAGGGCGGCTGAGGCTACTTGCTACTCTGCTGCCTCAGCCGCCCCGGAATCTGCATGGGGCATATCAAAAGCATCTTTGAATCAAGAGACGCCTTTCCCCAGAGCAGGCAGAGCTACCATGGCAGCGGCTGGGGTCCCCAGGGCCCCTGGGCAATTACCCTCTTTACCCCCCCGTCGGCGGGCCTGGCCGGCGGGGAGTAGGGGGCCCCTCTCCCGGATCTCGCTGCTACCAGCGGGGAGAGGGCTGGGGGGAGTCCTCCTGCACCCCAAATCTGCCTGCACCCCAAACTCCTCATCCCTGGCCCCACCCCAGAGCCCACATCCCAAGCCAGAGCCCTCAGCCCCCTCCATCCCAACTACCTACCCCAGCCCTGAGCCCCCTCCCACAACCCAAACCCCTCAGCCTCAGTCCTCATCCCCACACCCCAACCCTCTTCCCTAGCCCTGAGCCCCCTCCCAGACCCCAAACTCCTCATCCCAGCCCCATTCCAGAGCCCTCATCCTGCCCCCCCGCCCGCATTGTGCTATATAGGGAAACTGTTAAATGCTTACTGTTCCCAGTCCATTTTTACATTATTTTAAAAATATATTTTGACTTACAAGGCAGGTGTGTGGGGGGGCAGGACTTGGACCCATAGGCACCGACTCCGTGGGTGCTCCGGGGCTGGAGCACTTATGAAAAAAATTGGTGGGTGCTCAGCACCCACTGACAGCTCCCCATAGCCCCGCCCCGCCCCCCTGCTCCAGCTCACCTCCACCTCCACTTCCGCCTCCTCCGCAATCGCGCCGCCGCGTCCTGCTTCTCCCCCCTCTCTCCCAGCGCTTGTGCTGCGAAACAGCTGATTCTCATGGCAGGGAGGGATGGGGGAGGAGGGGGAACGTGGCACACTGGGGGGAGAGTCGGGGCTGGGCCGAGATTTGGGGAAGGGATCCAATAGGGGCAGGGAGGGGGTGGAGTTAGGGCAGGGACTTTGGGGATGGGGTTGGAATGGGGCGGGGATGGGGTGGAGTCGGGGCAGGAAAAGGGGCGGGGGGGCACGGGCACCCATCGGCCCTGGAGAAAGTTGGTGCCTATGCTTGGACCCATTCTGGGCACTACATGATTGGTGAGAGAGACATACTTTCAAGCTTACACAGAGTTCTTCTTCAGCTTCTCACCCCAACACAGGTTGGTACAATAAAAGATATTGCCTCACCCACCTTGTCTCTCTAATATCCTGAGACCAACATGGTTACAACACTGCATACAACAATGGAAGATTATCTCCTTGTAAGTCATGCCTTTGGGCCTGATCTTGATCCCCTTTGAGTCCATGGCAATCTTCCATTTACTTCAGTGGGAAACAGGGTCTGGCTCTTCTGGTATCTGAACAAATTTCAGTGCTATTGTGATTGATGATTAGATTAAATTGGGAGAGATCATTATAAGCTCTTTGGGACTGCGACTTTCAATGTTTGGTAAAAGTGCTATATATTTACCTGGTGCTAAACAAACTCTTAATGGCCCATGTTCTGAGGTCCTTACTTGGGTCCTCAGTCACTGAATTTAGTGGAATTTGGACTGAGTGAAAACTCAGCAAGGACTTCAGGATATAGTCCAACAGTAATTATAACAGTGGTGCTGGCATTCACCCATAGCAGCCGTGTATAACAAAGTACATGTTGGCTGCTATTCCAGATGGCAGGACCCTCATATGACACTCAAACCTGTATTAGCTAGATTGTATAGAGGGACGTGTAGGAAGCCATAGCTGAGTAAGAAAGAGAATAGAGGCAAAGCCCATAAGCTGGGCTGTTTTAGCTCCGGGGGAGGGAGACATTAAAAAAAAACAAGGAGAGTAATCATGAACTGAATCCTTGAAGGGAATGAGGAACTCCATGCAGACATTTGAGGACTGGGGTGAAGTGGTTGTGCTGCTTTGTGCGTGTGCGAAGGCGTTTTGTACCTGAAGGCATTCTACCGGGAGAAGGGGATCGTAGTAGCCCAAATCTGAGGAGATGAAGGGAAGGATGAGGATTTTAGCAAAGAATGAGTCCAGGCAGTGGTCTGTCATGCATGGGCAATGTTGCTATAGCACATGCAATCGCAGTTCATGCTTCCCCACGTTGCCACACCGTTTTTCTAGAGGCTTGAGTGAAAAGGTAACGTTATCTGTCAGTTCAATTCTTTGCTGACACCTCTGGCAATGGTGGTGATTGTGATATAAAGGCCACCAGAGAGTAATCTTTATTGGACACTATTAACTTGGAGTGGGTTCCACCTGATTACCTGCAGGGGAAAAGGTCCATTACCGTTCTCCTGAGGCATTTAGTCACTAAAATTGGCACCTATACATAACTTCATTTTATTCAGTTAATAATAGGTTAATACTCAACAATTGACTCAAAGGAAAGAAACATTTTAATGGGTTCTTTGCACATAAACAGTAGTATTGAAACAGCGATGAAGGTTTTATATTCCATTAAGAAGCTTAGATCAGTCAAATGCAAGTGAATGGAACTACCTGGTGGTTGTTTGCACTCATTTGAATGTCTCAGAAATCAGAATGATGAAAAAGAAAAGAGAGGACACAGACATGTGAGACTTCTACACCGATCACGTTTTTATCCAACAAGTGATGAGGAAAATTATATTAGTCCATGCGTTCACCCCATGTAGATTAGATTACATCAGCCTCACTCTGCATTGGGCTGACAACTTCCCGCACCGACTACAACTCGCTCAAAATTCTGCCTCGGGGGCATAAACACACATGCAAAATTGACTCATCTCATTTCTCCCCTGCTGAGATCTCTGTACTGGTTTCTGTTAAACTACTGAACACATTCTAACGTTCTCTTCTTTACGTGCCACATTGGTACTAGCTTGGCACCTGTGCACCATTGTGAGCTTTTCACTCATCACATTCACAATCCTACTCCATAGCCAGCCATAGAGGAGCTTCGGGTCACTTCCAAGCTCAGCTAATCTTCATTATGGACTTAGAACCTTCTCTTTTTATGCTCTTATTCTTTGAATTCCCCTGATTGTGAAGTTTGACACATAGGGATTACTATACTGGACAGGACAGAGGTCCTTTTAATCCAGTAGCCAGTGCCAGATGTTTCAGGGGAAGGTGCAAGACACTCCATAATGGACAATTATGGAATAACATGCTCATGGGGGAAGCTTTTTCCTAACTCTCATAATTTAGTGATTGTCTTGTATGTAGCAGATTAAAGGCATATATCCTATTCAATGTAACTTGGAGTAAAGAAATATTTACTACTTCCCACAAACAATGGCCATCTGCATAGTGGATACCCAGATGTAATAGCCATCTACAAACGGATACCCAATTGTAAACAACATCATGGACTTGTGCCAACATGGGCATAGGTCTGATGTAACAATGGTGTTGAGAACATGACCTTTTTAACTAGCAGTCTCAATCATATCTTAATGGAGGAGTGATCAGTTTGGGTGAGTTGTATTCCATGGGCATCCCCCTTTCATAAATTCCTCCCCCACCTGCTTGTTTTACCACTAATGAAATTTTTGTGGCATGTCAGGTCAACGTTACTGGAGAGAGCACAGGTGCAGGTCAGGCAGTTGCAATGTCAACAGCACTGCCAACAGTTCTGATCTGGAAGGACCCTTGCTTTGCGTGATTGTTCAGTAGATTGCTCCTCACATCCATTCAGTCACTATTCTTCCTCTTAAGGCCTTAGTGGGTATAGTTGGAGTTGTCCTTCACTAGTTTCAATCTTTTCTCTTGGTGAGATCACAATAGGGAGTTATGAGCAATTGCTCTGCTTCTCCAAGGACTCTCAAGTGTCTGAGGCACATCATGTGGAGCCTCTTATTGCAGCTGAGTATGAGGCCATTAGGAGGAGTGCAGAGGAGGTACAGAGTGCAGTGTCTTCAGTCTGTGGTTGACGGCCAGCTTTATGTCTGTCTCAACTGACCCAAACAATGCAATCAAGCAGCTTAGTCAGTGTTTGGCTAAGGGCATGTCTACACTTGCAGATGTAGAGCGCTTTGAGTTAAACCAGCCGTCGTAGAGCGCAGTAGGGAAAGCGCTGCAGTCTGTCCACACTGACAGCTTCAAGCGCACTGGTGTGGCTACATGTGCGGCACTTGCAGCGGCATTGGGAGTGGTGCATTATGGGCAGCTATCCCAGCATGCAAGTGACTGCAACGTGCTTTTCAAATTGGGGTAGGGTGGAGTGTGACAGGGAGTGTGTTGTGTGTATGTGGGGGGAGAGAGAGTGGGTTTTTGGGGGGGTTGAGAGCATGTCAGCATGCTGTCTTGTAAGTTCAGACAGCAGCAGACCCCCCCATCCCCCGGCCTCTCTCTCTCTCTCTCTCTCTCACACACAGCATTCCACACTAATGGTTCGCTTTGTCTCGGGACAGATAAGTAGCCGGCTGTCAGAAACGGAGCTTTCAAAGGGCATATCCGCATTCCTGCTGCGATTCAAAACAAAGACAAGAGTGGCCACTTGATTTAAGGGGATTATGGGACGTTTCTGGAGGCCGATCAGAGCGCAGTAATGCAACACCTAGTTCACACTGGCACCGCAGCGCTCCAGCGGGGGCGCAGCAAACGTTAGTCCACTCGCTGAGGTGGAGTACCAGCAGCACTGTAGCCGCAAAGTCAGAGCACTCTGCATGCCTGGCCGGTGTGGACGGGGAGTGAGCTAGTGTACCCGGGGCTCCTTTAATGCGCTGTAACTCGCAAGTGTAGCCAAGCCCTGAGACTGAGACATGGACCAGAGCAAAGTGGCTAAAGCGCCATCCAGACAAGACTGTGGTGATGACACTGGGCTGGGGGAAGTAACTGAAAGGCATGACTGTTATAATATCGACCTGTGTAATTCAAGGTGGTTGCCAGGGTGGAGTTTGGAACATAGGGGTGGCTTTAGATCCCCATTCACTTTTAGATGATCATATTACGTCAGTGGCTAGGGTCAGCTGTTTACCATCTGCGCCTGGCTAGGAGGTTGTGACCTTTTCTTCCTCAAGATTAGATTACTATAATGTGCTGTATTGGGGAGGCGGGGGAGCTGTGTCTTAAGTCCATTCAGAAACGGAAGCTTGTGCAAAATGCAGCAGCTCACTTAGTAAATGATGTGTCTTGTCAGGGCTGCATAATGCTAGTGTTCCATTATCTCAACTGTCTCCTGCTTTCTGGGTGGAGTTTGAGATGCTGGTTTTGAGTTATAAAGCTTTAAATAGCCTGGAATCTGAAAGACGGTCCTTCTATCACTCCAAGTCACACTGCCATAGCTCCGATTTCCTTTAGTAATAAAAAGAGAGAGCTGCTAGCAGGGTGTTCTCCATGACAGCCCCTTTGTTCTGAAACTTGTTCAAACCGTTGGTCTCTAATAGCCCAAATTTGTTGACATTTAGGGCATGCTGCACAGACCATCTGGTTGTGAAGGCTTTTGGGTAGGGCTGAGAGTTGGGGTGATGATTTTGTAGTTTTGCATCACTGGCTGTTTAAAGATAATCGGATATTGTTGTGTATCAGTGTTGTCGCATTTCTGGATGGTTATTACTGTGTGGACTGTTATTCTAAACAATTGTCAGGGTGCCTTAAACTGTGGATAGTTGTCTGGTATTGAGTAGATTGAAATAAATAAAAGATAACTTGTGTTAATTATGGTGGTATTTCTTTTGAGATTTGGACACTGTCTACTAGGAATTGGACTCAATACTCCATTGCTGTAACTGATATTCAAACAATTATTTTGGTAGGAAAGAGATCTAAATTCTACAACTTCATATATGTGCCACATTTGATCTTTTACATGCTATCAAAATAAACTCATGTATTGAGGTATGATTTATGTATGAAATGATTTACCATGCAGTAAATACCATAAAGTTTGTTGTAAAATTATTTTGTTACTGTAAGTTTTACTGTTTGTTTGTTACTGTAAGACAGTTTTATATGTATCTTTTCATATGTTCATTTTGGCATAGGTATATTGAATATACATTGGTTGCAGTTTGATCACATTGGGCCACATTTATTCCTAATACAGTATAACACCCCTGAAGTCAATGGAGTTACACTAGGAATGGATTTGGCTCCTTATAAATATAGCATTCTTGAAATACATTGAAAGTATTATATTTTGTATATGCATCATATTTTTACAAACTAGCAATACTTATGAAGAACACTAAAATTGTCAGATTAGTATATTCAACAGGTTACATTGAATATCTAAGTAGAGTTATAAGTATATAACTTATTACAAAAAGTGACTTGATAATATAATTTAACCAATAAAAATACTATAGGACTGATTATCAGAGGTGCTGACTACTCTCACAGCTCCTATTGACCTGAACTGGAGCTGTGCACACACAGCTCTTGTGAAAAATCAGGCACACTGTCCTTGCATGCATTTACCCACACTTTTAAGCATGGGCTGTAGTACGTGTTCTAGAAAAGCACACAGAGTTCATTGATCAAGTACACAGTCTGGTAGATGGGACCGAAACAAGAGCCTGGCTTTCATTCCCCAGTACTCATAGAAGAGTTGAGATGTGAATGTGAACTTCATGGCTGACTCTTGTCTCTCTAATGAAGCAAACCAAACTCCCAGATGTGAACATCCCCAGACTTTGGCAAAGTCTCTTTTGGCAGTCCTGGCCCATTTCTACCATTTTTTTCTGAAAGGAAAACAAAGCTAATTCTAGCCTTTTTATTTATTTAATGGGGAAACAGAGGGAAACAATTTCTGCATCCTTATGGCCAGCTAATCTCCTCATCCCATACTCTAGAGCAGCACAAGTATGTGCTTTAGTTTATTGACGAAGTACAGCTATAGAAGGCTTTTTATTCTTTGTAACTTTTAACTTGCCAAAAATGTCCTCATTGAACTGCCAAGACAATCTGCATTATATTTCTTGGATGACTTTTCACTTAGGTTTCTTACTGAAATGTGCTTTTTCTTTTTGAACTCCTTGTGCCGCTTATGTTCGAACATCACAATATTTCTAAAGCTTATTTGGTTAGTGTTAATACAGCAGAAAACTCTTACATCTCTGTAACCTCATTGGAAAAAAACCCAAAACCGTAATAAAAGTAACTAAACTGCCTATAAAGAGAAGCCAAACCTTCATGTCCATTTATTAATCGGCATTAGAGATGGCTCAGAAAGTTTAAATGGGGAGGGGGTTGCTGAGGGGGGAGGGTAAGATCAGTGCTGTCCATGCATGAAATTGGGTTTGATAATTGGCTTTGGCAGTAGTAAGGCACTAAACCACTGTAGCTTTGCTAAATGTGAGGCTCTGAAGAGCAGGATGTTCAGTAATTAGCCAGTCACTTTGACTTCTCCAGCATGGTTTAGTATTTATTACTGTTTCGCTTACTATACTGACTTAATTCTATGACCTCTAAACTGGAATATATCTTGTATTGCCAAAAAAATAAAAACAATCTTAAAGCATGGCACATATGTACCTATCTATGGAAGAGATACTATTTTTAACCTCACTGGAACACTGCACAACAGTGTAATAATCTACAAATCCCATACTGAACACAGACGGAGCAGGGAGGAGAGTCTCCTCTGTTTACAAGCATGCAACTTGATCACACCCCCACGCAGTTGCCAGAGCTGCCAATCATGGAGGCAGGCTCCCACAGCTGAAGCCAATAGAGGAAACAAGAGCTGCTGTAAAGGGGAGAGCACAGAGAAGGAGGGAGAGACAGAAAGGTCTGGGACAGCCAAGGAGCAATACCCCTAAACCCAGCTGCCTTCATGAACACAGCCAAGAGACTGAAGCAGCGTGACTGCTAGACTTAATTAGAGGTGGGGGGGTCCATGAACTGCCTTGACTGAGAGCAAACTAAGGAGGGCCAGTCTGGAGAAGCAGAGACCCCTTAAAAGACCACACCAGGAGACAGTGACAAGTAGTTAGTTATAGGGCCAAATTCATCTGTGGATTTGAAGTGTGAGACTAGCAATGAATTCAGCCCATTATGACAATGTACACTACAGTCAGTCAAAAATAGATGATACATAATAGAACCCCTACCTCACCAGTGTGTTGTCAGGGTAAATATATTAAAGATTTTGAGATACTAAGATACTATAGAAGTGGAGGCCATATAAGTACCTAAGATAAGTGGATAGGGGGAAACTATCATGACATTTTTTCTATGCCAATGAGCAGGCACGTGCTTTCAGTCTGAATGACTTTTGTTTTAGATCAAGGAAAACAGGATTCTGACAATGGGTGCACTCAGGAGGAGTTTTAGGCTATCTCTAAGAGCTAGGGGTATTGATTCCCAGCTTGAGTACATATACTCATGCTAGTTCAATGAGAGAGAGTATGCAAGCTGAGAATCACACCCCTAGCTTTTGGTCTAGATGTAGGCTTAGAATTGTGAACATGCAGTGCACAGTGAACAAATGTTCCAGTTTCATAACTACTTCCACCACAAATTCCCTTCTCAGACTCATTTCTTTCCATTAGCCTTTTACTGGGTAGCATTAATTATCCTCCCCTGCTGTCTTTGCTGTGTCAAAAAAACAAATTCTGAACCCTCAGCAATGCACCTTTTCATGATTTTGTTCCATCTGCTCCTCCTCACTTTTGTACATTGCAAGCTCCCTGGGGCAGGGACCTGGTCTTTTTCTTTTTTTCTTTTCTATTCTTGTCTAGTGTAGTCTTTTCTTTTTTCTGCCCTTAAAGCAGCAGGCACATCTGCACACTATTGAAAAAGTAATAATAAAGCCTGTGAAAAAGATGGGATACACAGCATCATCTTTTTCAAGATTTTTTTTCTTAAAGAAAAAAAAAATCTCACAGTGCAATTTGTAACCTTGACCACTACCCTCCTTTTTTCCTTTACAAACAACCACCTTCCAAGCTTCTACCTTGATGTAGACCTTCGAATGTGAAGAACCAATTGCTATCCATGGAGGATTACACACGTTTTGCACTAATGGTGAACACATATATGTGCTTTTCTGTATCTGTTATTGATTTGTAAGGTTATTATAGCTGCTAAAATCTCTAAAGGATTCTCCTGAAATACTCCATTTTTCCTAAGAGAAGAAAGATGTACAAGGATTATTCAATGCAAAAATCTGTTTTCATTAATGTGAATATTTGCATAGATTTTTCTTGAGGGTTTTTTGTTTTGTTTTTTGTTTTTTAAATAGAAAAATTTCTTTTTAGTGGGGGAGGGACAAAAAAAGTAAAAACGGAAAAAAGTAGATGGGCCAAAGGTACATAATATTACGTATAAAAACTACATTAAAAGGACATTAAATTTGCAAAGCCAAGCACTCAAATGTTAAGAAATACCAAAATTTACATTGCCAGTGCATGTGCATTATCAGTCTTTAATTACATGGCCACATGAGTGTATTTATTATGATACAGTTTTTAATTGTGATCACATGAGCATATGCATTATGATACAGTCTTACATTACATGATCACATGCTATTTTTTGCACACGACCTCCAACTCCTCTTCCGAAAGGAGAGGTTTGAAATGGACACACCAGCTCAGTCTTAATCATAGTAGCTCTAGTGGGTACTCAGCTGCTTCCTGTGCTAAGAAAACATAAATTTCAGTTCTTGTAATGTGAAGTCCTTTAAATCTTGAACCATTTTAGGTAAAAATTAAGTTGAAAAAAAAAATGAACAGACTGTGTGACGCAAAGAAGTCTAATTTTAATATAATCATAGATTCACCTGATAAAGAATGGATTTGTTTTAAGAGCACTGAATAGAAATACTTTGTACCGTGTAATCTCCTGAAAAGAGCCCATCCTGTTGGAATACGTTTCCTCTGCACCTCGCTCATTCATTTAACTGAGGGTTTTTTTCCATGGTACCGGTACTTATCTGAGTCAGTCCCTTTAGGAATCCGTCATTTTAAAACAATGTGTCGTGCTAGCAGTACAAAAGCTTTGTCTACCCCCTACCATTTCTGAACTTACTGAATAACGCATACACCTTTACAACGAAGTAATTGCTGAAATGCTGTGCAATCAAAGTGTAGCTTGTAAGAGATCACATTCACTCATGGAAGGAAGCTAATTGTTAAGCTTCTCTCTGATGGAAGAGAGACATTGCTTTTTATTGTCAGGATAAACGGGATATGCAGGGGTTATTTAATTTTTTTTTTACCTTCTAAAAATATATATCTAAAACACTAGACATAAAAACCATTTAAAACCTATGTTCAAGTCCATTGGAACTTATGTCCATATTAGACCTTCCTGAGATACCAAAAAAAATATTTTCCTCCCTCTCTGCTTTCTTCTCTTCAGCCCAGGGAAAGCCTGGAAGAATAGATAAGCCACAAAGCATACCTTGAAGATCGAAGCAAAGGGGCATTCACCAAAAACTCCCTGATATTAGCCACCTTGCTGTTAAATGAGGGAAGAGGCTGTTAGCTTGAGCACCTCAGCAGTTCTCCTGTGGTATCCCACAAGGAGATAGGGAAGTCTGTAATGTAGCTAGGCTCCACATTTAGAATTGTGTAAGTGAAAGTCAACACCCTGGAAAGTCAACCTGCTCCTAGAAACTAATTAGAAGCCAGAGCAGACTCTGGAGCATACATATAATATACACAGTTAGGCATTTGTAACCCCTCCCGATTGAAATACGTGAATGAGTTCTATGTCAGACAATACCTGAAGGCAACTCAGCCTTCAGCTGGTGCAGACTTCTGCAGCCCATGTGCCCAGGGATGTTTCTTGGTGACATGAGAGACTCGGCCTGTACTGCATCACCCTCTCCCTAGTGGTTTTCGGTGTACGGGAGGAGTGACAGAATAGACATATATGGTACTCTACCTGAGTACTACTCACTGGATCCTCTCAGAACATAAGAGCCACTCAGAAAGAACCCCGTTTATTCCTGCCAGGGTTGCAGATGTTTCCACAGTTCCTCATGTTCAATGATAATGAAGGTAGCTCTAAATGAATTCAGCATAGATACCTGATCTCCATCTATCACATATCGGCCAGTACAGATCTAAAAGCAGACTGATGGGATGGAAGAAATGTGAGGCCTCATGCTGTCACCAAATTTGCTTTAAGGTTCTCAAGAATTTTATTCAAGAATGGCAGTCGAGTGACAATGTGATAATTGGTGAAATTCTCAGTGCCAAGAGAGGGTTTAAGGTGGCTTGCAAGATGATTTCTTGAGTAAGCCTTTATCAGTCACTTTAAAGACAATCTGGCAACAGTTGGGGACCCAGTGCTTTCCTGCTGGACTTCACCTCAAAAAACAAACATGGTATTTCAAAGACCTCAGTGAATGACAATAGCTAAAACTCAAGCAAAGCGAAGAGACATCCCTCTGCCCTACTGTAATAATTGCAGCCTAAATGACATCCCAGACTGGGGAAGTGAGTCAAGGTTCAGAGCAATCTGGCAGACCTTCGAGTCCCAAGCATCTGTCTAAAACTGACTAGCCACATTCTATCCTCAGAAGATCAACAAAAGTCATATTTTCTCCACATTTACTATCCTACCTCTTTTTTAAAGCAGGGGAAAGTGACTATCATTCACAATTCAGAATTCAATAAGAATTCAGTACTTTCTTTCCGACCACAAAAGGGTTGCTTGACAAAATAAGACATGATATCTTTTGTCTGAAAAAAGGAACTTTGATAAATTTTGATTGTTTGCTTTGCATACTCACTCAATTGAAAAATGCTTTGGTTTACTTTGATTCTTTTTCTCTTATGGATACTAACTAGCAAATGAATTTTCTTCTGTGTTTGTCCTGGGTCTATGCAGGCCAAGGCCTCTGTACTGAAAACACCGAACCATCTTTGACTGTTCGGTGTTGTACAGTGACGGGGTCATGTTAACACGTTTGACATTCCGGGCCCATTTATTCCATTAAAATTAACACAATAGCCTCCACCAAATTGTCTTTGGCCCCAGGGAGGCTGATAATCCAGTCTGAATCTGAGCAGTTTTATCTGTAAATTAGCCTGTAACTTCCTCACCATGTGAAATATCTGATTCTGCAACTGAGTGGAGATGGCAAGGTTTCACCAGAGCACAGCTTCTGCGACTGGGGCTCTATCTGTCTACCTTCTGCTTCCTCGGGTGACCTGTGAGGATGAAGTAGGAGAAAAAGGAGGTTAGGAACCAGTGTAGTTCAAAAAAAAAATCTGCCTTTGAATATCAGAAGTATTGTCCTAGTAAAATGCCTGTAAATTAAGGATGCATGAGTATGCATGTATGTGAGATACACACAGTGCTTTTAATACGCCGCTTTCAGTGTTTTACAGAAGGGTCTTAGCCAAAGAAGCTCTCAGTGCCTGATGGTATGTGACTAATGACCCAGTTAGGTCATTTGGGTAGAGTAGTTGATTGTTGGCCCATCTTTTGTGTCAAAACACAAAACAGCCTTTCAAAATGTAGTAAGGCAAAATGGTTCTCTCTCTGATGGCAAGACAACACCAGCTGGACTGCCATTAAGATGGGAGGCAAACCAATTTGCTCCATGCTCAGGTGGCTGAGGTGGGGACCAGTTTTTGTACCATTACAGAATAGGAGGTAGTCCCAAGCTGCACTGCCCCAAAGGAGGATGTCGGAGACACCGTAGGGTGTAGTCGTGTCACTGCCTTTACCCCACCCTTTTGGGAGATTCTAGTGCCCATGGGGCATAGCCCTAAGCAGCCCTTGCACATGGGGAAGCACAAGGGTTGTGACTGAAGCCATCCCCTGTCTGGGGGGACACAGGAAGGAAGACTTCTTGGTGCCCTTTTTCCCACTGACCCTGTTGTTCACCTGACCAGGGCCGGCTCCAGGCACCAGCCGACCAAGCACGTGCTTGGGGCGGCTCCTTGTAGGGGCGGCCAATCTTGGGGTGGCGCTCGGGTTTTTTGTTTGTTTGTTTGTTTGTTTTGTTTCGGTGGGCTGGTGCTCAGGGGTATTATAATTTTTTTTTTTTGGTTCGGCGGGGCGGCGCGCGGGTTTTTTTGGGGTTGTTTTTGGTTCGGCGGGGGGGCGCTGGGGGGGGAGGGTTGTTATGGCGGGGCGTTTTTTTTTGCTTGGGGCGGCAAAAAAGTTAGAGCTGGCCCTGCACCTGACACAGGAGAGAGTGTCAGTCTAGTCTAGTCCAGAATGACAGCCCAAATAAACAAGGGATTTGTAATGTGGGTGTGTCTAGGAAACGGACAGAGGTAGCTTCTGGGTAAAGGCACTGAGGTGCTGCTGTTTTATCTGGAGTTCTGAAAGGAGAATTGGCTCCTGAATCTTTGCTGCTGCTTTTATTATTATTGTTTGAGCAAAGTAAGGCCTAACAATCAGCTCAATGGCATTTGTCTGTCTATCTTTTCTTTTACCCATGAGAACTTGGAGAACATTATTATCCTCAGCTGGGAGCTGGTACACACATTTACAGTGTCAGAAATGAGACTAGAACCAAAGTCCCTGATACTTACCCCAGGGGTAAATCAGTATAGCTTCATTGAAGTCAGTGGAGCTACTCCAATTTAAACCAACTGAAGGTCTGGTACATAGTACATCTTTAATTCATCCTGGGTCTTTAGGATTAATCCTTTCTCCTCATCAATACTGACTGGCTGTCCTGATTCTTGTCATGTGCAAATTTCAACATCCCATTGCATGTCCCTCTCTGGGTCACTACAGATGCAGTAATTCCAGCCTTGGAGGGAACTGCTCTTCTCTGCTATGTAAGTGAACACTATAAAGTTCCGAAGAAGTGAGGTTTTTACCCACGAAAGCTTATGCCCAAATAAATCTGTTAGTCTGTAAGGTGCCACCAGACTCCTTGTTGTTTTTGTAGATACAGACTAACACGGCTACCCCCTGATATATAAAGTTCAGTAATTTGCTTCTTTTGTGTGATCTGCTTTCTCTTTCACAAATCTGGGGTACTAAATATCAACTCCTAAGCAGCCTACACTTCCAGTTACTCCAGATGCTTTTTATTCCCCCACACACTCTTGTTCTTGTGTAGTCCTGAATTTTAGTTTGTTTTCATTTCACTCTCATGAGAACATCTCTCTCACTCTGGTATTAGTTTCCCAGCAATATCCACATTTTCTGTTGCTTTTCCTCTCACCTTCCCTCAAGGAATCAGCAGCCTCACTCGCCAACCTCTTGCTCTTTATCTGTTTGTAAAATCATTTATTATTTATCATCACACTTTGTGCTTTATTTTTCATTCATTTTTAGCCCTGGCTTTCTTGATTCTTGTCTCTTGTTCTTTTACTTTACTTTTTTAGGCTTGTTTCTGAAGCACTGATCCTTGTTGTTATTGCTCTTCTCTTTCATTTAATTCACCTTCTGTTTACCTGATCATTCACGATAGTCATTCATTTTCCGCAGGTGATAGATTCATTTCTCAGTTGTATGCATTATGGTGTATAAAACATGGCTTGCTCGTGGAAAGTTCATGTGCATTTTTAATTTAAACTTAATTTGCAATTATTATTTCTTGAACACAGCATCCCACTTAACGACATGTAACAAAACGATCAGTGGTAAATCATGCCTTTACGACATAGCCATGCATAGGGATGGTGAAGACTACAACCTTTCCATGAACTCACCTAATACAAATGAGGGCATGTGGACGGATTGCACGAGTTGCACCATCTTTTAAGATAACGTGGCTTGTTTCTCCCACCATTTGTCCGGCCCACTATTCAGGCCAATGTGAGTGTCTGGACTCATCCCCTTATGGGCTGTGTGAGCACCCGAGGATGCATGGAGGAAATAGTTCTTGTACTTCTGCAAGCACATGGCCTGCAATTGTCAGGTGTTTAAAAGGACCATGCAGTGTTGTAGGGTTCTTGTATCTTCTCTTCCCAAGCATCTTCTCTCAAGGACCTGTCACAACCTAGTCCAGGGATTGGCAAGCTTTGGCACACAGCCTGCCAGGTTAAGCCCCCTGGCGGGCCGGGCCGGTTTGTTTACCTGCCGTGTCCACAGGTTCAGCTGATCGCGGCTCCCACTGGCTGTGGTTCGCTGTCCCAGGGCAATGATGGCGGCAGGAAGGGCGGCCAGCACATCCCTTAGCCCACGTCGCTTCCCGCAGCCCCCATTGGCCTGGGACAGCGAACCGCGGCCAGTGGGAGCCGCGATCGGCCGAACCTGCGGACGCGGCAGGTAAACAAACCGTCCTGGCCCGCCAAGGGGCCTTACCCTGGCAGGCCGCATGCCAAAGGTTGCCGATCCCTGGCCTAGTCCTTCTGTAGTGTAAATTAAATTCTATTTACATTTTAAATGACTGACAATAGTGAAATTTGACAGTATTTACCTCAAATTTTTGGTATTTATCAAGTCTTTGGAATTACTTTTGAAGGTGTCTCTTTCTCTTCTTGTATTCTTCCCAGGCCTTTGATTTCAGTCAGCTTTGGGTAAAGCTTTAGGGACAATCACCTTATATGAATTGGCTTGGAGACGAGAGGGGAGCAGAGTGAATCTATTCTAAGCCTCTGTCCTTTGACCAAATAGAGCATTCCTTAAGTTTTGGATAAATATTTCCATTTTCTTAAGACTTAGTCATTCTCATACAAGCAAAGATGCATACAAAACAACAAGAATGGTTCACTGGCAACAGGAAATGGTCCTGCAAGGAGACATATGTGACATAAGAGAATAATCTGCATGTAATAATGTACGTACAGCATTACTTGCAGAAAGTGAATATATAGACAAATCCGTACTTTCCACTACTTGCTGTTCTATAGATGAAGGAAAAAAGAACCATTCCAATGACAATGTTGACTTGGCCACATTGCATACATGTTATCTTTTACAAGAAAAAAGAGAGTTAGGAAATACCATGTATAGAATTATAGGACTGGAAGGGACACTGAGAGGTCATCTAGTCCAGTCCCCTGCACTCATGGCAGGACTAAGTATTATCTAGACCATTTTTGACAGGTGTTTGTCTAACCTGCTCTTAAATATCTCCAATGATGGAGATTCCACAACCTCCCTAGGCACTTTATTCCAGTGCTCAGCCACCCTGACGGTTAGGAAGTTTTTCCTAATTTCCAACCTAAACCTCCCTTGCTGCAATTTAAGCCCATTGCTTCTTGTCCTATTCTAAGAGGTAAAGAAAAACAATTTTTCTCCCTCCTCCATGTAACAACCTTTTATGTACTTGAAAACTGTTATCACGTCCTCTGTCTTCTCTTTTCCAAACTAAACAAACCCAATTTTTTCAATCTTCCCTCATAGGTCATGTTTTCTAGACCTTTAATCATATTTGTTGCTCTTCTCTGGACTCTCTCCAATTTGTCCACATCCTTCCTGAAATGTGGTGCCCAGAACTAGACACAATACTCCAGTTGAGGCCTAATCAGCGCAGAGTAGAGCAGAAGAATTACTTCTCGTGTCTTGCTTACAACACTCCTGCTAATACATCCCAGAATGATGTTTGCTTTTTTTGCAACAGTGTTACACTGTTGACTCATATTTAGCTTGTGGTCCACTATGACCCCCAGATCCCTTTCTGCAGTACTCCTTCCTAGGCAGTCATTTCCCATTTTGTATGTGTGCAACTGATTGTTCCTTCCTAAATGGAGTACTTCGCATTTGTCCTTATTGAATTTCATCCTATTTACTTTAGACCATTTCTCCAGTTTGTCCAGATCATTTTGAATTTTAATCCTATCCTCCAAACCACTTGCAACCCCTCCCAGCTTGGTATCATCTGCAAACTTTATAAGTGTACTCTCTATGCCATTATCTAAATCATTAATGAAGATATTGGACAGAACCAGACCCAGAATTGATCCCTGCAGGACTTCATTCATTACATCCATCCAGCATGACTGTAAACCACTGATAACTACTCTCTGGGTACGGTTTTCCAACCAGTTTTGCACCCACCTTATACTAGCTCCATCTAGGTTGCATTTCTCTAGTTTGTTTGTGAGACAGTATCAAAAAGCTTTACTAAAGTCAAGATATACCATGTCTAACGCTGCCCCCTCCCACGTCCACAAGGCTTGTTACCCTGTCAAAGAGAGCTATCAGGTTGGTTTGACATGATATGTTCTTGACAAATCCATGCTGACTGTTACTTATCACCTTATTATCTTCTAGATGTTTGCAAATTGATTAATTATTTGCTCCATTATCTTTCTGGGTACAGAAGTTAAGCTGAGTGGTCTGTAATTCCCTGGGTTGTCCTTATTTCACTTTTCATAGATGGGCACTATATTTGCCCTTTTCCAGTCTTCTGGGACCTCTCCCATCTTCCATGACTTTTCAAAGATAATCGCTAATGGCTCAGATATCTCCCCAGTCAGCTCCTTGAGTATTCTAGAATGCATTTCATCAGGCCCTGGTGACTTGAAGACATCTAATTTGTCTAAGTAATTTTTAACTTGTTCTTTCCCTATTCTAGCCTCTTTTGATCCTACCTCATTTTCACTGGTATTCACTATGTTAGATGTCCAATCACCACCAACCTTCTTGGTGAAAACCAAAACAAAGAAATCATTAAGTACCTCTGCCATTTCCACATTTTTTGTTATTGTTTTTCCCCCTTCATTGAGTAATGGTCTTGGTCTTCCTCTTGCTTCTAATGTATGTGTAGAATGTTTTCTTGTTACCCTTTATGTCTCTAGCTAGTTTGATCTCATTTTGTGCCTTGGCATTTCTAATTTTGTCCCTACATACTTGTGTTATTTGTTTATCTTCATCCTTTGTAATTTGACCTAGTTTTCACTTTTTGTAGGACTCTTTTTTGATTTTTAGCTCATTGAAGATCTCCTGGTTAAGCCAGGGTGGTCTATTGCCATGCTTCCTATTTTTCCTACGCAGTGGGATAGTTTGCTCTTGTGCCCTTAATAATGTCTCTTTGAAAAACTGCCAACTATTTTCAATTGTTGTTCCCCTTAGACGTGCTTTCAATGGATCTTACCTACCAACTCCCTGAGTTTGCTAAAGTCTGCCTTCTTGAAATCCATTGTCTTTATTGTACTGTTCTCCCTCCTACCATTGCTTAGAACAGGGATCGGCAACCTTTGGCACTGGGCTGCGGGAAGTGGCGCAGGCTGAGGGATGTGCTGGCTGCCGCTTCCCGCCAACCCCATTGGCCTGGAGCGGCAAACCGCGGCCAGTGGGAGCCGCGATCGCCCGAACTTGCGGACGCGGCAGGTAAACAAACTGGCCCTGCCCGCCAGGATGCTTACCCTGGTGAGCCGTGTGCCAAAGATTGCCGATCCCTGGCTTAGAATCATGAACTCTATCATTTCATGATCACTTTCACCAAGCTGCTTTCCACTTTCAAATTCTCAACCAGTTCTTCCCTATTTGTCAAAATCAAATCTAGAACAGCCTCTCCCCTAGTAGCTTTCTCTACCTTCTGAAATAAAAAGTATTGTCTCCAGTACTTTCCAAGAACTTGTTGTATAATTTGTGCCCTGCTGTGTTGTTTTGCCAACTGATGTCTGAGTAGTTGAAGTCCCCCGTCACCACCAAGTCCTGTGCTTTGGATGATTTAGTTTGTTGTTTAAAAAAATCCTCATACACCTCTTCTTCCTGGTTAGGTAGTCTCTATTAGACCCCTACCATGACATCACCCTTGTTTTTTTTTACCCCTTTTATCCTTATCCAGAGACTTTCAACAAGTCTGTCTCCTATTTCCATCTCAACCTCAGTCCAAGTATATACATTTTTAATATGTAAGGCAACACCTCCTCCCTTTTTTCCCTACCTGTCCTTCCTGAGCAAGCTGTACCCTTCTATATCAATATTCCAGTCATGTGGGTTATCCCACCAAGTCTGTGATGCCAAGTATGTCATAATTGTGTTTATTTACTAGCATTTCGAGTTCTTCCTGCTTATTCCCCATACTTCTCGCATTAGTATACAGACATCTAAGATACTGATTTGATTCCATCCCCACAGTTCTGTCTTGTCTCTCCTTTTATCCGTGCTATAACAGCCCATGCTCCCCCCAGATTCTGAATCTTCTCCCAGGTCTCCATGTTCTTGACTTACCTGTGGGCTTTGGTCACCTGCCCCCTTCAAACCTAGTTGAAAGCTCTCCTCACTAGGTTAGCCAGTCTGTATACAAATATGCTCTTCCCCTTCCTCGATAGGTGGACCCCAACTCAGCAACAATGTTTGATAGGGACCTTAATCTCTGCAGTTCCTGACTTAGTTTATTTTTACTTTGCAACATAACATTGCATTAACAATTTCCCCCCATATAATTACTATGCAAGTTTCAATTATGCAGTACTCTGGCAAGAGTTGCTCTATTAGCAGAGATTAGAAACCAAAATTTCATAAAAGCTGTTGGCTATAGGCCAAATGTTTCTTATTGAATGTGGATAAAAAGTTTCCTCCACATTTTATACTAAAGATTAGTAGTCTTTCTTCCATTTGTCCAAAGAAAACAATTCTAATATTTTTAATTTGTCCACAGAATATGTGTGTGTGTTTGTGTTTGTAAAATCACACAATTATTCTGATCCCATTTATGATATAAATATAATCTGTATATGTGGTCAAAAAATTGTATACTTTAAAAAATGTGAAATAAGTTAATATTGGAGGGTATACTGTAATGAATGTGTTTGTGTTTCTATTGGATAGAATGTCAGATCTGCTCAAGGGTATGTAGTTGTTGTCCTGTAGTGGCTAATTGACAACTAACACGGTTTCTCAAGTGTAGCTCAGGTAAATAGGAGCCTATGATGTTTTTCTGGAGTGTAAGGACTTGAGTTCTATTTCTACAACAGTGAAGTCCGGTAAGGCCACAGCCTATGTGACAGTTGATAACTGTAAAATCTATCTGGCCACAGATTCAATATTAGAGGCTACCAGAAGCCTTCACAGATAAGTGTTTATCTGATGGTATTTTGCTATTCTTAACAAAGTGCAGATCTGCATGTCTTCCGTACTTAAAGAAACCTCGTCCACAGCCAGATCTTTAGAAGCTGCTACAGGCTGAGCGGGATCTAGTTAAAATCTGAGAATGGAGCATGATTTGAATTATGTTGACTTCATAGGGTCCAATCCAGTACAGTACTCCTCACCCAGGCTACTTCTTATTTTCTCTTTTTCTTCAATAGGCTGGAACCAGGTCTTTAAAATATAGGAAAAGTTGCCAAAACATTGAAGCGCTTGTCAAAATTGGTGATTTATTGAAAATGCAAATGCCAAATGCAATAGTAATTAATACTCAGATTTACTGTATAAAACTTACCAATTGAACAATGTGGAATAGAATTGTTCCAATACCAACTGTAGTAATGAAAATGTATTTGGCTTAACAATACATAATTCCACTGAAGTGGCTGAAATTGATAAGTCTGTGTGTGTACGTGCGGGTTCCTCTTTTAATCTACCCTGGCCTCTACTCTTCAGCTGCCCCTAAAATGTTTGTAATGTCTGTGCACCTAAAAGACTCAGCATGATACAGCATGTGTAGGGCTTAGCAATGGCGCTGGTAGAGAACTTTTCAAAAAATGCTTATTAGAAAATGCCAGTTTGTTGAAATGGAAACTTTTTGAAGAAATATGTTGGTTTTGACAAAACATTGAAATATTCATTGGGCCAGAGAGAGAATCAGGTAGAGCAGGAACTTGAACCTGGGTTTCCTACATACGGACCCTAACCCTTGGACTGTAGAGTCAATTTCCTTCAACTGCTCCTGTTGGAACTGCTGCACTTTGTATAAATACTGTAATGAACTATTCATTGGGCGAGAGCAAGAGAGAGACTGACTCTATGATCTGGTGGTTAGGGCACCCACCTGGGAAGTAGGAAACTCAAGTCCTTGCTGTGCCTGATTCAGGGTCAACCACATTCCCGGGGAGTGTCCTAACCACTGGGCTTTTGGCTGTTTTGGGGTCTCTCTGTCCCACACACTTGGGTAGTTCTGTTTTTTTCTTGCACAAAATTTTTTGAAAGGTCTCAATTTTGTTCTGATACAGAATGAAAACAAATGCAAAAACCTCAGCATTTTTGGCAAACTGGAATACTTGTTTTCTAGCTAGCTCTACTTAGTAAGTTGCGTTTTTAAATAGACTAATACGGCTGCTACTCTGAAACCTATTTAAAACCAGTTTCCTTTTTACTTTCCTGCCAGGACCCAAGTTCAGGGTTTTGTGATTCCCTCACAATAGCTGATACCCAAAGCAGAATATTCCCCCCCCCCATTTCTAGCTTCTCTTAAGCACCTTAGATGCTATTATCAGCTGTTGCAATGGAAACCTAAATTCAGGAATCTAGGTTAAGTAATGCTGGAAGAGTGTGTTAAGATCTACACAGTGCTTGAGAGGGAGATGGACCATCAGGGAACCAGCTGCAGTTCCCTAATTCTCCAGCCCTGCTCTCATTGTAAGTTAGAGCAGTCTAGGGACCGTTGTGATGTGCATCTGCTGACAACAGCTTTAAGGGACTATTTGCCAATTCAGAATTGGTGGAGAACAGTGGGTTCCAGCAGCACCCCTCCTGCCCCTGGCATACCTGCTCATGCTCCCCAGGCCTGTCCTCTTACCCTGGAGCTGGGGGGATGCTGGCACATGTGCTGGACACATGAGTGTTGTGGGCATCCCTAAAGCACCCCTGACAATTCAAAGCGTACCACTAACTAGTGTTTTTTTAACAAGGATCCTTAATTAAGTTGAAGAGACATTGTGAGCTGACAGAGCTTTGGCTCTTGATCACTAGCACACCACGAGACAGATTTAACAAACTGCCCTGCTTACCAACAGCATTTGAAGACTTAGTCCCATCTTTGGTGAGTGTTTTTTCCAAAGTAAGAGCCCAACTTCTAAAGTGCAATATGACTCCACTTATGTTTAAGTGCTTTGGTTCCCATTTCTGCAGATTACAGGCAGAGGTGTGTAATTAAGGGCTCTATGGAGCCTTTGGGGGGATGAAATGCATTTCTGTTGAACCCCCCTCACTTTGTTCTGTTGACCAAATACATTTCATTACGTTTTTGTCAACAGTATATAGTTCTACTCAGATCATACTGTCAACAAAAATGCAACAGCATAAAATCTTTTTGTCTGCAAAAAATAAATGGCAGACTAAATTTATTTTTTCGTGAGTGAGTATGAAAGAAAGTGAGTATGTTTACAAGCTGGAAATATGACCTTCTCCCTCCCTCCATCCCTCTCTCCTGCTGAGAAAGCATGGTGAAATGGCCAGAATAATTCATACAGTAAAATCCTGCTTGAACATCCCTGGATTATGATAATTGTTTAATATTTATTTATTTGTATTATCATAGCACCTAGGAGCCACAGTTGTGGGCCAGGACCCCATTGTGCTAGGTGCTGTACAAACACAGAACAAAAAAGTCCCTGTCCCAGAGTGCTTACAATCCAAGTACAAGACAAGACACAACAGATGGATACATCACTGATAGGGTTAGCTAATCATAGCTGCCTAACCTCTGGCTTTTTGTCTGAGATGCAGGAATTTGGGGGTATTTCTCCAAAACTGCAAGTTTGCCTCCAGAGTCTCAATGGGTACTGTGGGTACTACTACCACAGATACTACAGTTGTGAAAGGGATGTTGAATAGATTACAGAAGGAACAGAGAATGAAATGTATTGTACAAGTAACATTTTTTTCCCTCTGACAGGATAAACTTGGGGTAAGATCGGGGACAGGTAAAAATCTGCCTTTTCACTATCCTGTTGTAGGTAGGTACAGACTGAAGAATTTCCCATCATGACTGTTTTCATTTGTATTGTTTTGCTAACTTATAGTGTCCTTGTCTGTACTGTCACACATTGATATAACATTGCTGTTTTCGTCTCCCTTTATTGCTCTGTGACTTCAGTGTTGCACATCAGATGGCCTGTGTGTGATGCCACATTCAGCATGAGAGAACTGGTGGGGAGTTGATACTAGCAAGGTTTGTGTCAGCATGTAATATCACTGTGTGAGGGAGATGGGTGATGTAATAGGTCTTTTGCAGCTCTGGATAATGTGACCGATCCAGCATACAAGCAAAACAGTTTCCTGGCTTTTCTTTCAGATTTGGTCTTAACTTGGGGAGGCAGAGTGGTGTAGTGAATGGAGTCCTGACTAGGACTCAGGGGACCTGAATTCTATTCCTGGCTCTGTCATGGGCCTGCTGTGTGACCATGGGCAACTCACTCACCGCTCCGTGCCTCAGTTTCCCCCTCTATAAAATGGGAGTAATAATACTTATCTTCTCTGTAAAGAGCATTGAGGTGTACTGATGACAATTGCTATTTATTATCAACACTTGGATATAACATCACTTTTAATACAACCTGCAAAGTGAGATTGTAACAAGGTTTTGATGAATTGCTAACGGCACTCTAGAGACTTCAGCAAAGGTGAAACGAATGACCAAAGGGGCAGAGTTCATATGCTAGTTGCCATGCATGATACTGGTGAGGTGAAATTTTAAGCAATAACAATAGAACCTAGTCTTTCTCTATTTAAATCAATTTGCAGGTTTGCCTTTCTCCACATGCCATTCGTTTATGTCAACGGGAATAGCTTCATATACAGCATAGCCTCTAAGCCAAACTGGTGGTGATGAATATAGTTCATGCAGAGCTGGAAAACAGTGTAGGTTGTAAAATATGTGTTTTGTCAGCTTAGATGTAACAGTAGCCATCAAATGTTTGAAGCCTCTGTTGTTGACAAACAAGGAGAACAAGTACCATAAGACATCGTTTTACTGAACGCATTGACAGTTTGCTGCGAAATTGCATGTGTGCTGTGGTGTTTTGCTCAGCTGTGGAGTCTGCTGCACAGGTAACCACTTGCTTAATTAGGCTAGCATTGAACCAATAAAATGGAGAAGGACTCACCAAAATAAGTGATTTGGTTAAATTCGTGACTGATTTCCTTTTGCCCTCGTGTCAAGCACTTTGCATAATGAAACTGCCTTTTGTAGGTGGTTCCGCAATTAAAACACATCTTGATTTTTTCCCCCTGTTCCACATTAAGCTGCATCCTATATTTTTGATGCATGGGTATTTCTATCCATACAGCAAGGAACAAGAGCACTACTTGGTACCCAGTGAAAAAGAGGTTAATTTAAGTTCAGCTTACCCTTCCCTTTCACAGGTGCTCTGGGGAAGAATATATGGTTGCATCGTCATTAGAAAAATGTAATCCTTATAGCATCTGCCCTGACATTGCAACAGCAGTGGAGTGAGAATGGTGCAAACCCTAAGGTAATCCAGGGATTTATACTACCATGCCAGGAATACTTGCCCAAACATTTGGCTTCCTTTATATGGTGGTAAAAACAACTGAACCCTGTTTATATTAGCAGCCTACTGCTAAGGCAGCTGGGCAATTTCTGGTTGTTTTTAGAATAACAGGTGTTAACTCTTCTAAATGCACTGGAGTGGTTGTCTGGGGGCTGACAGAATACTTTTGGGAATGTGGGATTGTGACAGATTTCTGTTACCAATCTGTCTGAGGCGTCAGGTGATCAGGCTGGGGCCACAGGATTGTTGGGGAGGAGATGACGAAACACACCAAGTGTCTCAGTTTTAAAGCTTTATTAATAAAATAATAAAATAACAGTGGTGAGTGTTGGGACTGCACCCACATCACTCAAAGGAAGCAAGAAAGCGTACCTAACCCACTTTCACACTCATACACGCTCTACCTGAGGCTGGCCAAGCCTGGGTGTAATGTAAGAAGAAGAGGGGGAAGGGTGGACGGGAGTTTTGTCCTGGGCCCAGGTCATCAGAGGTTCGCTGTTGATCTCCGAGTTGCTCCAGCCCTCAGGAGGGTTTTTAAGTCCAGGGTACCTTTGGGGGTGTTTCTCTCTGCGACCTCTGTTCCTGGTGTTCTTTGTACCAGTCCAAACCGGCTTTCTGTGGACTTCTCAACTTTCCCAAAATTCACCAGCTTCAGGGACGCGCAGCTCTGCTTCCCCCTCCTCGTCGTCTTGCCTGTGTTTTCCATCTCTGTAGCCCTTAGTGTACTTTTTTTTCCCCTGGCTGTCTGTGGCTGAGTGAGAGATAAACGCAGCTGCAGATTTCTCATCTGGTGCCGTGACCTTGGACTGGGACCAGCGTAGCATCTTATTATCGGACTGAGCTAGCTAGCTACAGTGTTGAGTTAACCCGTTCTCTGCTCTTTTCCTTCTTCCCCCTCTGGCCTCTCACAACCTGCAAAGGAATTTTCCATTCCACATTCACTCACACCTTTGACCCTTCCCAAAATGCCCTGCGATGCTTGCAACAGCGTTAGCAATATACAATGCTGATCTGCCTTCCCCAGGGGACTCCTTGAGGGAGGGGGCCATTGGTGTGTGACAGGATTCTGCCTCCATGAATCATAGGAATGGGTTGGACTCCAATCTGGGGGATTTTCTTCTGTTTAACTTTCTAATTGTTGATTTATTATACTTCTTATAAACACTGAACCTGGTAGAAAAGACCTTGCTTACTGTGACTCTTCTTGTTCTCCTGAGAACCATGCCACCTTCTTAATATTCACAACTCCCTGAATGTGAAGAGGAGGCCCCTGGGTTTCAGAGTCCAGGCTTCAGCCCAAACCCGGATGTCTACATTGCAATTTTTAGACCTGCAGTCCAAGCCCCGAGAGCCAAAGTTAGCTGGCCCAGGTCAGATCTTTTATTGCAGTGTAGAGGTATCCCAGTGTCCAATAGATAGATTACCAGATGTTTCATCCTATAGGAATATTTAACTGAACATCCTGACCCGGTCATATTTTACTAAATGCTAACTTACTTAGCGCTACAATCACATATTTATGCAATTCCTGGGGAGTAAGTAAAAATGTTTGAAGTAAGCCAAACAGGGAATTACTGCATAATCCATCTAGCTGTGTAAATTAATAGTTAGTTTACTATTTACTCTCTGTCTGTCTGTCTATCTGTCTCTCCCAGCTATAGTAACACTGCCAGGACTCTCCTCTATATGCTTTTTCCTTTTGTCTTCTCTGCAATGAGCTCCAGGATCCTGACCTCCCCCACAACGATAGCTCAAGTGTGCTTTGATTTCACAACACCACTGCTGCCACTTCACGATGTAAAAACTCTTACTGCCACCTGGCAGCCATATTTTTTCCTACTACCACTGCTCAGGTCTCTCTCCTTTCTCTCTTTCCCACTCCAACCTGTCCTGCTTTTCTTTCCCTCGTTCATGTGTTGTGTACATATATACATACACACGCATTTTTACAGTAGATGCATATGTTTGTTCATGAATGTCTGTATTATGTGTAATTTGATGGAAGGTAGTGACACCATAGTGAAGGCTGTATCAGAAATTTCATTTCAGCAGGTATATACATATTTGCAGTTGATGTATGTACACCTTTATGCTTGTGTGTGTGTGTGTGTGTGTGTGTGTGTGCGCGCGCACACGTGCATACACCCCTCCCCCATTGAAAGAGTGTACATACCCACTGAAATTAATCTCTGGTGCAACCTTAACTATGGTGTCAGTTCCCTGCTACCCTACCATAATATGAATATGTAAAAGTAGAGAATGATACCATTTAGGTTGATTATGACAGTTGTTACACCAATATTTCCTTCAGCATTTGTGTACACTGCTTTATTCATTTGACCCTGTCCTGATTGAGTCTGATGCACTTCTCCTGAAATGGAGATCTGCATTTGGCATTGTACCAGGATTTCTTTTTTCTCTCGCTGTTCTCTTGCGACTTTGTTGAAATAGTCTCTCATTTACATATATAATTTAGAATTGTCTTTCAGCTCAGTGTGATAGTATCTGTATTTCTGACAGATTTGTCACAGTATTTGTCTTATTTCTATCAACTGCCTGATTCTCTGTCGTTGTCTTGTTCACTATATTTCATTTGTCTCAGTACCTGCCACTGTCACTATATTTGTCTTCGTCGAAGTCATTATGCTCCTTCAAGCTTTGTCTCATTCACTGATATTGGTCTTGCTCTCAGTATTTTTGTCAGTCACAGTATTTTTTGTAAGTTATAGATGCAGTTGTCAGAATATTCGTCTTAGTCTCATTATATTTACTACTAGGTTAGTCGTTTGTTTACTACTAGTTGTTTGTTGTGCTTGGTATTATAAAAAACATTTGCCTACTCCAAGGTATTTATTGTATAATCTACAGTAAATAGACAAACAATGCAGTCCAGACATGAAGCACGAGGTGACCAGAAAAGATATTTATCACATAGCAATGCTGTTTTTTAAAAATTTCCTTCTCTTTTTTAATAAATAAATAAAATAACATTTATGGTTTGTCTCAGTGTTTGTCTTCTATCCTATTTTTGTCATTCTCAGGACAGGTTTTAGTCCAATATATTTAATTTTTATCTCTCTTCGATCTTTTCTTCTCCCAGTGACCCGTAAGCATAATTCATTTTTCTTCACTGACTCTGAAAATGGCTGAATTGCATGTGCATCTCTGAGGAAAGGATGCTGTGAGAGGTCAGAGCAATGGTGTCATGCAAGTGAATGCAAATATGTGAGTTCTTACTCTGAACTTTTGTAAGTTCAATCAGGGAGCTCTGGAACAATGTGAATTTTTGCTTGTGCGAGGCCAGAGTGGTTATTCATCAGTGCTTCATCAGCTTCTCTTCTCAGTTTTAATACTGCATTAACCAGCTAGGCACCTGCTGCAATACGTTAAAAATCTCTTGTATATTTTTAAAGGACATTTATTAAATAAACGGCTTGAAAGTAATTTTGCAGGGGGAAAAATGCCTTTTTCCAGCTCCCCATAAAGGAATTTTATTGGCAACAGATCTGAAGAAATTGCCAGTGAATGTAAAAAAAAAAAGTATATATGGCGCTCAGCAGAAAAAGGCAAGATGAGAACGAGAAACAATATATACAAAATCAAAACAGGCTTTTAGTTTAATGGTTTTTCAGCCAGCATAAGATATATAGTGAATAAAGGTGTAACAACAAAACAAGTGCACAGGAATGGTATACCTGTGTTCCATGTACAAGCAGAAGCAATGCAAAGAGGCTGTATTTATAGATGTTACGTACACAGCATACAAACAGAGTTAGAAAGAAAACATAAATACTCTTCTTGAAAGGGTGCAGTATAACTTTTTTTTTTTAGAATCCAGAAATCTAACAGACAACAACCAAATAGCGAGAGAGCGAGAGAGTGAGCAGGCTGCTACCTAAGGCAGAGGGGCACAACTAAACCGACCACCTTGCTTGAAAGTTGCTCTTTTGCAGTCTGACTGCTAGGAAGCCAGGTTGTACACTTCCCTGAGAACCTTCTAGCCTGCAAGCACGACCAGGAAGCCACTTAGGATTTAAAGTGATAGCTTGTAGTTTTATACACAGTTTTCAATACAACCGTTTCCATAGCTCCATGTATAAAATACAAGACTCGTAAGGAATGAAGAAGCAGCCCAGAAAAATGATGTTGGGGAGAAGTACAATGGCAGTAAACACAGGAGGAAAAGACCCAAGAAGTTAATGGGAATGGAGGCAGCAAAAATTTGGTTTGAGAAAACAGAGTGAGACTATAGGAGTGGTTTGGAGACTAGGGATGCTGGAGCATCGAGCTTCTTTAGTTGAAGGACAGAGATACGTTTATCACTTTCTCATTGATTTAAATGTGAAATTTTACTAAGCATACCAGCCTGCTAAGTGTACTGTTAGGGGTTATCATGGTGTCATTATTTGTGAGCGGAAACTCTCAGGCACAATACACAGAAAGAAAGAAGTCAGAACTCCATAAAAGCAATGTTTCTGATCCATGGCTGGTATAAATGGACGTTACTGGAGCTCTACTAATTTACAGCAGATTAGGCCCTATATCTGTCTATTGGAGATGCAACGTTGTGCAAAATCAGTGGAACAAGAAACACTGTTTCTTTCTCAAGAGTGAAGCTTCTGTAACCAGCTGAAGGATATTTACTGGGCCTAGAAAAATAGGGACGACAGGAACCACTCTGATCATAGTTCCTGTAGCAACACACACAGAACCCTGTGCAAACCACGCAACTCCTGAATTTTGGGATTTACCTGAGCAGCTGAACTTCTGCCAGACCCAGACACACACATTTTCCCTATGTGATCCCTAAACCTTAGATCCAACAATGTGTAACTAGCCTGCTAGATTACTGCACAAATACCATTCTTTATTGCATCTAATGCTGCTGATGCTTGCTTCAGATAATTACTTTGTGTCGATATGTGCTACTGCTACTCATTCACACTCCTCACATCAGGTTCTGTTTAGGCTAGTAAAAAAGTGCTTTTTAAAATCAAGATAGCTAGCATGATTCTAAATGCCCAATAACACCTATTAGATAGGGAAGGTGTGTGGAGTAATATCTTTTATTGGACCAATTTCTGTTGGTGAGAGAGACAAATGTTGGAGCTTACACAGAGCTCTTCTTCAGGTCATGTAAATTCGGTGTAAGCTTAAAAGCTTCTCTCTCTCTCACCAATGTAAGTTGGTCCAATGAAGGATATTGCCTCACTCACCTATTGTCTCTAATATCTTGGGACCAGCACAGCCACAACTACACTTTAACACCTATTGACAGATTAACACCTTTGCAATCATGTTAACTGGTTGGGTTGAAGCCTAAATTTATAAAAAATACCAAGCTAGTGATGATCTTGAATTCAGAGATTCCAAGGCCAGAAGGGACCATTGTGTTCATCGAGTCTGACCTCTTGTATAACACTGACCATAGAACTTCCCCCAAATAACTCCTAGAGCAGATCTTTCAGAAAGAAAATCCAGCCTTGATTTAAAAATTGTCAGTGATGGAGACTCGAACATGACCCTTGGTTAATTATTCTGATGGTTATAATTTCTCTGTTAACAATTTATGCTTTATGTCCAGTCTGAAGTTGTCTAGCTTCAACTTCCAGCCATTGGATTGTGTTAGACCTTTCTCCGATAGATTGAAGAGCTCATTATTAAACATTTATTCCCCATGTAGGTACTTAGACTATAATCAAATCACACCTGAACCTTCTCTTTGAGCTCCTTGAGTCTATCACTGTAAGGCAGGTTTTGTAATCCTTTAATCATTCTTGTGACTCGTCTCTGTACTCTCTCCATTTTATCAACATCCTCCTTGAATTGGATTCCAGAACTGGACATAGTATTCTAGAAGCGATCACACTAGCGACAAATACGGAGGTAAAATAATCTCTCTTCTCCTACTCAAGATTCCCCTGTTTATGCATCTAAAGCAGTGGTGGGCAACCTGTGGCCTGCGGGCCACACATGGCCCATCAGGGTAATCCGCTGGATGGCCACGAGATAGTTTGCTGACGTTGACTGTCCGCAGGCTCGGCCACCCACAGCTCCCAGTGGCCGTGGTTCCATTCCTAACTTCCTCATTTATATCCATTAATATCAACTTCCTCTTTCTTTCACTTGTTTTATATTGTTTTTTATTTTTTTATATCTGTCTTCATTTCCCTTCCAAATCTGTTCGGTTATCTAACCAATTCCGCTTTCTTCCTCGATTTGTGGCTTTTGGGGCATCTAGTTTTCTTAAACAATTCCCAATTATCATTCACATTTGTCTGATTAAATTCTTTCTCCCAGCTGATTTGGCCCAAAATTGTTTTCAGCTTTGTGAAAATGGCCCTTCTAAAGTACCGTGTGTGTGTGTGTGTGTGTGTGTGTGTGTTACTGGTTTGGACTTTATTCTGTTTGAACATTACAAATTTGATCAAGTCATAATCACTTGTACCTAAGCTACCATGAATTTTTAGTTGTGTGGTCCTCTTTATCTGTCAAGACTAGGTCTAATATAAAATCTGTCTTTAGAGTATCAGTATCATCAACCCCAAACATTCAAAAATCATGTCAGGCCTCAAAAATCACAAGACTTGAAAAATAATACTATTAGACTTCTGTGTATCTTTTGGCTTTTGAATCTTTAGAGTTCACATTTTCAGTCTTATCTCTGTAACCGTGAAGGCTAGAAACTTAATATTAAAAAAGAAAGCTGAGATTTGAGTGTATTCACATGACTTCAGGCTATAGGCCCAGAAGAAAACACCAAACATCATGACATTTGTGATAACATTGTGAGAGTTGACAACACTGAGTAAGTGTTAGGGAATGTTTTGAGTCATGTTTGCTAACTTAATTTATAAAATCACTTTTCCCTCTAGTTTGGACAGACCCTGACAGAGGTATGAAATAGACAAACTCTTGACCTTCACTCAATGTAATTTCCCAGGTCAGGCATTCTTTCCAGGTAGAGAGGAACTTTGTTCATAGATCATACGTAGTTTGATGCAAGTGTTCAGTATTAAAACTGTGAGCTGTTGGTCTGTTTTAATCAGGCACGCAGTTTGCATGACATGTTTCTCTTCTGTGACTGGATGAGCATAATTCTTAAAACAGGTTTCTGATATGTTTACAAGTTTCAAATTTATTTCCCTCAAATATTGTCTAATTCACTTAAATTCACTGTTCTAGCAGGTAAATTCATCCACTAGAATATTCAAAGAAAGAAAATAAAAGGAGCTTGAAGACAGCCACACCTATTTTAGTTTTTATTTGAATAGGTGAATATTCATAGAAAATATTTTGAGGTATTCATTCAGCTCTGATTAAGATTGATACATGGCTGATTAATAAAAAGATAATATTTTCAAAGAACATATTAAATCACAGTACTGGAAAACATGGCCATTGTATCTCATCAGTTGTGTTTATTATCTATATATTGCTACATTTGAATATATATTAAAACAGTACACAGGAAACTGGTACATGTATTTAAAATATAACCCTTTTGCTTGACTTACATAAAATATATTGGACATTTTATAAAAATGTACTTTAATAAAGGTAAGAATTAAAGCCCAGGACTAGTATGGAAAATGATGTTAATCATTATAAGTACCTTTTCAGTAGCAGTTGTCAAAATGGTATGCTCTATGATGGACCAGTTGTTTCTGTTGGCCACAGTGTGGTTCTTCCGGTGGTACAATGGATGGATGTGGTCATTTGACAGGTCTCCTGTGGATAACCATTTTCCTCCTGTCATTAACAATGGTGAAGATTAAAAACAATGTAACAAAATACCAACAGTATACCTGTGATTTTTTTACCCGTGTTGCCTAAAGATTTCCTGATGGTTGCTCAGATATGTGAACAGCTGGCTTCTGAGCATAATCTGTCACTTGCAGCATTTTTCGGGCTGCCCATCTAAAACCAACCTCACTTGGGACCTGATAGCTAGTGAAGGGGAGAGAAGAACCTGTGAGCCGGCTCAGTGCCAACAGAAGACTTGGGCAGAAGTGTAGGCTGCCAAGAGGCCGTTATATGGTCAATGAGCATCAAGTATTATTGGTAAAGGCAGCAGTTTCCGTTGGGACTATGCAAACTGCTGTCCGATCTCAGGTTATGACCCTATGGCACCGGTTCCCAATTTTTTTTTATAGAGTGGGTTACATCTCAGTAGAGAGGAAATCCTGTGTATCAACTCCCTCCCATTTGCAATCCAATAGCCTCATTGTGCTATTTGCTTACAGGGGAAAGTAATATTAAGAAAATATATTGTTTTATGCTTTGTTTCTGTTACAGTAATTTGGCAGCTGGAAATTGACCATGTGACCAGCTAGCTCTCCACTAATATTTTCTCTGTGTAACCAGACCTGTGGACCACAGCTTGGGATTTAATAGTTTAATGGACCATCAGTAATATCGATTATAGAGTAAATTGAGAAAAATACCCCATCATCCCCTCAGCTCAACAGATGCAATGCTTCGTTTCTGTAAAAAAAAAAAATAATAATAATGTCCCAGATATCCTTGTTCTTTTATTTTACTGTCGGACATTTATCAATTTTTCAAGAGATTAATAAATATCAAGGGGAGTGGTTGCTTCATTCTTTTCTTATGACCTCAGAATTAATCCTCTTTCAATCCATCAATCAGTGATTGGACTTCGAGGCTGGCTAGTAGTGGAAAGACTAATTTAAGTTGATTGATAAACTGAGTAACTTTGATGAAATATGGTCTGCTTTTATTCATCTTTTTTGCTTAATAATGAGCTGTCTGGTTCCCCTCCTTACTTTGATACTTGCTGTATTATAATGTATAAGCATTTGCATTTTCTATATTCTGTGGTCTTATTTCTTTCAGGACTTTTCTGCTGTACTTGAACGTTTCTTCCTCTGTATTTTATGTGCTGTTATGTACATATGTATTTATATGTAAGCCATTTTTTGGCTTACATATAAAAGCTTAAGAGCAGGTCTTTTACGGAACACAGGAATTACCATACGGGATCAAACCGATATTTCACCTAGTCTGGTACCATCTTTATAGCAGTGGCCAGTGCTAGATGTTTTAGAGGAGCAGTTGTAGACAGCTGTGGAATCTCCCATAGTGGAAGTTTCTTCCTACATCCTTGAAGCATGAGGATTTATATTCCTGTTGTAAAGAAAATATTGTTTTAATCATATCTAATATAACTGCGGATGGTCTCATAATTGATATATATTGTGTAGGTTAATTATGCTTTGTGTTTAAAAAACAAAAACTAAGGCCCTACTTAATTTGCAATATTGCAGAAATTGTGGATCCTGCAATATTAGGCTTCCACCTCAATTTTGTCAGCTGGCCAGGGCTGGCAGCAGAAGCCTTGACTGCCAACTGCCTGGGGCTGACAGCAGGAGCCCTGGCTGGTGCGGCCGGGGCTCCCGCTGTCAGCCCCGCACATTAATGACTGTAATATAGTTGCACCAAAATGTCTGGTTATCAAAAAAATTAGCAGGCATAACATAATACTTGAGTGTTTATATTGTTCCAGCAAATTTTTCTTAAACAAATAGCTTTACTCTGGCTTTTCCAGATTACCGCAGTTAATAAATGTCCATTACTACTTTTCTGCAATTTTCCATGTCTTGTCCGCAACGCAGCTGCAATTATTTGATAATCATCCTGCGATTCAAGTAGGGCCTTAACAAAAATTTATTTCCTTTTATCCCTTTTACATTTGCTTGCCATTCAATTTCATTTAATTTCTCCTTGTTTCTTGCTTTATGACTGGGCCAATAGGAATACATGATTATCTTCACTATGTCATTTATAATTGTGTTATTTTATTATGCACTCTCTTATTTGTCTCCTCTCGAACAAGTCCTGCTGTTTTCAGTCTTTCCTTATATGGAAACCTACCCTGAATCCTTCACATTTCTGCTCTGTCTCTACTTGAGACAGAATGACTGGAACTGAACACAGTGGGCCAAATTTTCTGCCAGTGTACTTCCACTGACTGCGGTGAAGTTACATTAGCAGAGAATTTGATCTAGCGTTCCAGCTGAGGGCGTATCATTGATTTATATAGAGGCATTATTATAATTTCAGTATGTTCTATTGCATTTCTTATATGTTGGTACATTTTGTCTGCTTTTTTGAACAGATGTTTTCACTGAGCTGACCACAGTGACGACTCAAGGCTTTCCCCAGAGTGGTTACAATTAATTTAGAATCCAACATGGTGTATGAGGCCAAATTACTCTTTCCAATGTGCATTGCTTTACATTTGTCATAATTTCATCTGCCATCATGCTGCCCATTCACCTACCTTTGTTATGTTCATACCAGGGCTGGCTCCAGGCACCAGCCGAACAAGCATGTGTTTGGGGTGGCCCCTTGTAAGGGGCGGCCAATCTTGGGGTGGCGGGGGGTGCTTGAGGGTTTTTGTTGTTGTTGTTTTTGTTTCGGCCGGGTGGCGCTTGGGGGGTGGGTGGGTTGTTTTTGTTTCGGTGGCATGGCTCGGCGCTCAGGGAGAGGGGGGTGATTTGGTGGGGTGGCATGGCGCTGGGGGGAGTTTCGGCAGGGCAGCGCGGCGCTCGGGGGGGTGTTTCGGGTTAGTGGAATGGCGCTGGGGGGGGTGTTTCGGCGGGGCGTCGCGTCGCTTGGGGGGG
>NW_020699373.1:3857223-3887726 GCF_002925995.2 Terrapene triunguis
GGTGCGGCGCTCGGGGGGGCGTTTCGGCAGCGCGGTGCTGGGGGGGGGGGTTCCGGCCCCGGGGGGGGGGGTCGGGGGGGGGGGCGGGGCGCGGGGGGGGGGTGTGTTACTGCGGGGCCACGCTCTTTTTTTTTGCTTGGGGTGGCAAAAAAGTTAGAGCCGGCCCTGGTTCGTTCATAGCTCTTCAGTCTTCTGTGGTCTTAAAGACCCTAAGACATGTTCCTTTATCTTTTAGGTTTTCTCTCATGTAGTCAGTCACTCTGTCTTCACTATTTTTAGTGAGGCGTTCGTATTACTGTCCTGACCGTGTAATTATTTTCTGCATGTATATTGTTGCGCAGTGATATATTTATATGTTAAATTCCTGTCTGTATTTCTGCATTTATGCTCCTGTAATATACAATTGTTAATTTAAAAAAAAATCCATGCTTTTAATTTATTTTTGTGAGAGTTGGGACTGCTAGCCCCAGTATCCTGGCCAATTTCTGTTCTGAGTAATTGTATACTGCACATCTAAATTCCTCACACGCTTTATATTGAATAAAGTTTTCTTCTGCATTTACTGTTCTTGACTGTTGGTCAGTGTTGCCGCATGCTCTTACAACAGCAATCATGTTCTGTTTTAGAGGTTACTGCATTTCTGTGGGTAAATTAATTCCCACATTTTACGTATAGCCCGTGATCTTGCAGTTAGGTCTGCACAGGGAGACACTTGCTCAAGCACAGAAACTCACTGGAGTCAGAGGCCTATAAAGAAATAAACAAACAATTCTACCAGACGTAGGCTTGATCAATCTGTCTTACACTGTATTTTCTCTTTCTAGGTGAAATCTATGAGCTCCATTTGCAAACACTAATGGACCTGAGAAGCTTTATTCACATGAAGATTCCCATTAGAGTCAAGGGGATAGATCTACAAAAGTATTTAGGTGCCTAAAGATGTAAATAGGTGCCTAGTGGGATGTACCAAGTGCCTAAGTGAGTTAGGCACCTAAGGCCCATTGACTTTCAATAGGAGTTTGACACCTAAGCTGCTTAGGCAGTTTTGTAATTACCATAGGTAGCTAGCTGCATCTTCAGGCACCTAAACACCTTTGTAAATCTGGCCCCTACTCATGTGAGTAAAGCTACACTCATGCATAGAAATTTGCAGGATTGTTACTTCCTCCTGTCCCCCAAAATATAATGTTTGTGAGCAAGTCTCAGAGCAGTAAACCTATTACAACCTTTTATCCTAAGGAAATAGAACATTTCAGCTGCTGTTTTCATCATATTAATTTCTAAATTAAGCTAATACTTTATTGATTTCAACATGTCAGACCTTTTCCGATAAAATAATTTTTTTTTAACAAATGACCGAACAATTTGAGCTTTCAAGTGCCAAGCCCCACTATCGTGAAATGAAATCAGATAGTTTGCTGTTATAAAAAGGTCAAGTGACAGTTGTTGATAATCAACAAACAAGTAAATTTATACATTTTCTGCCCTCAGACATTTGATTTTTCTTGTTGATGATATTGCTCTCTGAGACTAATCTCAAATGTCAAATTAATCTCATTCCTTACATTTTACCCATGGCATATTTCAATTCTGTCATTAGCATTCTTGTTTCACAAAAAAGTTGTGTAAATAGAGTAGCTTTATTCTCTTGGATGTAGATATTATTTTACAAATCACTTATATTTATTAAATATTTTAATGTCTTTGATGTATATTTTGCTACTTATTTAACACTCCCATAGCACATATTTGAAATGAGTAAGTGTTCTGTCCAGGGGAGGGAATAAAGGGTAAGCTAGAGTAACTGTAACAGATTCATGAAAGGTAATATTCAAAATGGATGACATCAAGGCAGATTTTTACTTCAGGGTTTCAACGCCTTTTCATGGTCTTTTCTAGCACCAAAGTTGAGTACGTCAACGTTGAGCCTTAGAGACAACTTACAAACCTGTCAATATAATTTGATGGCACTTCACTTTAGTTTCCTCACTTTAAAACAGAACTTGAAGATCCTTGGTGAAATCCTGACGTCAGTAGAGCTAGGGTTTCACCCTCTGTTCCGAAGCTGGACTGTATTGTTAAGTGTGAACAAAACTATATATCAAAAAGTGTGGTGGCTTTCCCACCCGCAGTTCAGGAGGAAGTTTTCTATTCATTTGAATTGGGTGCTACTGGGTGCGTGCTACCCCTTTTTTCATACACCACTGTTAGAAAACAGGCCCAGATGAAACAAACGGGACTAGATTCAGCTTGGGCATATGCTGGTGGCAGGATCCTAGATGATGGAAAGGCTTCCAGGGGGATTCTGCATTGGTGGAAAGCCGCTGCAACCGCCCCTTTCCCTTGGTGCCCTCAAAAATCCAGTGGAACCCCAAATGTGAGGAATTGTTGGGAGGAAGAATGACTAAGGTGGCAGGTGGTTGTGCTGAATCAGCTTTTTCCCCACCAAAGCCTTGACTGGTGGTGCTTTAATGGAGCTCCTGACAGAAGCTAACGTGTCCTTATCTAATATTACCTTGAGGTAGAAGAGCAGTAGAAACACTTCCCTCTGGGTGAATTCTCCATCAAAAAATAGTGGGCTTTGTTGGTACATAAGTACAGTCAATGCCATTTGCACCAGCCAAATTGTGATGGCAAATGAAGACCCTGGGTCTAAGCCTCAGTTGGTGTAAATCACTGTAGTTCCACTGAAGCCAATTTATCTAACCTTCTGTAAATACGTGACCAATCTGCCCCCTCTTATTTTTTAAGACACTATGTAAAAAGGTAATTTCTAGTATTTGGCCATAATGTTTTCTTTAAAACAAAAACAAATGTATTTTAAGGATACAATTTTTTAAAACTTTAAAAATGTAGTGGGAAAATATCTTAACTCACCTTTTCTTACAAAGGAGTGACTTCCTTCAACACATGGGTAAAGACAAAGGTTTGCTACTGCACTAAAGGGGTGTGATCTAGTTTAAGAAAATTATATGGCTTCATCTCTTGATTTAAGATGGTCTGTTTCCCTATGTTTATAATCAATGACTTTTGGTCAAAATTCATGTCCTGGACCAACCCTCATTCTTCAGACATAAACTGACTTTCCTTCTTAGGTATTATTGCAAAATTGTCCAATATGGTGTCTGGTTGTTTTCACCTTCCTGTGAAGCATTTAGTACTGGCCACCGTTGAAGACAAGAAAACAGGCAGGAAGAACAACTGGTGTGATCTGAAATGGAAATTCCTCACTCTGGTATAATCATGAAATAGAGTCACTACAGAGAATTCCATTGCATCCGGCTTTTCAATAAAAAAGGTTTCCATGACAACAGACCATTGCTTTGCAAGTTGTAAAACTCATATTTTTTAGGGACCTTCTGCTTCAGAACTGTGTGTGATAGCTTGACAGAAGTCAGTCCTGAAAATCAGTGTAGTCTTTCCAAGGGACAGCCCTTTCCTGGAACTAAAATATTTGAAAAATTAATATTAACAGGAGTTGTGCGGTCAATATCTTTTTGCACTATGCTGAAATAGACTCTTAAATTCCTCATGTTTTCTGCTAAAAATGTGGTCACTGATGGTATTGGATTGTGACAGTTTTAAGTTACAATTTCCTTGCTTCTGTGGCTTTGTTTCTAAAACCAGCTCATTGCCCTTCTGACCTGCTGTTCCACGGCAGCAAAAGAGAGTACAATGCAATCTCTGAACGTGGTTGTAGGACTCAGGATGACAAGTGAGTGTAAAAGAATAGGGTGTGGGGGAAATCACATTGTTGAGCTTATGGGAAATCTGAACTGCCTTTAGTCCTGCAGCAGAGAGAGCTGAAAAAAGACGAAGTTACATGCAGACCTAGAGTTGGTGAAAATGAGTTTGAGAGAGGAAAGCTTGACTAGTAACCAACCATGTAAGAAAGGTTAAGAGAAGACTGCAAAGAGTGCTGATTCACTATCAGCCATAGTCAATTTTTGGTAAGTTAAAAATCTTCAAAAGGAAAACACGAGGCATTTGATGATGATGTGAAAACATTTGGCTGCATTTACAAATGTATTAGACATATTTATCTGTTTTGAATAGCTGATTTCAAGGAATCAAGGGTTAGAGGGGGGCACGCTTGCCATAAAGTGTAAGGTCCATCGCTTAGTTGTCTCTGCCTGTTGACTGACTTCCGTCTGAGTCCAGGACATCATCCCTGGTGATGATCCCAGTAAGGAAGTCATATGCATGTATGAGGAGTCTCCTCATTCAGTGGGGTGCAGGATCCACTGATGGTTAGTTTCTGCCCTCAAATACCTGGGTGTTTCTCAGTATATTCAGTCCGTGACGCTTTAGGACCTGATTTTTGAAAAGCCATCCTTGCGTTTTCTGCCAACAAATTGCAGGCATGAGTCATTTCAGGCACAGTTTTGCACCTGAAGATATTTGCAGGTGCAATAACGTCACTTGGATGTTTTACATACGTGATTCACAGGTGCAAACAGTGATATTTATTGTACATAGAAAGTACTGCAGGTGCACAAAGTAGGGAAACCAGTCTCAGAATCAGACTCTTAATATTTTATTATTGTATTCAAAACATCAATATGTCATTGGCATAGATAATTAAATAATTGTACTGGTTATCAGTGAAAGGAATGCCAGTTGGATGAAGTTCTTAGTCAGTCTTTGTCTTTTGCTTTCTCATCACATAGGTTAAAGAAGACACAACTCTGCATAAAACAAAAATTTCTCCTCTGTCAGCATATAACTGCTCCATGATCTTGAAGAAACAAAGTACTTTAGAGATACGATTCTAAATTTACTGTCCCCACCTGCCAGAGGGGACACCCTCCTTACATCTAACTGTTCTGTGCTCAATTTTTCCTTTACTGCTGTCTACCTGCCACCCTGTCCCACTTCTTTCCTTCTCTCTCTGCTCCCCGTAGGGTGACCAGATGTCCCGATTTTATAGGGACAGTCCCGATATTTAAGGCTTTTTCTTATATAGAAACCTATTACCTCCCACGCCTGTCCCAATTTTTCACACTTGCTGTCTGGTCACCCTAGCTCCCCATGTACACTGCGACAGAAGGAACTCCTCTTTATTTATTTATTTATTTTAATCAGCCTGTATCAAATGTTTAAGTAGTTTAGTATTTTTTAATACAAGTGTTGTCTTCCCTCTCTCTGTGTGTACATATCTCATCCTCTGCCTCCAGTGAGGAGTATTTGATTTAAAGTAAATGAGAGCATAAGAGGTACTGTGGCGGTTCATGCACCCTACTGAAGTGAGTTCACAATGCTAATGCTTATTCAGGAGATTACTTCTGTGTAAGGGTTTTCATCAGTGGCAGACAACCAGGGATATTGTCCTGGACTTCTTCTAGCGGGCCCAGGGAAAGAGCAGCAAGGCTGGTTTTTTCTCCCATTCCTTCTCTGGATAGTCCAGTCTCCTGGTCTGAGCATCAGGAGCAGTTTTTCATCTACTCCTCCCACTTCCCACCTCATCATCTGATCAGCAGGGAGTGAAAGTGGCACCTGCTCCTGCTGAACAGCTAACAGACAGGAAGCTGGCGGGGGGGAGTCAATGTGTGGATCAGTGCATTCTGGCAGCTTTCCTCTCTCCAGTGCCGCTGCAGGAAAGCTGTCAGGTTGGGTCCTCTGATATTTTAATAGAGGAGGAGAAGGAAGATAAACTGCAATTTCTGCCCGATCATAGGAGAAGGTAGTGACTGAGCAACTTTCTTAAATGCAGTTCTTCTCCCTTGTTGGGACTCCCTTACAGCTCTGCCACTGTAGTGCTTTGATGAAGAAGCTCTAAGCCGACAGGAGAGAGCTCTCCCGTCGGCTTAGTTACTCCATTTCCACAAGAGAAGCTCTCTCGTCGACATAGCACCGTCTACACAGGGTGTTTAAAGTGGGTGTAACTACATCGCTCAGGGGTGTGGATTTTTCACACCCCTGAGCGACGTAGTTATATTGGGGTAAGTGTATAGTGTAAACCTGTTTTTAGACTTAGAATCTCCTGTGCCTAGTAGCACTTGAGGCAACTCATTCCCCCCCCCCACCCCCCCACTGCAGTCTGTCCAGGTTAAAGGGGAAGGGAATGACTCCTAGGCCTCCATCAACTGTTCAGAAGTGACTTGATGGGCATGGGGACAAAAGAGAATGGAGAACATATATGTGTGGCAGGCAGGAGAAGAGGAAAGAAGAGGGTGTGTACGTGTTGGTGTGGAGCAATATAATGGGAGTAACTGAAAAGATGCAGAATGGGAAAAGAAACAAGATGAGGGATGGGGGCAAAAAGAGTGAGAGGGAATGAAATGGAGTTGTGATATTTAGGTGGAAGAAAGGAGAGAAGAAAAATTAGCTGGTGGGAAATCAGGTGCTGGAAAAGAGACGTAAATGTTTTCTGCCATTATGTTATAAAATGTATATATTACTTATGATGCATGACATACAGAATATGCGCACCTAATACCCACGTACTTTATCATCTTTTAAGGTAATATCGTGTGTCAGGTTTATCTGGTATGTTGTGTGTGATATTCAAAAGTAAAAAGCTGCCTTTGTTTGATGTGGATGGAATGGATGATTCTTTCCTACACATGCAAATGCAAGATTGTAGAACTTCTCTTGGGTTTGATGCAAGTTAATCTAGAAAATATAAAGGACTTTGTTCAGTGTCTTACAGAGTCCACATGGAGGCTCTTTGACTGACGCACTGAGATTCTTCTGTGGTTAGCACAGGGTGAAGCGGGAGCTGCAACACCATTTGCCTCTGCACCCTTGTGTCTGCACTGCTCTTCTGCCTGGCGAGAAAAGAGCCAGGTCCACAAGACTCTTAGGGTACGTCTACACTGCAATCAGACACCTGCGGCTGGCCCATGTCAGCTGACTCAGGTTTGCTGGGCTCAGGCTGAGGGGTTATAAAATTGCAGTGTAGATGTTTGGACTCGGGCTGGAGCCAGAGCTCTGGGGCCCCATGAAGGGGCTAGTGTCATTAGTGCTAGATAATCCCAGCTCTTTGTGCGCTAGGAGCACTGAACCAAGCCTGTGGCTGGCCCTTAATGCAAGTATGCAAGGCAGGAAGGGCTCTTTGCCTGTATTTGTCCATTCAGGGATAACTACCATCTCATCCAAAGTCATTAGATTGTCTTTTTTTTTTTTACTGTTTACTTCAATCAACAATAAGAGAAGCTGTTCAGAGGAATTATGCTTTGGCCGTCCTGTTAAGCTTTGAGCTCGCCTTTGCATGTCAGTTTTACCTACCCACTTTCAGATAAACAACCTCCGCAGCCTCTCAGAGCCTCACTCAAGCCTCTAGGGAACTTGCTTTCTATAGCTGATCATTTAAGTCCTTGCTGTGGTTTTGTTCCTTAGAATTTCACAAACCCTCGTTAATTCTACTCTTGTTTGTCTACAGGAATCATAGGCTCACCTGACCATGCCCTGGCTATACCAAGTTTCCTTTTTGGCCTTCCATGCAAAAAGTTAAGGCAAAAAAAATTAAAATGTGGGTGCATAGAGTCCATATACATACCTGTGTGGGCAGATTTTCAAAACACAAGCATTCCATGCCTAAACTAGGCACACGGTTAGCACACAGATATCTGCATGTAGTTTTGGTTAGAACAGTCAGACTTCTTGTTACGTGCCAATCTGTTCTGAAAACCCAGTCACACTAGTTACACACATACACTGAGGGTATTGTGTGGTCATAAACTCAGTGGAGAAGGGACCGGTGCTTGTATGCCTAAATGTGAGCAAAAGTGTTTATGAAGATAGTTTGTGCCTGATGAGTTGACACTGGAGGAGTCTGGTGACACTCAGTTCTTTTTGTGTGCATTTTATAGTCACATTTCCTGCTTCTCTGATGGACACTGTAGAATTAAAACTCTTATTGAACTGTTGCAGAAAAGAACCATGATCTCTGCTCAGGAATCAAGCCCTGTCGCACAATAGCAAGAACTCAAGTTATTTATATTCAAGCTCTTTGCTGAAGGAATTGGGCAATAAGGAGGTGTGACAGACCCAGACCAGTGTGGTACAGGAGTCTGGTAGAGGGCAAATATACTGGTCACTGGATGAGTAGTTTTCTGTTCCCTGAGTGACCAGAGAAGGGGCTGCACTAGAGTAATCAGGAACCTGCTAGAACCAGTTAAGGCAGGCAGGCTAATTAGGACACCTGGAGCCAATTAAGAAGAAGCTGCTAGAATCAATTAAGGCAGGCTAATCAAGGCACCTGGGTTTTAAAAGGAGCTCACTTCAGTTTGTGGTGTGAGCGTGAGAAGCTGGGAGCAAGAGGCGCAAGGAGCTGAGAGTGAGAGAGGGGGTGCTGCTGGAGGACTGAGGAGCACAAGTGTTATCAGACACCAGGAGGAAGGTCCTGTGGTGAGAATAAGGAAGGTGTTTGGAGGAGGCCATGGGGAAGTAGCCCAGGGAGTTGTAGCTGTCATGCAGCTGTTACAGGAGGCACTATAGACAGCTGCAGTCCACAGGGCCCTGGGCTGGAACCCGGAGTAGAGGGCGCGCCCGGGTTCCCCCCAAACCTCCCAATTGACCTGGACTGTGGGTTCTTCCAGAGGGGAAGGTCACTGGGCTGTTTCCCAACCCACATGGTGAATCTCTGCGGCAAGAAAATCCACCAATAAGCGCAGGACCCACCAAGATAGAGGAGGAACTTTGTCACAGAGGATAAATGGAAGGTAGAGGCCAGTACATGATGAAAGCAAAAAATAGGCAGATTTATTCTTGATGAATAAGAGGATCGATGATTAAACAATGGTAGCCATGATTATTCATTACTTGTATAGCACTATGGGTGTGGCATGCATGGTTCTTTACAGATGGCTATAAAGACAGTCGCAGACAGGAAGAGATGAGAACACAGGGAATGATTGAGGAGCATGAAGACAGTACCATTGTGCAGTCACTTTGGAGATTACTGCATACACTTTGAGGATTCCATAGTTTGTTTTTAAGCTTTTGTTTATCTGAATATGGGAAGTATCCTTGAAGAAGTGGGCTTTGAGAAGGGGCTTGATTGTCAAAGTATGGTGGTGTAGTGGACAGAATTAGGAAGGAAGTTTCTAGAGGCAGCATGAAAGCGTCATCAGGTGAAGCACCATGTGCTGAGAGAAGAAGGGATAAAAAGATCTGACTAGAGACGCATGAAGAGTGGATAAGTTGTGGTGAGGGAGGCCAGGCTGTAGGCAAAGCAACAAAGTAGCAAAGTAGCACACAGTAAAGAAGGCTGATAGGCTGTTGCCTCATGTCAAGAGGATAACCGTTATATAAATGTGAGGAGATTGTGCCTCACTTCATAAAAGGTTGGTTAGATTCCCAATTCCCATGAATAGTGTTCAGTTTTGGTAATCTTGTTTGTAGGAAGTACTAGGTAAATTGGAGAAAGTTCAATATAGGCCTTCAAAGTTGATGAAAGTAATGAAGGAGCCCATGTCTGAGGAGAGCGGTAAAGCTAGGATTGGTGAGTCTTGAAAGTAGATGAGATCACATGGTGGAAGTATTTAAACTCCTTTGGCTAATGAAAGGCAAGAGACTGATACATATCCTACTCACCTTGAGTAGTACCTTTCCTCTAGAATAGTCCCCCTAAAATCAATAGGACTCTACTCATTTTGAATAATACTTTACTTTGCAAAAAGGTGGCAGATTCTACCCCTAAAGTAGTTATGATAAAATTAATTGTGATGAGGTTATTGATGAACTAGGGAGCATATATTTAAATTAAAAGGGAATAGATGGAAGAAGGATTTGAAAAATGAGTATAAAGCAAGACTAGCAAATAGGAAGATTGACCTTACAGCTGAGGTAATAATATTAATACCTAGCTCTCGTATACCACAAAGATGAGTGGCAGAGACATATTTAAGAATTAAAAGAATGATTATATTGAATGTAACAAACTCAAGGGGAATTAGTTTTGTCTTTGGGAATAGCTAACCACACATTCTAGCTGGAAATGTTTCATGAAATTGGCTGTTTGTTTTGTTCTTTGTATGAGAGTGGTGTTTTGCAGCTTTGAACAGAGGAAGAGGTTTCCCCCCCCCCCCTTTGAGAAAAAGTTTACATTAAGTTTAACACTTTAAAAATGTTTTAAACGACACAGGCTAGCATCAAATAGTTCCAGAGAACAGAGCAGTGCAGTTCACATTCGTGGCTCTAAGCAACTGATAAATGGCACACCCGGTTCATATAACTGGCATGCCTGATCTACATAAGTGTCAGGGCTGGTTTGGTCTACTAGTCCATTTAGCATAGTTAGCATGTGTGAAGTGATATTTGCTGTTGGCATTAAGCACACTTTTATTGGAGAGGTCCTTTGTTCATCTCAGGCTTCTTCTCTGTTCCATTACAGTAGCTAAGCCAGTTAATCTTACTTTCATATAATATTTTAAAATGTTTTACTGCTTTGTACAATGGTTATTTTAAAGCAATTCATGAAATAAAAGTGAACGTCTTCTGGAACAATGTACTCCTGAGAGTCTGTGATAATTGGGGATCATTGCTTAATTGGCAGGTTGCTCTTTCCACTGGGCTGTGTGCCAATCAAGTGGAGTCTACTGTATTTTAATTAAATATTTTTAGTACGTCCAATATGAGACTCTTGGCTTTTGCCTTGTTTTATTCCATTTTCACTGGTATGGTAATAATTCAGGCATTTATATGAACAGTAGTAATAATTATATTCTAATAAATAGAATCCTTGATGTTCCGGAAGTCTGGCTTCAGCAGAGTGAATACAAGAAGCCTGGGATTCATTCCAGTATTGGTTTTCCTTAACCCTTTATTAGCTTTAAAAGATAATTTCCCGTAGAGGTTTTCAGCAAGTGGTATGGATCACTTGGAAATGCCTAAAGTAAAACTGAAAATGTGTTCAGCAACAGTTTTTGAGATCCAAGTGTTTGGCTAAGGAGGAGGGATAATAAGCAAAGCAGCTATGGAAAAGCCCAGCCTGGAATTTTCACAGAATTGTAGGGCCAAATTATTCACTTGTGCCTCCAAATTACCTCTTTGAGGTAGCTTGGTTCAACCACCCACCATGTGTAAGGGGGAAACAGACAGTTTGATATCCTAAACGCATGGCTGTGCAGATACTTAGAAGGAATTTTGCATATCACAGAGACTCCATACAGCTCACCAACCTCTGTTCCCCCATGGCAACATGGCTCCCTGAGGAGCTGTTCTCCCATTACGTCTCAGTCACAGTCCTCCCTCAGGGACAGCTTCATTGTTTGAAGGGATTCCCACATAAAATAGTCTTGGTGGGATTGACATTATCTCATGTAGGCCATTTCTCTGGCCCCACTTCCCTCAAACCCAACTGAGGCTAAACTCCACGAGATCAAGGGGGAACATGCTAAATGACTGCTGCTCTTCCCCTTTTAAGTCACTGTTTCACCTGAACGCCTTCCCCTACGTGTGTGGGCTTAATTATAGGCAGGAATGTGAGCTATCTAACCCAGTTTTTATCCTTGGAGGGGAGTAACATGGCTTTCTCACCCTGTATTTTTGGCATGCTGAGGAGGAAGGCAGCACAAGTATGGGGAGAAGAGTTTCTGAGGTGGCTTTGAGCAGCTGTGTCCAAAACCCTCCTTGAAAAATGTGATTATTTTCCCCGAGAACATTTGTCAGTGATCAAAACACCTTCAAAACTTCACAGATCCCTCGCAGTGTATTGCCCATTTTTAAAAACAGCCTACTATTTCAGCTCCTTAGAGGACTGGATGGTCTGTCAAAGACAAAGGCTTTCCTTTGCCACTTTCATTGCCGTCATGAGATTTCACCTGCAGAAAAAATATTTCAAATTAAGCTTTGTTTGTATTGTAGGCACAGCATTTGGAGCCTGCAAGCTGGGTTCTCCCAGCTTTTAAAGGAACATCCATGCAAGCCCGCAAAGAAAAGCTCTCACAATTATTTATCTCCAGAGCCATAAAATGCTGATAGCACATGTAGGTGACTTCAGGATTCTGTTAATTAAAACTGAAAAGTGAAAGTTCATAAATCTGGAGGAACTAGATGATAATGTGCATATATTTAATAGAAATTTCTAGAAGTGATAATTAAAATTCGTGGCTTTATTTTTTCCTTCAGTGTCTATTTCAATAAATCTGTTCAAATGATGACAGAGATTTGACACTTAGGGAGCCTTGCCAGGGAGAGAGAGCAGGGCCACAGGCATGGAGAAAGCCCAGTGCTACACAAAAATATTTACTGACAGCTTGCAAATAAAGCAGAAAGCCAGTATTTTTTTTCCCTCCTGTCCTGGATATATGCCTCCCTATTAATCTTTTACAGCACACTCTGCCTTGCTGAATCCCTTATTAAATAATGAACAGACATGTAAGCATTGTTTGCTCTTGTTTCGAGTCAACTGTGAACAAAGGTTTTAGATGTAGTTAGCAGAAGTTATGTGAAGCCACAAATAAATCACAGCTTTAGAGAGCAGATCATCCCCTTGTGCAGAGGGCATGAAAACCTTGTGTATTTGGGTTGATGTCTATGATAATAGAGAAATCCCTCCTCCATAATGTTGTCCTCTCAGCAGCCTCTATGCTGTAGCTGCAGTGGGGTTTGGGTTTGGGTCTGGGAATAACAGGGAGTCAGGTACTTTTAATGGCATTGTCCTCTGCTTAGCCTCTAGGTTCCCAAACAGAAAAGAATCTGGGAGTCAAAGCTGCTTGAAAAAACATGAATTCCAACTAGTTCCCCTTCTGGAGAACTTAGTTGCAGATGTAATCTGTCAGGAGGAGAGTGCCTCTGGTCAAACTCCAAGAAGTCTCTATTGAGCGTGTGCAAACTGAGATTTTTTCAAGGGTTTATAACTTGGCCAAATTGATGGTAACCCCCCCCTGCCAAATTTCAACTCCTGCTTTGGAGCAGGGATGTGCTAGAGTGTCTCAATGAAATGACTGTCAGAATTTTTTTAATGTGGGCAAAACAATGTATTTTTTTCCTAACCGTGTCCTAAGAAACAGATCTATTTTTGATTGATATATTTGTATATATCAACTATATAATATTGGAGGACATCAGGAGTGATGGCAGTTTCAGCCCGCAAAACCTGAAATATACTTTGGACACAGCTGAATGTTGTAGATGGTTTGTTTTTTGTTTTTTTTTTTAAGAAATTCAGCCTGTGGCAGACACCTAACATTGACGTTTTCAGCTTCAGCTATTTAAGTCTGGGAAAGATATATACAACTGAAAACAGGGTTTTATAATGGGAAGTATTGGGCAACCTTGATGATAGAGAGTTACCTATAATAAAACCCCAATTTATTATTAAATTTATCATGTAGAATGCACTGTAGAACAAAATTATCAAAATTGATTGTAACCCTTCTAACAGGTGGAGTTGGCAGGGACAAGGGCCTGGTTCATTATCTCAGGGTTGCTTTTTAATAATACAACACAGAACTGGTTCAAGCTTCTACCCAGTAACCTGGGAAAATTACACACCACACCTAGCCGCCTCTAAGAGGCAATACTTCCCCTCTTGCAAGCACTGAGTCTGTGTGTAGAAAAGAAACTTTTAATAAAAAGGGGAAAGTAACCCGGCATTAATTTGAGAAAATGCCACAAGCATGATTAAGAACATATGACCATGAGCAGAACAACCATACCAGAGTATGTTGTGCAGTGCCCTTTGCCTCAGGTTCTCACCTTGTGGTGAGAAAGTTCAACAAACAAAAGTTCCTTCAATGTGCCACTCCCCTCTCCTTTCACTGCAGCCCACTCACAGTTGTTATCCTTGGTCAGTGAAGACCCAGAGTTCAGAGGTGCATTCACATGGGTTCACTTCCCACCTGGTGGGGGAAGTGGAGTGGAGAAAGTTACCTAGCAATGCCTCAGATGCCTCTTGACTGTCCTATCTCTCGTCTGTTGCCTGGCCACTCCCCCTCGATGTCATGGGAAAGCTCATTCACATCCTGCTAAGATTATTATTAGAGCTGTCAAGCGATTTAAAAAAATTGATTGTGATTAATAAAATTAAATCATGATTAATTGCCCTGTTAAACAATAATAGAATACCATTTATTTAAATATTTTTGGGTGTTTTCTACATTTTCAAATATATTGATTTCAGTTATAATACAGAATACAAAGTGTACAGTGCTCACTTTATATTTATTTCTGACTACAAATATTTGCACTGTAAAAAACAAAAGAAATAGTATTTTTCAATTCACCTAGTACAAGTACTGTAGTGCAATCTCTTTATCATGAAAGTTGAACTTACAAACGTAGAATTATGTACAAAAAATAATTCATTCAAAAATAAAACAACATAAAACTTTAGAGCCTATTTCTCGTTCAGCCAATCGCTCAGACAAACAAGTTTGGTTGCAATTTGCAGGAGATAATGCTGCATGCTTCTTGTTCAGAATGTCACCTGAAAGTGAGAACAGGTGTTCGCATGGCACTGTTGTAGCTGGCGTTGCAAGATATTTACATGCCAGATGTGCTAAAGATTCATGGACATAAAGATTCATGCTTCAACCACCATTCCAGAGGCCATGCGTCCATGCTGATGATGGGTTCTCCTCAATAACAATCCAAAGCAGTGTGGACTGATGCATGTTCATTTTCATCATCTGAGTCAAATGCCACCCACAGAAGGTTGGTTTTCTTTTTCAGTAGTTCGGGTTCTGTAGTTTCTGCGTCGGAGTGTTGCTCTTTTAAGACTTCTGAAAGCATGCGCCACACCTCATTCCTCTCAGATTTTGGAAGGCACTTCAGATTCTTAAACCTTGCATCGAGTGCTGTAGCTATCTTTAGAAATCTTTGCGTTTTGTCAAATCTGCAGCAAAAGTGTTCTTAAAATGAACAACATGCTGAGTCCTTATCCAAGATTACTATAATATGAAATATATGGCAGAATGCGGGTAAAACAGAGCTGGAGACATACAATTCTCTCCCAAAAAGTTCAGTCACAAATTTATTTAACACATTATTTTTTTAATCAGCGTCATCAGAATGGAAGCGTGTCCTCTGGAATGGTGGTTGAAGCATGAAGGGGCATACGAATGTTTAGCATACCTGGCATATAAATACCTTGCAATGCCAGCTACAAAAGTGCCATGCAGATGCCTGTTTGCACTTTCTGGTGACATTGTAAATAAGAAGTGGGCAGTATTATCTCCTGTAAATATAAACAAACTTGTTTGTCTTAGCGATTGGCTGAATGAGAAGTAGGACTGATTGGACTTGTAGGCTTTAAAGTTTTGCATTGTTTTGTTTTTGAGTGCAGTTATGTAACCAAAAAAAATCGACATTTGTAAATTGCACTTATAGTACTTGTATGAGGTGAATTGAAAAATATTGTTTCTTTTGTTTATCATTTTTACAGTGCAAATATTTGTAATAAAAATAATAATATAAAGTGAGCTGCATACATTAATTTTTGAGTTAATTGTGTGAGTTAACTGCAATTAATCAACAGCTCTAATTATTATATGCAAAAGCATTACTTTAATGCAACTGCATTAATGAAGCTGCAAAGTGAAACATGCAGAAGTCAAGAAATGGGAAAATTAAGATTGCAGATTCAAAGGTAATCCCCATCTGTTGTGCATTATGATATGGTCTTTAATAACATGCTCATGTACTATTTTTCAATTAATACAATGTTATGTTAATTACCTAAATACCTTAAATGGGAGTTTTTCCTGAGTGCGGACTGTAGGATGGATAGTTATTCCATAGTTAATTTTATCACCAGGGTTAATAGCTTATATGAGTATATAGTAAATTATATAATACAATTTTAAATTATTAGATTAGTTATGTGGTCAGATTTTAAAAAAGACTAAGGACTGCATGTGTATTTATGTTCAGTAGGGTGCAAATGATTATTGCTATCATCATGTATCATATGTCCAGCAAAAGTTGGAATGAGAGAAATATACTCCCACATGGTATAGAATTACAAATTGGCTTGGTACATTATAGATCAGGATGCAGAAGCTATTGTCAAAAACAGAATATCTGGTTAAATGAAACATTGCTCTGATCTGGTATGGCACTTCATATGTCCCAAGTTGTCCGATACAGGCTTGCATTCTATTAATTAAAACTGCTGCCAAGACATAAGTACGGTCATTGGGAGTTGTGAGGGATACAGGATCAGAGCCATGTTGTATGGGGGGAAAAAAGACTAATACATGGTAGGGATTGGCTTCTGAACAGTATTCTTGGCAGGATGTACAGTGGCACAGAGACCATTGAAACTCTCATCTTAAAAAGGCTTCATTCTGCTCTGAGTCACTGTTCCCTTCATACATGCTAAATAGTCTTTTGACCTTTTCCCCATGGCTACAGTATTCATTGCTGCCATTAGTTACGATCATTAGAGGTCAGATTTTTATGTCTTCTGTTAATAGTTACCAGTGCTATTCAGCTTGAACATCCGATAACTAATTTATTTTCCCTTCAACACTGCCATTCTGAGAGCTGTAGCTGATCTCATAGGCCTGCAACAGCCATGGTCATCAAGAGTAGCCAAAATTACAGAGAAGAATGCACTTGAGACTCAAGTAGCCATTGCTAAATAATAGCCATGTTTATCTGACTAGTAGTCATTGATCAACAGAGGGGCCTATCTAGAAGTATGTAAGACAAGGGAATGGGGAGGCAATTAATTATACTGTGTGATTCTTGCATGAAGCTTGGCAAGAAAATAGAAACACAACATTGAGTCACTGAATCTGCTAAAACCTAAACCAGTCACCCAAAATAAGTGATGTTCATGCCTTCACCCAATCAGCTATTATGCAGCAGGCACTCAAGGAGATTCAGTGGCCTCAGCAGGACTCATGCTGCCATCAACAACAGACTTGGAGAAAACATAATATTTGAACAGTGCTTTGAAGATGCATTAAGTGCTGTGCATTATTTTATTTAAAAATGAGTAAACTAAATGGATAAATGGAGTAATAGGAATATAGGAATTGCCATACTGGATCAGAGGAAGGGTTTTTCTGTTGGTGAGAGGAAGGGGGCACGAAACTGCAAAAAAGCATTTACAGGATAACTTGCCCACAAGGAAAGTTTCTATCTAATCACCTTAGTTAGAGGTTAGTTTATGCCTTGAAGCCTGAAGCTTTAGATTCCTTTCAAAATTCCTATTTTTAATATTTAATTTAGCTCTGGATATTCTTTTTATCCATGTACATACCCAATCTTTTAAGGGTCCAGCTAGTTTTTGGCCTCAGTGATAACTTTTATAGCAGTGAATTTAACAGGCTAATAGCTTGTTTTGTGAAATACGGAGTCAGACTAAGGAAGAGGAATCAAGTGGAGGCACAGGTGACTGAGAAGAACATGAAAGAAAAGAACAAACACAAAGGACAATAGCTACCTGACCATTTACAATGGAGAAAACCCACCAACTCATTAGTGAGTTTGGAGGAGGAAGGAAAATCAGTTTTCTATTTTATGCGAGACCACCAAAATGTGTCCGAAGACTTGAATGTCATATATGTCATCATATATTATCTCTCCCACCACAGAACCTGATACCCTACCAATATCTGGAGAACAAGAAGAATTCTTCCGCCAACTCCACCTAAAAGAATTCTTTCACAACAATGATGACACCACTCACAATTACCATGTCATCACTGAGAATCATAAAACAAAATATTCATTCATCTGGACACCAGAGAGCAGACAAAACCACACCCTTGACCATTACATTGCTTGCTTCAAAAAAAATTGATGGTGAAATCCTTAACAAGCATCACATTCACCACAATCTCTCCAGTGCCAAGAAGACAACTCTACAGTCCATGAAATCTAACCACCAGATAATGATCAAACCAGCAAACAAAAGGGGCACCATCGTAGTCCTCATTTGTGATGACTATATTAACTATATTAACATGGCCAACTGACAACTCTCCAATATCACCTACTACAAAGAACTGAAATAAGACCCCACTCCCCAATTTACCCATGAATTTAAGGATATCATCAAATACTTCCCCAAACAACTCCAAGAGAAACTCTACAAACTCATCCCCCAAGAACTCATTCCATCGACTTCTACATGCTTCCCAAGATACACAAAGAAGGGAATCCAGACAGACCCATCATATCTGGACATGGCACTCTTACTGAAGGAATATCGGGACTCTCATAAACCATCCTCAAAACAATCACCATGCAAAGGGCCAGCTTCCTCCAGGACACAACTGACTTCCTTCACAAACTCCACAACATTAACAACCTCCCTCAGAACATCATCCTTTCCACTATGGATGTCACTTCCCTATACACCAACATCCCTCATGATGGTATAGCTGCGTGTCTCAAATATTTACAAGACAATGGACAACCCTCAAATATCCACTCCAAACACATTGCCAAACTCATCCATTTTATCCTCACCCATAACAATTTTACATTCAACAACAATCACTTTGTCCAAACCATCGGAACAGCCATGGGTTCTAGGATGGCTCCCCAATATGTCAACCTCTTCATGGGCCACCTTGAAGATGAATTTCTGGACAAATGCACCACAAAACTGAAGATATACATGAGAGAGATTGATGATATTTTCATCCTCTGGGCTGATGATTTAAACTCCCTCCTAGATTTCCATCACAATGTCAACAAGCACCACCTATCCATTAAACTCTCTCTGGAACACTCCCACCCCAACATCAACTTCCTCGACACCATGATCAGCTTTTACAATGGAACTCTACAGACAACTATATACAAGAAAACCACAGATCACCACAGCTACCTTTATCCATCTATAACCAACTCAGACACACCAAGAAATCTGTTATTTACAGCCAGGCACTCAGCACAAAATATGCTCCAAGGATAAAGTCCAGATATACACATTAACACACTTAAAACCACCTTCACCAAACAAGGACATTCCACAAGAGAAGTATATGGCATCATGTAACGGGCCACACACATATCCTAAGAGAACCTGCTTCAATACAGAAATAAAACCTCCTCTGACTGCACACCCCTAGTTGTCACCTACCACCCCATATTGCAATCTGTACAGGGTATCGTCAAATAACTTCACCCCATCCTTGATGAGGACTCCATCCTGAAAGAAGTTTTCCCCAAACCCCCACTTCTGGCCTTCAAATGACCGCCCAACCTCTCCACACTCATCATCAGAAGCAAGCACTCCACAGACCAGGACACACCAACTCAAAGCAGCCCCAAATCCAGCCAGAACAACAGATACAAAACCTGCAGACATATCTCCGCTGCTACAATGATCAACACTCCCCACAACACACTTTTCAAAATCCCTAGGTCTGACACGCGTCTGTCACAACATGTGGTATACCTGATCCAGTGCATTAAATGCTAAATAACTATGTGGGTGAAACCAGACAATCACTACACTTTTGAACGAACTCACACCGGAAAACGATAAAAGACAAAAACACCATATCACCTGTGAGTGAACACTTTTCACAAAGCGTTCACGCTATTTCTGACTATCCATCCTCATTTTCAAAGGAAACCTTTGCAACACTTTCAAAAGACAATCCTAGCAGCTTCAATTCATAACTTTCCCAGTTCTTAAAAATCATGGACTGAATAGAGACATTGGATTTATGGCATATTACAACAATCTATAACCCACTATCAACCCACCCCCAGCTGTCTTCCCCCCTCCCTTCCTTTCTCCTCTATGACTGGAGGGGTTTTTAATGGGCCATCTCACCTTGAATGATTCCTTGAAATATGTGTTAACTACTTATGCTAAACAATCTTTTCTACTAGCTGTGACACAGAGTACATTTCCCTGACCTGAAGAAGAGCTCTGTGTAAGTTTGAAAGCTTGTCTCTCTCACCATTAGAAATTGGTCCAATTAAAGATATTACCTCACTCACCTTATCTCTCATCATATAATTTGCTGAGGAAAAGGAAACAATATAACGAACACAATTCCCTCTGCAAAACCAACACCGAAACAGAAAGAGACATAATAATATACCGAACTCTAACATCATGATTTTTTCATCAGTAGATCTTAAAGCACTTTACAAACAACATGGGTCCAAGAAGTAGAGGTGACTATGACAAGGACAGGCTAGTGGGGATAAGGGCATTATAGTCTGTAACCACTACTGTAGATTCCCCTCAGAATCTTGGGAAGAATCTAGAATTCCTGAGTCTCATCAGTATTCTGCTGTCAACATAGAGCTCTGAAAACTACTGGCATATGTTTCTCATCTCCCTCTAGTGGCTGGCACACATAGAAGATAACCTACTGCTATCAGTTATTACATTAGCTGAAATGGCAGATGTCTGTGCTGTGAATTTAAAGGTTCTAACCCTGCAGATGAACCTGCATAATCAACTTTAATTTTGATACTTCCTAACTTTGAAATCCTTGATGTTGCAAACTTAACATTCTTTGAATGTAGTTTTTTCCCCCTATTTAATAGAACAATACATTGTGAGAATTGTTTGATGAAACATGTGAATGGGAAGATGTTCCATAAACTGTGAAATAAGCGAACTTCATGTACAAATCTTCTTTAAAGAGACAAATTAATCTTTGTATTTTACATAGTACCTTCTATCCAAGGATCTCAAAGAGTTTTACAAACATTGATGAATTGAGCCACAGAACTCCTATTTATAGTAGGTATTATTCCTATTGTACAGGTGAGATAAGAGACTCCCAGATTCAGGGGAAATCAAAAATCATTGGTAGGTGAGGGAATAGAACTCATATCTCCCGACTTCTAGGTCTGTGCATTAACAACCATTTTTCCTATCTACTTATCTAGATGTGAAATCTTCATCTCTCATTATGAAGGCCAGCTTAAGTCCTGGTTTAAAATCTCAAATCACACTGAGTGGCCATGGAAAAAAGTCAAGTCTCCACATATTACATTCATGTTTCAGTATCATTAAAATGCAAAATATATAAATGTCATTTCAACACAGAAAGTACAGTACATAAAAATAAATATCGTGAAATCAGCATATGACATTCAAAAATGTTCAGATGAGACTTTCAGAGATTAATAAATGCCATTCTCACTAAATTCTATATAGTTGATTCTTTCTCTCCTCTACAGTGTGTAAAACAACTTGATTATAGGAGTGCACTGTTTGCTTTGTATGAACAGAATTAGGAGGAATGGCTAGCTATTAATGAGCCAGGACATTTCTTTCCAAGTATATAACTGCAAATGTTTATTAAAAAAAGCTTCCCAATATGTATGTACAGGAGTCCTTTCTGATATTATTTCTCATGATCTTCATCAGATTCAAAAAGTATTATTTTGGTCTTTGAACTCTTTGAAATAACTGCAATCTATCAGATACCTTGGAGGCTAAACGTTGACTTTTTAAATAATGAACACTAGTGCCTGTGCATACCTGCATTCTCTCAAATTGTTATACTTATTAATCCAGATGTGCCAGTTTCGAATAGGTGATGGCAGTCCCATTTTTTATGTTAGCACAGGCTGCGGGCATGCATGCTGCTAACAATCCTGTTCAAGAAAACTCCATATTTATGCCTATTGTTATATTTTGAAGGCTTCCAAAAATCACAGAAGACATGCGTATTAAGGGAGCTCAGGACTTCTGTGATCTTATCCATTAGTGATTTCTTGCATAATCCAGGCCCTCCAATCTTTGCATTGTATGTACTGCATAGGTTTATTTTGGTAGATTTGGAGCACTATCCAACAAGGTATTGAATCCCAACTACAAGGTGCTGAGCACTCTTCAACTCCCACTGAGCACTTCGGAAGAAGCACTTAGCTCTGCACTTTGCAGGTGAAAGCCCTTGTTTTGGATCCAGTTCAGCAAAGTACTTAAAACATATGCTTCAAGTCCCAATGGGGCTATGCACATGCTTAAATTTAAGCCTGTGCTGAAGTGTGGTGTTGAAGAAGGAAGGACTGCTGAACTGAGTCTTAGTGATTACCCTATGTTATATTGTAAAGAGATTTGGATTTAGAAAGGTCAAGGCATGAGGTGTGAAGATAAATATTTTTAAGGCCTCTAGATTTAAATTTTAAGGTGCAGGAAACCACTAGTATTAAATAAAAATTAATAAACTCTGCATTCTTTCATATTCTGTGTGTAAGAGACCAGCTGTTGCACTATACGGTGCCATTGTGCTGCTCTTTCATTAATTTGGAGCTTCTTATTTTCCTTCAGATGTAATTAATTTTCTTAGCATTGATCAACTGCAGTGAAAATGGAATCTTTAGATTTTTCCCTTTGCTGAAGAAGAATGGTAAACAATAATCACATTCATATATTATTATTTTTAAAATACATATGGTATTTGGCATTATATATTAAAATCCCAAATATTAATAAAAAAGATGAACGCTGTAAAGGAAATGAAAATGAAATTTTTATAGGGTCTGAGGCAGAGCAAATGCTCACCACAACCTCTTCTGACAAATCTCTTTCAAGGATCCCCAGACTGAAGATTCACTCTTTGCTGCAATTTGCATTCTTAGGCCTATAAATGTTTTATGACCTCCCTCTATGAGCACTCACAGACAGAAGGAGGTAATGCAAAATTGATCTGTGTATTAAAACTGCTGAGCCAAGCAGGCCTCCTCTTGGAATTACAGTGATTGCTTAGTGGTGATTCAACAGGCCTTCATAGAAATATTTGCGAAAATGTCAATCAATTAAATTTGAACTTCCTTCCCACCTACCTATCTTCTCATATCTCCCTAGTGCTTACAGGTGAGTTGTCAAGGTCAGGATTTTCTGGGGATTCTTTGGCTTGATACATGCCCTTTTCATAGCACTGTCATACTGTAATTAGGCTCATAACAGTATCATTACTAAGCAATGATGAGATGTATCCTTTGTGAGATATATTTTTTTAACAGAAGTATGCAAATCCTACCACTACCAAAAATGCTATTAGCAGCCCTGAAATGCAATATCGTAGTTGGAAACTACTACAGTGGAGTTGTCTGTTTATATCAGGTCTGAATTTGGCACGACAGCTATACAAAGGAAAAGATAATTGATTGCAAAGTCAGCCAAACAACCTATTTTAATATCAGTTCTCCTCTTATTCATTATAGAGCAGGAAAATCACAATTCTCAATCCAGATTGCTACCTTTCAGTGTTTTTCACAGAAACTGTTCTGTGTAACCAAGGATTTATTACAGTAAAATTTTGGTAAAACCACCATACAAATCAGACAATATGTCTGGGCTAAGATTTGGGGGGCGGGGGGAGAAGGAAGTTTAAGTAAGGCTACTAAATCCGTATGTATGTACCTTGCCTGGTTTTCACACAGGGTCTGAGAACTCAACAGCTCCCATTGGAAAAGCTGGACTAAGAACTGATTTTGTTCTGTAGCAGGATTTTCTGTACAACTTTGAGTCAACGATACTTGGCAACTCCGACCAGCTAATTTCATAACCACTCATAAAAAAAATAGTTTCTTAGAGCAATTTTAGCTGCAAAGAGATTCATAATGCCAAATTCTAGTTTGTTACACCCATGCAAATGCCATTGTTCAATGGGATCTGCTTAATGAGACTTTTGAAAATCAGACAGGTGCCTAAATATAAAGTTAGGATCTGAATTTAAATCTCAGTTTAAAAAAAAAAATCTTGTCTCTAAAGTATGCTTAAGTACAATACATTTTTCAAAAGGGGATCTCAGTCATATAAGTATATATATTAATAGAAGGACCGACACCCTGAGAGTGTGGGCTGCAGCAGGCCAGTGCGCCTGCGCAGACAGGCAGCCAGTTAGAGAAGGACTTATTGGGAGACAATCAGGGCCCAGATTGGAGGCAGCCAATCAGGGCCAGGCTCAGCCCTATAAAAAGGCTGCTCAGGAAGGGAGCAGGCAGTCTGTCCCAGGCCTTCAATGGGGAAGGTCTGTCTCCAGAGCAGGGAGACTAGCACTGCGGACAGCGCAGTGCTGGCCAGGCTCGGGGAGCAGAAAGGAGTTCTAGCCTGAGGCTTGCCAGGCTGCAGGCCCTGAAGGGAAGGGCCTAGCCGGTGCAAGGGGCCGTAGGGGAAGCGGCCCAGGGAAGCGGACAGACGAGGGGAGAGAAGGAGGACAGTGAGGCTGCCGCCAGAGGGTCCCTGGGCCGGGATCCAGAGTAGAGGGCGGGCCTGGGTCCCCCCCCTTCCCCCCCTTGCAGTACACCCAGCTATCGGCCGTAGGGAGCGGCCATCATAGACTATGCCAGATCCCTGACAAGAGGGATTAGACTTTAGGGTGTGTGGATGGACATGGTGGCTGGGGCGTAGAGAGACTGCTGATCAAACCACCACCCTCCCCCCCTGGAAGGGGGTGTGGATGGACTGAGGGGCACTGCCGGAGGGCAGTGGTCCTGAAGAGGACGCCGCGAGCTGGAGAGCGACGCAGGCTCAAATGCCAACCAAGGGCGGGACACCACCAGAAGAGGGCGCTCCACTGGACTGAGCTAATTCCCAGAAGTCACCAGCAGGAGGCTCCAGGTGGTGAGTCCCAACTCTGTTACTACAACATACACATGAAGACAAAACACAAATAAAGGCTTGTGTGAAAAGCTGAAAATAATGGGATTACAAAAGCAACAAGGAACAATTCAAGGATACTAAAGTAGTGGAATTGCTGGATTTTTCAAGGTAAGTAGATCCCCAACCCTAGGAAAGATACATCCCTAGAGTCAAATCCTGGCCCCCTTGAAATCAGTGGGAGTGTTGCCATTAACTTCAAGGAGGCAATATGTAAAGGGCAACAGAATAAATTGTTAATGAAATCCTGACATAATCCCATATTTTTCATCTACATAGATGGTGTCTTAGTAATGTGCAACCTTTTAAAAATTATTTAGTTTGTTCAGTGTTATGTAAATCATTGAAATTTGGCCATTTCTAAAAGGCTATTTCTAATGTCCTATGGCTCAGGTTGTTGCATTTTCCAAACTGAAGGCTTTGGGTCAAATTCTACACTCAGTTACACTGATCTCAGGAGTGCAACAGACTACTACATGACTCTCAAATGAATATGGCAAAATGAATTGCACCTCTTTCCCCCTTTTAAAAAAACACACCTACAATCATATTTTTCCATAGTTATTTTTAAATTGCTACTTCTGTTGCTTTTGGCTTGTTTATTGTTTTTTTTTTTAATTTACTCACATTGTTTTCAATTTTGTATGAGGTTGGGGTGTTCTTTCTAATTAATGGATGAGAAATTGCTCTTAGATTCTTCAGCACCCCAGGTGCTTTTATGAGGGGTTGCTTTATATCTAAAATAATCATTACTAATTCAAATGAATATTCTGATACTTCCTAGTTGCTACTGTTGATACTTTTGTGAAAAGGCAAAATGGTAAGGTTCTTTGTGTATGATGTTGACTCCAGAACTATCTGTAGGTTGGATAGACAGGGATACAGAGATGAGCAGTGTATTGATTGATAGATATTGGGCAGCCCTTCAGTAAAAGAGATGACAAAACAGAAGTGTGAGTTACTTTCCTGAACCTTGGATATCTGACATTCTTAAGCTTTTAAAACAACAGACAAATTCTGCCATTTTTCTTGTAGGATCACAAAAAGACAGATTATTGACTGAAAAAATTCCTGGAGGTTGTTAGTGGTATCCTTTCTGTTGTTCCTAGTCATTCCTAGATTTCAGTATACTGTTGCTCATTTCTTTGGTGGATTTGATGTCAGAAATGGAATGAAACAAGGACTTGAGGAGGATGAGAATTCTATTGAATTTATTTGTAATACTAGTCTGTGTTTGGTAGTTTTGGCCCATTTCCTCACAAATGGATGAAATTTTCCCCCTTGTGAGTTGTTTGGATGGGGGAACTGACAGTAAACCATACATAAATGTTCTGGTCACACTTTTAATGCCTAATCCACATGTAGAATCAGTTTCCAGGGAAACGGATTGGGTCCACAGTGTAAAGTGAATATTATCACAAACAAATGTGTTTTTTTTTATATATCAGAGTTCAAATTGGGGATGGAAAAAGTGCTAGTATTCTACTCAAGCTTTGACCACTATTCTAAAGTTCACTCAGAATCCCAGGGTAGGCATGTGAACGTGCAAACTTTGGGAAAGTTCAGATTCAGAAGAACATTTCAAACCTAGAAGAACATGCATGTTTTTCCTTGCATCTATTATACGGCCTGATTCTTTCCCAGTGGGATACAAATAATTCTTTGAATCATATCTTGCGCTGGAAAAATCATATCCCCTGCACTTTGAATTTAGGTTTTGCATTCACTCATCTTTTAATTCTTAGTTTTGTGTTTTGTTTTTTGTATTTTTTCCATGGAGGAAGACAGCTCTTTTCCCTTATTGTCCATCCCTTTTGTGGATGTGACTGTATCCCAACTAGAACCTCTTATGTGAGAGTTTGAGAGAGAAGCTGGTTCATACTATATTTGTTGTGAAAAATCAAGGTTGTCGGATACCAATTTCGCATACGTTTTTACATACTGATGTAGGACAACATGGAACAGGTCAATGAGTCATGTATAGTGGAAATATATAGGACTGCATGAGGTTGAATGGAGAAAACATCAACCCGCCTACGCGCAATTTCCAGAAATAGTTTGGGAAATCCTGTTTTCTCTTTTTTGCTATAAGATTAAGATACATTTCTTAATTGTGTTTGTTGCTGTATGGCAGTTAGGTTTCCTCACTCAGGTAAAACTTTTTAATCTGCAACAAACTTTTACAGTTGTACTTTTCTCTAATGGCAACATTATCAACACTACCACCTATGATGGATTCAAAGTGTAATCAATGATACGCCAAGCATCTTGGGTTAATTGGCAAATTCGTTCCAAGCCCTTTCTGCCTTCCATTGTTCTGTTTATAAGGCATTAGGTGGATATTTCTGGATTTTTTTTTTTTTTTTTTTTTTTTTTTTTGCATCTGTATATAGGAAAACAAATATTTCAGAATGCAAGATATTTTCCATATAAACGGTGTTTCACCCAGTAAGCCTGGAACAGAAATTGCAGGTTCTATGGAGATTTCATGTATCTTGGTAGTTGTTTCTTATTTTTTTATTTATTTTGAATATATATAATTTATAGAAAGTTATAAATCTTGCCCAAAGCAGTCTCCGCCTGGGCGATAACTATGGGCCCAGTCCTGAAAACACTTGCCCCCATGCGAGTCGTCCAATTGATGTCACTGGACTATGCATGCTACATGCCTAAGTGTTTGCAGGATCAAGCCCTGCACTGCAAAAATGCTGCCCATTGTGGATCAACAGACCTGGCAGGGTATTTTATAAACCTATATTTCTTGTTTTGTTTATGAATCATGTATGCTGGGTGGACAATGAATGATTTATCATATGATTCTAAGAAGTTGTAGTTGCTGTTCCCTTCTCCTAAACAGCACTGAACAGAGAATTTGCTTGGGGATTTGTCATCCTGGTTATTGATCACAATGGGGAAGGTGTCTCTACCAGTCAACTGTGGGTGTAGAGAAGACATAACCCTTATAGAATTCCCTACCCTTCTGTAAAGTTTATCATCATCTAGCTTGCAGCACAGCAACCTTTAGCCTTTGTCTAAAGAAGATAAGAATTACTTGGGGGGCGGGGGGAGGCTGGTGTTATACTCATCCTTTCTCATCAGTTTCAGTGAGGGAAAGAAACTTTTTTTTTTTTTAGAAAATTCTTTAAGAAAATATGGCAGTAGAATTATACATGGTGTTTTCTCCGAAAGAGAAATAACTATATAAACTTGATGGAAGATGTCAGAAATGTTTCAAGAGGCTGCTCAGAACTGGGAGAGGTTTAACATACAGTAACCGCAGTCGTGGTGCTAAGTGTGTTTGATTTGATTCACCTAGTGTGCCCTTAAATATATTTTGTCAGAGAAGTCACTTGCTCTGAAGGATTATTTTTAGTTTTTAGTTTGTGTGGACAAGTGTTCCCCCTCCCTCTCCACAAGTCTATAAATAAAGAAAAATAAATTATTTTTGTACTCCGGGAAAGAACTTGATATTGAAATCTTCTGGGACTCAGGTACTCATGCCTTACGCATAAACTCAGCTGGCTTGCAGAGGAAGTGAATTCAATATAGATTGGACCTAATCCTGCCACCCTTAGCAGTATTCACATGTGTGGTCCCATTGAAGTCAATACAATTACTCAGGTGAGTAAGGGGTGCTGATCAGGCTTTTGAAAGAGTGTTTGCACCTTTCTAGCATAATTCTGAACTAAACTCAGATGCTCCTATGAAAACCATGTGTTGGCAGCGTATCATTCTCTCCCTACCAACAAATATTCAATAACAAATTATATAAAATATAAAATGAACAGGCATCTGCTTACTAAGCCTTGGCTTTCAATACTGAACTCACATTTCAGTGTGTTCTATATATCGTCATATTGTCAGCCATTTCTCTATATGAAATGGAGTACAGAGTGGGTGAATGGTGCCAGATTGACAGGCAGAGAGACCTAAGTGTTCTGTTTACCCCCAGAAATGTCTTAGAGGAGGAAGCAGAAGTGGACACTTCTCTACACTATCCCACCCAGGGGTATGATCATTGATGAAGAGAGGGTGCCTCTAGAATTGTGGGGGTCATTCAGTCTCCATGCTCATTCATCCTTTGGCCTGTTGGCAGAGGCTTCAAAAGAAGCTTGCCAGTTGGGAAGTTGTATGATTTCCTCTCTCATCATGAACTCTTGCCTACTAGGAACTGGTGTGAGAAACAAACTCATTCCACACTGACCACTGAACAGCTGGCACACAATAATGACTTTTGGTGTCTTCTAAATTTGAACCTTTGTCCTGGAAGTTAAAGGCTTTGAATCCCCTAATTCCTCCAGCTCCCTCCCAACAAGGTTATTGTTTATCTTAAATAATTTTTTGCATTCAGAAGGGAAAATCTGTGCTCGTTTTTTTGAACATTCACAGTTAGTATTTTGTAACTAACTAGAGGTATAGTTCTGAGCAAATTGGTAGGAAGTAGTGATTATCCAGCTTGCATGTTTCCCACTTCTGGACAGGGCATTTTCAGGCATGGATATATGAAGCCATATTTTCAAAGTTAGTCATTGAGTATTTTCTAATGGTACATGAAAATGTATCTATGTGTATGTGCAGATCAGGTATTTATGATTGCATGTGGCCAGTACCTAACTTTGAGAGTAAGGTGCCAATGCCTAACTCATAATGATGCTTTTATTTTGCTACTTTTAACAGATGACTGTTAATTTTGCTAATTTTATGTTCATGGTGAGTTCCATTTCGTAAGGGGTGCAGTTCTACCTTGGACATTACCTGGGCTGTGCAAAGCAGTTGGGAAGGCTCTTACGCCCTCCTGTCACTATGCACCCACCTAGAGTTTGGGCCCAATGAGCACCCAAAGGGAACTGTAAAGGATCCTTATGACTGGCCAACACACACACACTTATGCTGAAACAATAAAAGCTGTGAATTAAAACCACTTTAGTTCTTTGGATGTAAGTCTGTGTGTGGATGCCTTGGAATGAAAGGTGCTAGAGTCAATTTAGCGTAAGGTCACTTTGTTACTGATTAGAGCTAAATTGTTTAGACACTTTTGTTCCATAATAAGTATCCACATGCAGACTTGCAGCAAAATAATGAAATCAGTTTTAGGAAACCAGTTTAGTTAATTGGATGAAAGTTTGTGTGTAGACCTAGCTCTTAATGTAGATGAGAATGAGGTTCTTTGGTCTGTAACTCTTTCATTAAAAATATTTCCCCCTCTCTTGTGCAAATTAAAGTGTCCATGATCATTTTAAGGAATTCTTTTCCTCCAAAAGGTGCAGGATTCTATACTTAAAGTCTTCTCAGGAACTGCCAGGAGAATTCAGCTTCCCTCAAGACTCTTTCAATCAGTGCCTTTAGCTTCAAAGTTATCCATGTACTTCCTATTTGGTCCCTAGGTAGGATAAAAAAAACAGATTGTCAATTTAAACATTTCTTTCTTTCCCTATAAGGGGATGATATATGACAAATTTGGCACAAGTGCCACAAGTCACTTAATAATTAAATGAAATATGGACTTTGGGCAGGATTGGTCTCAGGAGGACTGGCAGACCATCTGCACACAGACAATGAAAGGAATGAGTTATTCATCTTCAACTGAACCTCTAGGTATCAGTGACGGTAGCGGTTTGGAGGTGGAGGTCCTTTCCCCTCCACGTTGGTGGGAGGCCACCCAGCCTCACTACGTCTGTGTGTTGCCCACTGTTAAGGAATTAGCGGGGTAACAATAGTCTATAGCTCAGGCCTGTATTCAGGGTCGAGTGGCAAACACAGTTAGGGAGCCCAGGCGCTTAGTCAGGGTGGGACAACAAGAGTTTATAAGCTTGGGCCTGTGTTCAGGGCTGAGCACTGAGGGGGTCAGGCGTCCTGGCTCCTGCGGACAGCCGACAAACATAGGCTTCTTGGTCTAGGGAGGGGGAGACTGCCAGCCCAGGGTGAGGGTGGCAGGGGGGATGCAGGCCAGGGTCGGCTCTAGGATTTTTGCCGCCCAAGGCAAAAACAATTTGCCCCCCCCCCCCCC
>NW_020699373.1:3887736-3942774 GCF_002925995.2 Terrapene triunguis
GCCCTGACAGTGGCAGAGTGATCTGCCACTGGGTCAGCGGGGAATCCAGTGATAACGCAGCCAGACAAGGGTTGGCTGGCCCTGGCCACTTCCTAACTCCTCCTCCAGGGTGTACCTGGATCCATAGGGGGTCCTCTGGGTCATCAGTGTAGAATGCCTGCAGCAGTCCTGGCAACTCCTCCGTGGCTTGGTGAGCTGGTGACTACCGCAGCTCCGGCTAGTCCTCAGCTCCACAGGGGCCCGCAGCAGTCTCCCACCTCAGGAGCAGGCAGGAGTCTGGCTCCTTCGGCGGCTGTGGCCCAGCTGAGCTCCAAGACCCACCTTTTCTATTTCCTGTCCCACCCACTGACTTCCAGTGGGAGGGATGAGCATGTCCGAGCTCCACCCACTAGGGCTCGGTGGGTGGTCTCTCCCCCTCCTTGTCAGTGAGAGGCCATCCCACCGCACTACACACACACACCCCTCAAGTCCAGCTCCCGGTCTTCGGGGCTGGCTTCTTGGCTCCCCCCAGACAAGAGAAAAAGTCAGCATTGGCATTTTCCTTACCTGTCCAGTGTCTGACTGAAAAGGCGTATTGCTGGAGAGTAAGATACCAGCGCATTACCCTGGCATTGGATTTTTTCACTGTGTAAACCACTTAAGAGGTGCATGGTCGGTGATCAGTACAAAGGGCACCCCAAGATGATAATATCTGAGCGTGTCGATGGCCCACTTGATGGCGAGGGCCTCCTTTTCATTGACTGAGTACTTGCATTCTTGGGAGAAGAGCTTTCGACTGAGATAGAGGATAGGGTGTTCTTTCCCGTCCACCTCCTGGGAGAGGACTGCACCAAGCACACACCTCCTTTTTATGCTTTGGGGTGTAACTGGATGCGTTGGGGGTCCTCTGGGTTGTCATAATAGAATGCCTGCAGCAGTTCTGGCAACTCCTCCATGGCTTGGTGAGCTGGTGCCTCCAGCAGCTCTGGCCAGTCCTCTGCTCCACGGGGGCCCGCACCAGTCTCCCAGTTCAGGAGCAGGCAGGAGGCATCTGGCTCCTTCGGTGGCTGCGGCCCAGCTGAGCTCCAAGACCTGCCTTTTCTACTTCCTGTCCTGCCAGCTGACTTCCGGTGGGAGGGGTGAGCACATCCGGGCTCCACCCACCAGGGCTCAGTGTGTAGTCCCCCCCCCCCCTTCCGCGTCGGTGGGAGGCCACCCCGCCTCACTACAGTGATATTATACTGTAAATTGGATTCTTCATACTATTGAAAGGGGTCTAGATTTTCATGTGTATGGAGAGGGCACTTGTATGATCATTTGGAAGGAGGTACAACCGGACATCTAGAGCACGGATACAGTTGGACTCAGTTATCTCCTGGCCAAGTCTCTGGACTGTTCCAGCGCTAATGCACAACTTGTTCATTCATTTAATACTCCCATCTAAAAGTACAGTACTAGACCTTTTGAAGATTTCACTTTTGAATGATTACCAGTATCAGTAGATTGATGACACCTCTCATCTCCTTCATGCCCTACAGCACACCTTTGGAACAGTTTGGAAGGCTATGAACTTAGCATGTCTGGAGGGAATGCATCAAAGTCACTGAAGCTGGATGGATTCTGACAGTACTGACTTACTTTTTCCCTTAGCATTGGAAGACTTTTAACTTTCTATTCAGTTTGGATGCTTATTAATGTGAAAATCATTATAAATTCGTTTAAAGATGACCTACAAAGGGAGAAAACATTGTCTGTCCCCGTTTTTTTTCTCCAGCAGGTGTTTATTCTCAAGTCTACTTTTCCTTCCTGCATGTGTTTTATGTTAGATATTCAGGTCTTGTTTAACCTGTTTTAACTAGAAGAACTACTGACGTCTGGAAAGATTTCTGGGATGGTGACATCACAAATGATAAGAGGTTGAATCTGAGCAATTGAGAGAGAAAGGGATTTGTATGGCGGATGCTTGCAACTCTCTTTCTTCTTGTTTAACCCCAACACCTGAGAAACAGTTGGGAGAAAAGGGTTTTGTGACAGATTCAAATTCCTTGCTCTTTAGCTGTTTGCAAGAGCGCCTGCTCCATGGTTCTCTGAATCCACCAGCAAAAACAGGGAAGACCAAACTTAAAACTCCTAATAGTTCTAAGGTACAAACCAAGCAGGCCTCTTTTAAATACTTTACAAAGAAGCAATAGGAAACCAACCCAGATTTGTACAGCTCACTTGTCATCCTCACACCATTAGATACATACTAAGCTTCACCTTTTTTAACTAAACTTTGGCCAGTCTCTTATTTTTTCCCCTGCTGCCTACATAACCATCCCTTTTCCTTCCTGATTACCTTGTTGTGCCAATGAGCAATGCTGATCAAAACCATCAAACCGTGGCACAGCAAGGTGGATTGTTACTCTGACATTATCTCCACTATGCTTCATTATTTCAAATTCTGGTGAATGTGACAGGTCCCAGAGGCCCTGTTAGTCTTCCAGGAAGCAGAGAAGTTCACTCCTTGCTTAGATCTCACACAGGATGAAGTAACCAGGAAGAGTTGAGAACTAAAAGTGCAGTCCGACAACGAGAGGTGGATAGAAAACTCTTAAAACGGCCCCTTAAATCCTCCATCCTCAAAGGCTTTTTCAACACTGTTGTTACCAGGTCAGCTTGTAACACAGACTGTCCTTTTTTTTTTTTTTTCCTGTTTGTTTTCCAGTCATATCAAACCATATTGTTTCTTTGGTTGTAACCAATGAATTCTAAAACATCAGAAACTCTTGAGGAGCATTCTGTTGCTGAACCAGCTGATCTGCTCCATAAGCAATTAGGGTTGCCAACTTTCTAACTACACAAAATCGAACACCCTTGCCCTGCCCCCTGTCCTGCCCCTTCCCTGAGGCCCTGCCCCTGCCGTCCCCTCTCTAAGGCCCCACCCCCATTCACTCCAGTTCCCTTTCCTCCATCCACTCACTCTCCCCCATCCTCATTCACTTTCACTGGGCTGGGGCAGGAGCTTGGGATATGGGAGGGGGTAAGGGCTCAGGGGTAGGGCCAGGGATGAGTGTTTTGGGGTGCAGTAGGGGGCTCCAGGCTGGGGCCAAGGGGTATGGAGTGTGGGAGGGGGTTGGGGTGCAGGAGAGGGTTTGGAGTGCAGGGTCCAGGAGGGAGTTTGGGTGTATAAGGGGGCTCAGGTTGGGTGCCCAGCTAGGAAGAGTGAAAAATTGGGACAGGGGTCGGGGGTAATAGGCACCTACATAAGAAAAAGCCCCAAATATCAGGACTGTCCCTATAAAATCAGGACATCTAGTCACCCTAGGCTCAGTGCTGTGGCAGGGGGTTGGGGTGTGGGCTCCGGGAGGGAGTTAGGGTGTGGGAGGGGGTTCCAACCTGGGGCAGGCAGTTGGGGTCTGGGAGGGAGTTTGGGTGCAGGAGGGGGCTCAGGGCTGGGACAAGGTGTTGGGGTGCAGGTGCAGGGTCTGGAAGGGAGTTAGGTGCGGGAGGGGATTCTGGCCTGGAGCAGAAGGTTCGGGATGTGGGCTCCAGGTGAGCGGTGCTCACCTCAGGTGACTCCCGGTCAGTGGCGCAGCGGGGCTAAGGCAGGCTCCCAACCTGCTCTGGCTCCACGCTGCTCCTGGAAGCAGCTGGCATGTCCAGGCCGTAGACGGAGGTGCAGTCAGGCAGCTCTGCACAGTGCACGCTGCGTGCACCCGCAGGTGCCGCACCCACAACTCCTATTGGCCGCGGAGGTGCACTGGAGGGCGGGGGCAGCGCATGGAGCTTCCCTGGCCACCCCTCCGCCTAGGAGTCGGAGGGACATGCCAGCAGCTTCTGGAAGCTGCACTTCCCTGGCCACCCCTCCTCCTAGAAGCTGGAAGGACATGCCAGCAGCTTCCGGAAGCTGCACGGAGCCAGGGCAGGCAGGGAGCCTACCTTAGCCCTGCTGCGCCGATGACTGGACTTTTAACAGCCCAGTCAGCGGTGCTGATCGGAGCTGCCAGGAACCCTTTTCGACTGGGCGTTTTGGTAGAAAACTGGACGCCTGGCAACGCTATAAGCAATCACAGTCACAAAAGGGTTGATTTTGCATTCCTTGTGCATCCCAAACTCCCACTGACTCTACTAGGAGCATCGTGGTACCCATGGAATCATAGAGTCATAGAATTTAAGACCAGAAAGGATCACTAGATCGTAGAGTCTTACCTCCTGTATAGCCCAGGCCACCAACAACACTCAGCACCCGCACGCTAATCCAACAACCAAAATGAGATCCAAGTATTGCAATCCACGGGAGACTAGACTATTATGTGTCACAGGCAGCAAATAGGAAGGACTGAGGAGCATGAGTGCCCGAGGCCTCTGCAATGGCAAGGAAATGATTAACTGAGATATACCCAGATAATCCTGGCACCCACATGCTGCAGAGGAAGAGGAAAAACCGCTATAGTCACTGCCAATCTGACCCAGGGGAAAATTCCTTCATGACCCAACATCAGTTAGTCCCTGAGCATGTGAGCCAGAATCAGCCCCCACAAGCACTGGAGAGACAGAATCCTTGATGTCATCTCAGAGCCTGGCCCACCCTGCCAGTGTTCCATCTCCAGCCATGATCATCCCTGATGCTTCAGAGGAAGGAGATTTAAAAAAACCCAAACTTTTCAGAATACATGTGGGGAGAAGGGAGGGGAATCCCTTCCTGACTCCTGTTGGTAGCTATCTGAAACCCTGAAGTATGAGCTTTAGGAACATAGGACATAAACCAGAAGTGAGCCCCAGGGCTGCTGAGCCCTGGCCCCCACCATCACAAGAAACTCCATCCTACAGCTGCACTCATAAATTTGTCCAGCTCTCTCTCATCTAATCAAGTTGTTTGCCCCCTACAACTGCTATTGGGAGGCTGATCCATACCTTGGTCTTACCAGTGCCTTCTACAATGGCATTAATGCTTCTCTATCTCTGCCAGAAATGTCTTGCCCAATATATCCTAGGATGTTATTTGCCTTTTTCACAGCAGCAATCACACTGGGGGCTCCCACTCATCCTGTGATCAACACCCCGCCCCCAGGTCTCTCTCCTCCTCTGTCACTTCCAACTGATGAGCCCCCAGCATGTAGCAGAAATTTATTCTCAGACTCTAAGTGCCTGACCTTGAATTTCACCCCATTTCTGTTATTCCAGTCTTCACGATCATCCAGATCTTCCTGTATAATATTCCAATTCTCCTCTGTGTTGACAATGCCTCCCCACTTAGTATCTTCAGCAAATTTTATTAGCGCACACTTCCTTTTTATGCCTAGGTTATTAACAAATCTGTTGAATAAGGCTGGTCCCAAGACTCATCCTTGAGTAACTCCACAGTAGTCTCCCTCCAGTCCGATAACTCGTATTTCAGCACCACCCATTGCCTTTTCCCCTTTAGCAATTCCTTATCCACCCTACAATTCTTGTACTGATCCCCATCTTCTCTAATTTAACTAATAATTTCCCAGGTGGCACAGTGTCAAATGCTATACTGAAGTCTAAGTACAGTAGATCTACTGCATTTCCCTAATCTAAAAAAAATCATTTATTTTCTCAAATAAGGAACTCAAGTTAGCCTGTCATGATCAAATGATCTACCTTTGGTAAACTGATATTTTATTGCATCCCCATTACCATTTACCTCTATGAATTTAATGATTCTTTCTTTCACAATTTGTTTGGAAACATCGCACACTGCAGAGGTCAGACTAACAGGTCTGCAATCGCCTGATCACTTTTTTCCCACTTTCTTAAATATAAGTATGACGTTAGCTATTGTCGAGTCGTATGGCACTACCCGCAAATAGATAAATTTATTAAAAATCTGTGCTACTGGACTAGCAATCTCATGTGCCAATTCTTTCAATGTTCTGGGTTTATCCACTCCTCCCAGTGTGAGCGCATTAAGCTCTTTAATTTTTCTTTCACCTCAGATGTAGTAATTTCCATTTCTAGTCACTCATTCCCATCACCAGTACTGCCTTTATGCTCAGGTTCTATATTATTATCATAAATGAAAATCAAGGCAAACTATTTGGTTAGTTTTTGGGCTGTATCTAGTTTATTTTTAATCTCCTTGCCATCCACACTGCATAGCAGGCCAACTTCATCATTCCTTGTTCCTTATATAACGAAAACACTTCTTATTATTTATTTTAATTTCCACGCCAAGAACTAATTCAGCTTGACTTTTAGCAATTCTCACTTTGTTCCTCCATTTTCTAACATCCACAGTGTATCTTTATTTGATGATCAACCCCTTTTTTTCATTCCCGATAGGTTCTCTGCTTACTCCTAATAACCTTTCTGAGGTGGTTAATCATCCAGCTAGGTCTGGAGCATTTCCCTACAAGTTTCTTCCTCTTACTTGGAATGCAAACTTCAGATAGTTTTTGAGTAGCTGACTTGAAGAAATTCCAAACTGCCTCTGCATTTTAATCCTTGAGCTCTTCAGTCCAGCTGACTTTTTAAATTCTAATACCCCAAAGTCTGTATTTTTTAAATAAAAAATCACAGTTGATGATCTGGTTTTGATTATTCTTCCATTTAATTTAAACTGAATCCATTCATGATCATTCAATCCAAAGTTATTTCCTTCTATGATGTCCTAACTGCTTACTAAAACCAAGTATAAAATTGCTTCACCTCTTGTTGATTCATTCATTGATGGAGAAAACTGTCATCTGTCACATCCGGGAATAACTGAGCCTTACCCACTATTAGTAGCATTTATTCTCCAATCTATATCCAGGACGTTGAAGTCTGCCATTATGACATAATTCCCAGAAGTATTTATCTCTCTAATAATATTCATGAGATTACTGTCCATTACTGACTCTGACCCTGATAGTCTATAGCAGAGCCCTAAAACCATCCCAATGGAACCTCTTTTACAATCCTTCCCCAGTGTGATTTTTGACTCTTCAGCCTCACATCCACATCTCGTATCCTTGCTCCTGGCAGACAGCACACTCTTTGTTTTCTGGATCAAGCCCATCAATTCTTTTGAGTGGGGAGTCCCTGCTCACATAGACTTATCTCTTCCTGGTTTTGGTGTAATCTGCCTTATGTTTTCTCTTGCAGTCCCCTATACAGCATCCCTATTTTTCCTTAGGTTTCTGTCCTTGGTTACCTCCATTATCTCTTCCTGTCTCCTGCAGGGACTGGCTTCCCTTCTCTTCTTGCTTACCACCCCATCTTTGACTTGTTTCTCCTTCTCATTCCCCATTGCAGCAAGCCAGGCCCCAAACTGGCAAAGGAACTTCAAGCAGAGTAATTTGTTTTTGACTCCTGGTTCATAAAACCCAATGACAGGCAAACGTCTCCGACTTTTTCTTTGGCACTAAGACTTTTCATGTGTCTCCAAAGTATGCCTGAAGTCTGTGTGGGCACTGAAAAGGGAATCTGGCACTCTGGGAATAAGAGGATGTTTCCATTTGTTAAGTTGTTTACTTTATCTATATTATTATTAGTAGTAGTATTTATTAGTTATTTATTTGTATTGCAGTAACTACAAGAGTCTCCAGCCGTAGACCAGGACCATATTGTACTAGGTGCTGTACAAACACAGAACCAAAGGAAGGTCCTGGCCCCAAGGGGCTTACAATCAAATTATAAGACCAGAGACAATAGATGGATAAAACAGATGGAGGAATACAAGTAAACAATGAGACAATATTGGTTAGCAAGGCAGGCAATGGTCAAATTCTCTGTTTCTTTGGTGTCAATTTGGAGTAACTTCACTGACTTCAATTTAGGTGAATGTAACCTAGAACAAAACTTGGCCCATTATAGTTTGTTGTGTAATACTAGGGCACATTAAAACAGAATGCTCAGGGTCTGGCTATATTGATGACAATAAGGGTCTTTTTTATGCCCTATATGTTATAAGCCTATCTGGCAGGGGGTGTCTCTTGTTAATGTTTGTACAGTGCCTAGCATAATGGAGCTGAGGCCTCTAGGTACTACAATAAGACAAATAAATAATCTAAGAGAGAAAAAGTTTAATATCAGCACTTCCTCTTCATATGCACCTGCAGAGAGATAATGTTGTGCTCTCAAACAGCCACAAGAGGTGGTTAGTTTGACAAACTTTTTGTCAGTTTATAAAGCATGCCTCCCTACATGTTAATACCTTTCCAAGCCTAAATGATCAATCCCAGTGTTAGTGAATGGGTAGCATCTCTTTGAAGGAACTCTTTACACGCATACAGCTCTCCTAAAAGTGATGGCGAACACCTTTAAGAAAGATCAGTGAATAACTGAGAATATATTTACAGAAAGTTTTACAGGGATAGCTTAGTGCCTCTCCCCGCCTGTGATACAACAGCATCTGAAAGCAGCTAAGGCATTTGAACTACCAAGATAGGACTTTGGTGGTGCCAAGTGGCCTGGTTCTCCTCATCCACCAGCATACACCAGGCATAACACCACTTTTCAGAGAGTTAAGCAGAGGGTGTTTTAACTGGAATTTGGCTTGACAGTGCCTGTATTTGTTAAACTTCCTGGCTTAGCAGGATGGGCAGGGATGGTGTCCCTAGCTTCTGTTTGCCAGAAGCTGGGAATGGGTGACAGGGAATGGATCACTTGATGATTACCTGTTCTGTTCATTCCCTCTGGAGCACCTGGTATTGTCCACTGTTGGAAGACAGGATACTGGGCTAGATGGACCTTTGGTCTGACACAGAATGGCCATTCTTATGCTTGTTACAAAGCCCACTTAGTTAAGCTATCTCTCTGTGAAATTGTAGTGGAGGCAAAACTCTTTAGTTTTTACTTCAATGTAGCTAGGTGAAGGTCTAGTGCTGACCTCACCTAATTCCTGAACCTTGTTTCCCATAAGATTTTACAGAAAGAGCGTTAATGTGGGTTGTTACCTTGCTGTAAAAAAAAAAAAAATAATAAAATTAAAAAATCCCTAATTTTTCGGTTGTGAAAAAATTGTCCAATTTGCTTGATCAAACTTTTTTTTTTTTTTTAGTTTTTACAAACTATTCCTCTTAGCATCCCTGCCATCAGACCTCCAGCTTCTTAGATACCTAGGAAACATAACATGGTACTGAAGCGATAACTGTAGTTGAGCTGACTATTAAGTTTGTTCTGACAGCCAGTAACAAGTTTTTAGACCATGTTGATGCGGTCCTTAACTATTTAGAGGTGTCACTAAGTTTAAGATTTCCTCTTAAAGGGCCAGATTCTGCCATCCTTGCTCATATTTAGTGAAACAGTACTACAAGAGTAGTTGAAATCAATGTGACTATGTATGGAGATTATCTATGTAAAGGCACTACTCAGCATGAATAAGGGGCTAGAAAATTAGAAAAATTCAGAGCAAAATATTCTGTCTCTGTAGTCCACCACTCCTTTTGGTACATGGGATCAAACAGGCAATTGGACCTGCATGGAATGCAGACTTTTACTATGCCACCTAGCATGGAGATTTCCCCATGAAAATAAATTTGAAAGATGATATAGAAAAAAATTCAAAATAATATAAAATATGTATATTTTAAGTGTCCAAAACAGCTCAAGTGTGTGTGTGTATATATATATATATATATACACACACACACACACACACACACACATATATATATTGTAACTGTAAATTAAACTGACTTTTTAGCTGTAACCAACATAATAATAATAATAACTTATTGTTTTGTAATATCTACCTACATATATTGAAAGAGTAGATAACAAGTATTCTGTTATCCAAACATTACTTACTCAACATTGAGTGATTTAGATTTTAACCAGGAGCAGAAGTCAGACTCTTGTGTAATAATGGCTATTTGATCAGTGATCTTGACATTTTTACATTTTCTGCATTGTAGAGAAGAAAAAAAACCTCCAGTTTTAAGATTTGCCCTTTAAGAAATTAGAGAATTAAAAATTAATCTGACTGAGAATCACACAAGTGCAATGAGGAATTTTCAGATGTCATTTCACCTAGTAAAGAGTAGTAGTTCTTCCAGCCCTGCTCCCTATCAAGAATGTGACTCTGAGACCCTAGATTTAATATTTTGATAATGCCTTGAGATGAAAAGGTAAATCTTGTCGAAGATGCCCAAGCACAGCTGTTTTGGTTAATGGGCTCAAAAGCCACACAACCTTTGAAGAAAGGACATTATTATTTACACATGTAACAAAAATGGGCTTCACCCTCTATGAAGCCTCTTACTCTGGGTCTCCCCTCCCAGGGGAACCCCCTTCCCCTACTGGCACTTTGCCTCAGTGGCTACTGCTAGTCGTCATATAGCCCCCACTCCCTGGGACAAACTGCAGACTGTAAGGGCCACTCATCATTGGCATGGGGATGGGACCAGCTGCCTCTGCCTATACCCGGGTTACACCTCTGCAGCCCAGTACCTCTCTTAAGCCTTTAACAAGGCCTCAGCCTGGGGAGTTGCCAGGCTGGAGCTCCTCAGCTCCTCTTGCCTTTCCCCAGCCCTGCTCTGCTTCAGGCACCCTTTTCTCCCAGGCAGCTAGATCCTTCTCCCTCCAAGGCTGGAGAGAGACTGACTTAGCTACTGGCTCACAGCCCTTTTATAGGTCCCACTGTGGCCTGATTGGGCGTGACCCCAGCTGTGGCTGCTTCCCCCATCAGCCCAGCCTTTTTCCAGGGGAGCGGGGTAACTGCCCCGCTACAGGGGTTAAGTTCACCCCTTTTCATGGAGCAGCTTTCTCCCTCTTGTTTGCCTTGCTGGTTAGCGTGGCTGGTAAGGCAGCTCTCAACTTGCTCTCAGCAGGGAATATTGACCAAATAGCACTTACTCTCCCTGTCAAGGCTGGAGTTGCAGTCTGAATGCAGGACCAAGAAGGGAAATAAGGAGGAGCTAAGTAAGGGCTTTGACAATTTACCTATGGTGAATGGGAAGGGTGTTCCACTATCATCATAACAATGAGCTCTGTTATAGGAACCTAGATACAGGTAGGTGTGCTATACCCCAAAGCTGGAAATATAAGATGTCTCAATGACCTATCAATATTGCAGAAGCTAATCCATGCTCTCGAAAGATATGTGTTTGAAAACTTACCAGGCTGTGAAGTTCTGAAGAGTATGCTTAAATATTCCTCCCACAGTGCATATATTTTGGTAAATATTGTTCTCGAGAAGTAAGACTTCCACTTTTCACTTTAGCACTAAATATTTTGATGATGTTTATGTGGAAAGACATACTTAAAAGCTTTGCACTTTAGGAAGGACTGAAAACTACAGCTGATTGAGTAACTCAACAATGTAATATTTTCCTGAATATGAGGGGGAAAACCCTTGAATTTTGTTCAGTTGTCCCTCCTGTATTGGTTTTCCATTAATACTCTAGCGAACAAGTTTCCTTGCATGACTATTTATGCAAAGAACAAATTTTAAGTGACTATTAGAGAATATTGGCAGAAGGGGCCTACTTCACAGCCCATTGAAGTCAACGGAAACTTTCCCATTAACTTCAATGAGCTTTGGATTTTGAATGCATCAATGCATTATTTGTTGATGTAACTGCATAGTTGGATGGATTCGTTTTTGTTTTGCTGCAGAAAAGTTTGTTACTTTTGGACTAGTAAAACACTTCATTGAATAAAATAGGCTAACATGCGTAAATCACAAAAAGTGAAAAGAAACACAAGAAGTAAGCTAACACTCTAGTTTTTTTCCCCTCCAGTTTTAATTCTATGCCTAAGAGAAAACAAACTTGTATTTGATTTTCTCTTGAGCTTTACCAACTGTGTGAATAGTTCCACAAATTTTCTTTCATAGGGTGTTATAAAATGAGAAGATATGGTGGTTCTCTTTGTTTGGAATGACAATAATTCTATAACATGCCCATGGTCAGACAGTACCAATAACTGAGGCAATATATATTTTAACTTAATTAGTCCATTGTTTGCTGTAGTAATTCTTTGAACTTAGTGCCTTCAGCCAGAATCTCAAACTCCTTTACAAATGTTAGTTAAGACAGAGATAAGTGCTGTGATAATACAGATGTTTTAGAGAGGGGTAAACTGAGGCACAGAAGATTCATGTGATTGGTTCAAGATCACTCAAAGCCAGATTGTGCCTGGTCCCTCGGTGAGTGCAAGGATGAAGGAAGACTTCCTCACCTCTTCTTGCATTGCAGTCTTGTGCCTAGAAAAGTGTACGGAGTGCTCCCCTTCCAGTTGCCTTGGCCAGGTGTACCACTATTCCCAAAGAGGTTGGGGAGAAGAGTGGAGTCAGGGCTATTGCTCAGCCCTCACTCCACATTGGCTGTAGAACAGGATCAGTGATTGCGGGAATCATAGAGACATATAGTAGCAGGCATGTTCCATGTGCTTGCCAGGGAGGAAATCTGCCTTCCTGAGGCCTCCAAGTGTTCCTCTTGGGTGGTACGAATTGGCACATTACCTTTCTCTGGGCTGTGCCTAATGAACATGATCTAGCCTTCAGCGAGTCAGTGACAGAGCCGGTAATAGAGACTGTGCCAGGAATCCTGACTCCTGGCACCCTGGTTTAATTACTAGGCAACAGTGCCTCCCTTTTTACTTTGATGTGTAGGCACAATACAATAATTGTAAATGTCTCACTGAAACCAGCCTCCTTCCTGGTGCACTTCCGCTAAAAGTGTATCCATTTGTGAGTACTTTACAAAAAAAAGCAGGATTGGGGAGGAGTGTGAGAGACTATTATTGTAAAATTATCATTTATTTGCCGTTTGTCTTTGAGACAGTGTCTATTAAACTGGATTTCACCATTGCTTAACTAGTTTACACTGGTACAAATTCATGAGGACAGTCCTGTTTCTGCTGCAGACACACTGCTCTATATGTGCTGTGCTCCACAGATAGTTAGTTATATTCACAGCCATCCAATTTCTGCTCAACCGCTGGCACAGTTCTAGTAAATATTTTGGAAAGGTGAAATGGGCTGCTGGCTCTGGGGGGGTGGGGGGGAAAAGGTAACGTTATGCCAAGAGAGAGACGTTAGGTTCTTTCTGAATAGTTCTGCATTAGAGCTAGTGCCAAGCAGTAAGTCAACCTGCCCAAAAAAAAAGGCAGCATTTTTTTGGGTCAAAAAATTAAATGAGGAACACAATAAAGAATTGAAAATGGAGAAGAAAAGAAAATCTGGAAATGGAAAATCTGTATTTGTATTTCAGAGTTTGATCACCTTGCCATCGTCTATCATAATCCTTTTAAGCAATGGTGGAAGGATGTCCTAGTGCAGGGATCGGTAACCTTTCAGAAGCGATGTGCCGAGTCTTCATTTATTTACTCTAATTTAAGGTTTTACGTGCCAGTAATACATTTTAACGTTTTTACAAGGTCTCTTTCTGTAAGTCTCTAATATATAACTAAACTATTGTTGTATGCAAAGTAAATAAGGTTTTAAAAATGTTTAAGAAGCTTCATTTAAAATTAAATTAAAATGCAGAGCCCCCCGGACCAGTGGCCAGGACCCGGGCAGTGTGAGTGCCACTGAAAATCAACTCGCGTGCCGCCTTTGGCACGCGTGCCATAGATTGCCTACCCCTGTCCTAGTGTAATGCCCTTATGTTCTCCTTCATTATTATTATTTGTATTGTTTATACTATGGTAGCTCTCATGAGCCCCAGTCATGGACCAGGGCCCCATTGTGCTAGGCTCTGTACAATCACAGAACAAGAATGTTGTGGGTGGGTTTGTTTGGAAGATATTTGTACATTCTGGAGGCGGCCTAGGAATAGAAATGCTTAGAAGCTTGTTACGGTAACAGATAGTGCCCTTGGGAAAATCACTTCACTTCTCTGTGCTTCATTTTCCTCATCTGTAAAATAGGAACAATAATACATTCCCAGACAGGAGCAGACTGGGGGAAGAGCAGATGCTCCTTCAGGGAAGCAGAATTGCTTTCAGGACAAAACTGTTTCCCCTATTTCAGCGGTTCTCAACCCTTTTCCACACCAGGCCCTCCATTCAATTTAGCAAAGTGGAGGTAAGGTGGTTGTAACCCCTTGATACTTGTTGAACCCCCTGCTTGAGAACACATGCCTTATTCTAATAAAGCTCCTTGTTCATTGCTAGAAGAAAGTGATGTTTTCTGTGATTCTTTACGTTTGTCACACGACCCTGTTAGACAGGCTATGCTCCCCCCCACCCCAGTTTGCTCACAAGCTGCCAAATGCTTTAGAAATGGATTAGAAAAGTTTCCCACCACACCACTGCCATGTAATATCTCCTGCTGATCCTATCCGATCAGAGCCATCTGAGCAAACTCTGCACTGAGCTAGGTACTCAGGTAAGCCATAAGGTGGGCTGTACAAGTCTGCTGCCTTTGAGAAAAGAGAGGGATAGCTAAAGGCTATGAAGACCATTCCTTTTCACTTCAGAGACTAAGGAATCCCAGCAGGGTGTGTGTGTGTGTGTGTGTTTAAAAAAAAGTACAATATTTTTTTTCATCTCCCTTACTGCCATGTACTTTCATTTTCAGACCTGTCCTCTTTTAGGTTTGATTGACAGGGAGGTTTTGGAAAGGATTGAAATCTTATCTGGACTAGTTCCTCAATCCCTATTTAGAGTCCAAAGGCTCTGAGCCAAACTACTACTAGATACCTGTGGCTAGTGCCACTGTGATGGATTTACATCTCTGGTTTATTATAGGTTCTTGAGTTCAGGGTGATAGAAAGGGGGGGTCACAAGGAGGATATTGAATGATATAATTTGAACAATACAGGTATTGGTATGCTGTAAAATAAGAACAACCTCCAAACCTGTCAGGGTTAATATAGAGATTGAGTGATATAGATGAAGACTTAAATTGATGAGGCACATGTGTAAATTGATAAAGGAGCTTGATGCACCATAACATTGAAATTTATCTAAATTCAATATTGTTAAACATTCTTAAAGATCAGATGAATTATACATGAAGTATATGGATTATTTGTCGCAGGCAAACAATGGTGACATTTCTGTCTGTCACTTAGTATGACAAGGTTAGCATGTTTTATTCAAAACTTTTAAACAGTAAAATGATTTGTATGCATTACTCTTTCTTTGAACTGTCAGAGAAAGCAGAAAGCAACACAGTTATTCTATGACACAAAGTCATCTTTCGTGTAACAAAAAAAAAAAAAAAAAAAAAAAAAAAAAAAAAAAAAAAAAAAAAAAAGGCGAGAACAGGATTGTTTCCGACATCCATAAAACTCACACTTTAGTTTTCTGCTCATCTGGGGTGTGTGGGGAAAAAAAGTAATAAACTGAATCCTAAGTACGAAGGAAAAGAGAAAAAGAAAGCCAGGTAGTAGAAAGTGGTTTAACAACAAACTACTAATGGAATTTGTTGACTATTAAAAATGGTTTGTGAATATTTTTGCAAAATAAATATACCAAGTTCAGTTTGCTCTGATTCATGGGGTCTTATTAATTATTCACCAGTATTTGGAGAAATGCTGGGTATTTGTGTATATGTTTGTGAATTTTAGTACAAACCATTATTAATTCAAAAACTTGTATGGGAAGTTCTTTATTCACTCTTTGTTGGGAAGCTGAGTATGAGTAAACCTGCATCTGGAAAGAAAAGTCAGCTTCTTTGGTAAAAGAACTAGTGGTCCCGTAGGACCACGTTCTGATGTTTATAATGTTTGTCATTAAGTCACAGAGAAGAAACAATAGCGTACGACGTAAGTAATTAACCATACCACACAAATACCAGGTGGTCTTAGGAACATAGAAATTGCTGGTTCAGACCATTGATCCATATAGTTCAGTATCCTTTCTCTGACAGAGGCCAGCCTGAGTGGCTTGAGAGAAAAGTGAAAGAGACCTCATAATATGCAGATGTGGGATAATCTGCCCCCATGATGGTCTTATCCCTTAATAGTTAGAAATGGGCTTTAAATCCTGAAGCATGAGATTTTTTTTTGATTTTTTTTTTATACCGTCCAAAAAATTTTTTTTTTTTTTGGCATTAACTATTATAGTTCTGGATATTCTTGTTATTCACCTGTGTTCAGTCCCACATTGGATCTTGGTACATTCTTGGCCTTGATGACATCATGTGGCAGTACATTCCACAGTCTACTTATGTGTTGTGGGGGAAAAAATATTTCCTTTATCAGTTTTGAATTTGCTGCTTTTCAATATTTTGAATTGTTGAAGCAAACTGGTCACAAATGACCCAGGTTCTGAAAATATTCTTTGATACTATTCAGCAGATTTTTCTTCAAAAGTATGTTTGGAAAAATGAGCGTCAATGTGTGAATGATTTGCTGACAAGACAGGAGCTGAAATCTTAATAAATATTATTGAAAGTTTGACCAACTGCACACTCTGGAGATCTGGCTGCTTTCTTTTAACTAATAATAGACTTTAGTGCTTGTAAAAGAGGCCAATTCAACAATCTTGGAGACTGCATTGCTCTGCTCACAGAACAGGTACAGTGTGGGCAATGGCAGCTAAAGTTTCTCCAATACGATTGTGCCGATGTGCCTCAACCCTGAATTGGAGGGACCCCATTTAGGAATGAGATCAATCTACTTTTTCATTCACTTTTTGACTTCTCCACTCAAGGGTGTGAATAATGGAAGGATTTTCTGTAACATGGGCACCTGGACTAAGATGCTCTTGGTCAGCTTTCTTTCAATAACTAACAACCTGGGTTGGATTCAACCTAGTGACCTAAAAATTATACCTTTTGGACTTCTTTCCTATTGCTATTTCCATTAGTCGTCCAGTCCTTAAGAAACTGTTGCTTTAATCTTTATGGCTTAGACTAGGCCCGTATCAGGAATTGAGCATCATCTGGGCAATGAGACACCATATTCATGGTGCCATTGCTAATGGCATATCATAAACAAACCAACCAACCAAATTATTTCTATATATTTTCTAACTTCAGTAACAAATGTGTGAAGCTGAGAATTCTGTATTGAAATGGTCTGTGGATCAATGCAGAGCTCCTGGAAACAGAACCAGCCATAGTGCAGCTAGCTACTGTGTCAGCCTTTGTGCCCAACTGTTCTGAAATTACTCTCACTCAGCTTCAAAGCCCAATAACCACAACCGGGCTCCAAGAAAGAAAACCGCTCCTGTAAAATCTGGTGCCTCGGAGTGTTTTTTTATTTTTAACTTTACTTTGCTTTTGTTTTAAAAGCAAGAGCTAAAGGACAAAGAGCCAAGTATTCTTGTTGCATCCGCTGTTGTTTTCAGGCCTTACATCTGACTTTCGTTCTCCTAGAACTGAATGCAGCTAGCATTACTGTCCACATTTGTAGACGCATGAAACATTTTGTTTTCAGATTTCCAAAATTAAAATTGGTCCATTTCTCAGATATTACATCAAATTTCATAAAGAATATTTCTCTCCTCATTTGTACCTATAGTTTTATTTGTCTTCCTCTGTCTCACATGTGTAGTCTTAGATATTAAAAAGTGATCAGTGATTTTGAATAACTCCTTTTTTGGGTGCCACCTTGAGACACCATAAAGGGACTGGATTTTCAGGAAGTGCTGAGGACCTCCTGGCTGCATACCCAAAACCCGATGCTCTCCAAATCACTAGTCACCTCTCGCAATCTGTTCATCTGTCTCTTCCTCCCCCACAGAATACTCATATATTTAGGTGCTTTCAAGCCTTTCCTATCATCCTGACACTTTGCATTCTTAGAAAACGGTAAGGATCTATCACATACAGTCCAAATCCTGTTTCTCTTAATCTTGCATATAGTCCTATTGAAATCTTTGTGTTTCTTTCTAGACCATAACAATACAATTTACTTTCCTGCAGTACCATCTGTTTCTCTCAAGTATATACATTGTTTATATATTTTAAAAAAAAACTTTTGTTTGTCTCAGATGCAGACAATAGTGACTCACCTTACTATTTAGTGAATGCATTAGGCCCCTCATTATATTATGCATCCACAGCTAATGGCTGTAATTGATTAGAATCTCATCCAGATTCAGAAGATTAAGTCACACAAATTGTTTTTGTAATTCTTTAATAGAGCCCTCTTAAGGAGACAGTCCAGAGATTTCACTACTATCTCCCTGTTCGGAGCTGTACAGAGGCAGTTACTATTGGCTGAAAGCTCGTTCTGTTGCTCCTATTAGCTCTTAGGTTCATGGAAAATAATTGCCATCTGTACTTATAAATATCACTTTTTTTTTTTTAAGATCAGATCAGCTCTTTCTCACCCCTTTTATCTCTGCTTCCATTTTCTCCTAGGATTTTCTGTATTGTTCATGGAGACTAGAGACAGACAGAGTGGTACAGTGCTCTCAGAAGGGAATTTCCAGCAGATAAAAAACTTGAGAGGGCCTGAAAATGAATTAGAATACTTGCTGTACCCACCAGAATGTGCAGCTACCTAAATAGATAAAACAACCAGACACATAACTTCATGTATGCCAAACAGCGTCAGCACAATGTCATTCTGAGAGGTGCCTCCTCTCTGAAGGCTAGAAATAATGTCAAAGCACTGGTCTTTCAATACTGCTGACATCACATCCATCAGAGAGAGTACTTCTGGGAATGGCAGTCATGCTGTTTGGAAGCAGAGTTGGAAAGCCAAAGACCTATCCTTTCTGAGGGATAGATTCTTCTGTCTATCCTGTCCTCTATCTGACTCATACCAATTCTCCACTTCAGAGGTCAGCAAGTTACTTAAGCCCATGCCTAACTTTAAACATGGAAGTAGCCCTACTGACATTTACGTTAGCAGTTCACAAATGGGAGTACACTCATACTAAAACTTAGGCACATGTTTAAGTACCTTGCTCCATCAGGGACTCAATGAATGACTGAGAAAGTGTTTGGCCCACCTTTTTTATGTATCATGAAAAATCTTTAAGTATTTGGAGCCAGATCAAAATTCCAGTGAAGTCAATGGAAAAACTCCCATTACACAAGTTATTGGGCTCAGTGTAGGGGTTACCAGGTGAAATTCTACTGCCTCAGATTAAATTATTTTAATGGTTCCTGCTAGCCTTAAAATATACAAATGCTACAAAATTGCAGACTTTTTCTAGGTTCAATATTTTTTTTAAAAAATCGCTAAGAAAAAAGCCTTTCCTTCTTGGACAAACTTTTTGCCTTTTTTCTGAATGGAAGAAGTGTTTGATTAGAAAATCTCGTGTTATAAACACCATTACAATTATGAAATGGGATCTTTTATCCTCTCAGATAATGAAATTGATTTTTTTTCCTTTTGATTTTTAAGTTTATGGAAAGGTTCTGTACAAGATAGAGAGATGATACTAGTTGCCTTTGAAATATGCATCCTGCCGAGATGAACTTTACTTTTCTCTTTTTGTTGTGAAATTGATTCAAGAATTCATTTGAGAGCTGCAAGCATGCTGTTGATTTATTTTACACTTGAGGAAGATTTAAACATATTTTTGTTTGCATTAATTATAGAAAGAAGACATTTTGGGGGATTGATATTTGGATTCATTTTTCATTTTTTCTTTCCTTTGTGGCTGAGGGGCAGGTGGTTTTGTTTTTGATTAACACTGCTTGGTAGCTCAGAAAAGAAATGGAGATGGAGTCACTCAGGTTTAATAGCATCAATTTAATAGACCTTGATTAATTTACTAAACACATAAGTAGTCATTTTGTGTCCTGTGTGTGTGTTCCAAAGTCTTTGCATTGTGGATTTGTGCATTATTGTGTTCTTGATGTGTTTTTAATTACAATGGACCAATTATTCATCCCTCGTGTAAACCAATTAAAATAATCTGAGCCCAGGTTCATCTCTAGTGTATATTTCTAGGTTCCCCTCCTGTCATCGCTTTAGACAGGATGAGGGATGTCCAAATGAAAGGGCCCTACCTTGATTTCTTATCACTCAAAAATTCAATTATAGTCCACCGCTAATCAAGTTATTATGAGTGAAGGATTCTGCTCAAAGTCAACCAGGAGCTTTGTTCAGGGTAGAAAAGGGAACTGTTTGATTCAGTTTTTAAAAATACAGAGAAAATCCTAGCACTCGGCTTTATATATTGTAGCTTTTTGTTCTTCTCAATCTTTTAAAAATGTAACTACTGCTAAGATCCTGTCTAGTTGCCCCTAGAGTATTACACGAAGGGCCAGATTCTGCTCTTAATTACAAAGCAAGCAGCTATACTGAATTCACTGGGGTTGCACTGAGTATAAATCATGACACAATCTGGCACTTAATTTCAGCAGGAAAGTGACTATGTTTAACAAATGATTTTTTTCCTCCTAACAATAAAAGATAAATTATGCCTTTAATGAAAAATACATCTACTACCTAAGAGTCAATACAAATATTTCTGGTTTCTGATATATATAACTCTCTCACAAATGAAAAAGACACAAATTATTCTGAAAGTGAAGGAATGAGCAGGGTACCTTTCTGATTCTTTTCTTCTCCGATTAATTGTTTGTGAAACAAGAAGCAACAGACTACTGTGTTGTTCTGGGGAGGGTTGTTGAGGTTGTTTTAAATCTGCATAGTCTTTTATCTTCTCACTGGCTGCTTTCTGGAATAGGCCTCCCTGCCAGTGAAAGACCACAGGCATTATGCCTTTGCTGGCTCACTGAATGTTACTCTGAAAGAACCTGCCAGGTCAGAGACTTCACAAATCTACATGCCAATCCAGCAATGCACTTGATCATAGACTCTACTTTAATCAGGGGAGTAATCCCTTGAAGTCAATAGGATTACTCACATGCTCAGAGTTAAACACGAAGAAGTGCTTTGCTGGAGTAGGGCCTCCATTACCAACAGCCTAAATCCCATATATGAGGAAGGCAGGATAGAGTCAGGGCCCAATTCAGATTTGATGTAAATTCCCTTGACTTTTCCCTGCCTTCACCACATATGAAACAGGGCCTCAGTAAATAAGTGATGGAATAACTAGCCATTAGGTTCTTCCTTGGCTCACTGACCGTTCAATGGGGGGAAAATTAGTCCCCTACCTGCGTTCGTCCTTATGACACAAATGAATGCTAATTCTTTGTGTCCCCCATTCATGTGGTACCCGAGCCCCCTTTTAAAAGCCATCTTCATATATGTGTAGAGTAGAGGAAAAGCTTTATTCAGGCATGTGCTCTCTGGGAAACTCAAAACCCGCTACACCAGTAGTTCCCGAACTTATTGGTTCGCACCTTCCTTCTTGTGTTTGTTGTAGTTTACACACACACCCTCGCCCTCTGGCCACACAAGTATATATACCAATTTCAGTTTGGGCTTCTTTGTTTTTCACTTGAGTTGTTTTATTTTTCCTTTGCATGAATGAGCCAACAATCCATTGTAATAAGAGGAAAAGCAAAACTGTAATTGTGGTCCATGATTACAATTAAATGTGCACACCACGTTGTAGCAAGCGGATTAATGTACAGATGGCAACAACTTTATATAATGCTGTGCAAGCATAACAGAAATTCATCAAAATGCACAGTGCCATCTGAGGACCTGATATATCTGGAGGAATCAGATTTGCTAGTTATTCATTGGTGTGGGTAAAATATGCGCAGTACGTTTTTTCCCCCTAAAGCTTCTCATGCCGCCCTAGAATACATTCCATGCCCTCCTAGGGGCCCTACTCTCTAGTTTGAGAACCTCTGCACTATACTAATTGTGAAGTATTGTTCTTCTCAACCAGTTGACTACCAGCATCATGGCACCACCCAGCAGTGCCTATGCCCTTGTTCATGTAACTCTATGCTTCTGTTCTTTAAATCAAGGTTGGCTGTCTTTCTAAAAGATATGCTCTAGTTCAACCAAATTGTATGGCTTGATGTGGGAATCCGTGAAATTCTATGACCTGTGTTATGCAGGAAGTCCGACTAGATTATGACAATGGTCCCTTCTGGCCTTAAACTCTGTGCATATATAAAATACGGTTTTGGGGTGGGGGGTTCTTTGTCTGGGTCTTCACTGTTTGAGCATCAAATGTTGTCATCCTTATCTGTGTCCGTTAAGCCTGATTGAAGTCAATGGGAGCTTTGCCATTGATTTAACTTGGTGCTGGATCAGACACCACATTAGGGTGCATTCTTTCAGGGTTCTCTGTATCAAGTGACAAAAATGCTGTAAGAAGATGCTTTCATCTATTTCCTAAGAAACACTGAGATCCAGAGGGGATATGCTTGGAAGGAATGGCTTTGGACAGGTAGGAGAAGGGTGTTTTATGTAGAGATAAATAATAAGGCTGTTAAGATCTTGGATAAAAAATGGAACTTGAAGTTGAGAGTAATAAATGCATGATGCCTTTGTGGTGGATTTCTCCTTGGCTATATTCAAGAATTAAAAAAAAACTCTGAGAGAAAACTACTCATTAGTTGTCAATTCAAAATAAGTTTAGAAACTAGAAATCTGTCTCTTGGCTGCCAGTGATATCTGTGTGAAAACCTCCTAATCCCTCAAGTTGTTGATAAAAAGTATCATTAAGCCAGCCTGTTATCACTCCTGGATCTGGCAGAATTATCACTACCTGGAACAATAAAAGAAATCATGCTTTTTAAGCATCTCTGCAGCATGACTTGTGGTCCTCAACAGAATCTCATTTGCAGATTTACTGTACCAGTACCGACTCATAATTCTAACAAAGAACAGGGGAAATAGGAAAGTACATAGTGACTTGCTAAACTGGTAGCTATTTTCAGAAACTGTAAGTTTGCTTTTGTTTAGTACCAAGTTGGAGTGGGGTAGAGGGGGGGGGGGAAAGCTTTTCAGAAGAGCTGGATGGCAACCTCAGGACTTCGTGGCAAAGGGGTTGGGGGCAGAAGTGTAGATATGAACAACTGTATTCAGATCTGTAGTTCTATATGAGACACCTGTATGTATGCCATCAACAAGACAATAAGAACCTTTGAGGTTCATTATTAATAATAGGGTATTTGTATTACATTAGTATTGAAAGGCCCCAGTCAGAATCAGGTTCCTGTTGCTCTGGGCACTGTACAAACATAAAGTTTTCCCTGCCCTGAACAGCATACAAATTATGTAGGCAGAAATGGATGTTGAACTCAATGGGGATTGGAAGGGGAAATGTGACCGTGACAGGAGCACACGGCTGCATATCTTGGTTTAGTGTAGTCTTTAGAGTTGCTTGTTGTTGTTTTAAATGAGAGGCTTGAATAAGATATGTTGCCTAGCCACTGACATTAGATAAATGGGAACCATGAGAGGAAGAAGGTATAGGTGGAAACAGCTACCAAAGAAGATTGCGCACAAGTAGAACCTCCAGGGGAGAGGGGGGAAAAATGTGAAAATGGCAGCGGCTGCTAGAGAAAGGAGAAACACAGGTAGCAACAACTTGGGAAGGGGGTTTGGGAAAACAGCAACCACTAAGGCAGAGAGGGAGGGAATAGAGGGAGCAAGTGTGGTATGAAAGGAGACCCATTACTTTCCCCCCCGGCATTTAGATCCAGGAAGTTTATCATCTTGATACTATGATTGAGAGAATCAGTTCAGAAAAATGAGCACTGAGTCGAACAGGAAGGTTCACTCATCCTGAAAATAAATCTCTTTGTGTGATTCCAAAGGCTTTTCCTCCATTTTTGTACATGGCTGCCCTTTCAGGTTCCTATTGAAAAGGAGAGGGGAGTGCCAAAATACCACAAGGGAGACTGGTCTTAATTGTATTTCCAGCTCGGTTTTGCAAACATAAGAAACACTGAAGCCTGGAAAAGGTCTGGAGAAGTAGTCAAACTCTGGGTACTTCTACTCATCTGAATCTATTGAGGGTCACAAAACACTGCCCACCATTCATCCTGCCTTGGAGTTTATAACTGAACAATTTTAAGCCTGTGATCTGAGGGGCAGCAGATTAACCTCTTCTCTTGTTGTAACTTGGCCATTTATTTCTGTTTGGGACTTTCCTTTGCAGCCCATTCTTATCAAGTCCCTTTAATAAATAATAATAAATACACATTTATCATATGGTATTTCAGCCCAAAGACTCAGAGCACTTTACAGCAAGGAATCGTTTCACATACCACTTAAGCATAGTCACCCTCCTGAGAGAGGGACTTTATGACATCGCCTTTTAAAAATCTAAATAAATTATATTCTCTGGTTCTCCTTTAGTCCCTATTAGTTGAAATGGAGGAAAGAGTATTATCGGGAAATGCACTCGTTCGATTCATTTTCCTGCTTGCTTATCAGCAAGCTTCTGCTTAAATCTGTGATTGAAATTGACAAATTTTACAGGCTTCACCTCCGACATAGTCTAATTTCCTTGTAGCCCAGCAGCTGGTTGTGAATGGGATCTCAGTTAGTGCTGTAATAGTGTAGAGGATAAGCCAGGATGCAGCCCTTACATTGCACACCCAGGAAATGGTTCATTTTATAAATCCATAGCCGCCCCCTCCCCCAACCACACTCTACTAATTCCTCTTTATTGCCAGTTCCACTCCCTTGCTCGCCCTTACACGTTTAGAGCTGTGCATCCCACAGATGCATATGAGTGTGGTGAGGTGACCACTTTTATGCTCAGAGGAAAATGGGGATTGATGAATGTCAATGTAGTGTAATTTATGATTTATGATATAATTTAAGAGGAAATAGTGCAGAAAACTGTACTTGCACTTTTGCTGTGTAAATCATGCATGAGACTCACAGAAATGGGACAAACATTTTTCTCATGAGTTAGGCCCTTTGTCACAAGGATGACAGCCAAGTCCTAAAGGCCATTTCCGATCACTGAACATGTTAAGTTCAGTGATCGGAGAGTGGAGCCCACTCTGCCAGGTGCTGAGTGCCCTCGGTTCCTTCCAAGATTGGTCCCTTAAGTCTGGGACTTAGTGAGCATGTTAATTTTGTGTCCTTTATATTGGAGTCAGGCTTCTTACATGTATTCTATTATGACTGACTGACTAATCCTTCCCCCTCTCTCTGTATTATTTTGCTGCATTGAATAAATAGGGTGAGACCAAATTAGAGAAAACTTTAAATTACTCCTGAAGGCATTCCATGCCAAAAAATTAAAAATTCTGCACCAAAAATAAAAATTCTGTGCACAATATTTTAAAATTCTGCAAATTTTATTTGTCAAATAAATATAGAGGCTCCAGCATGGCATTGGGGAGCACAGGCCATTGGCTGCACAGAGGTGGGAGATCACTGTGCAGCTCCCTACCCCGGGACACGGACTCAGCAGTGAGGTTGCACCCAACCTTGACACAGTGCAAGGACCAAGCCTGCCCCGGAAACACCCCAGGGCCCTGCCCCTCTGTGCCAGGTGCACCAAGTGTGGGCAGGCAGGCTCAGCAAGGCAACATTAAGTGTGGAGGGGCTTAGTGTGGGGGGGGGGATCCAGATGTGAGTTGAGAGGGCTCTGTGTGGGGCAATCTGGGTGCAGGCAGTTCAGTGGGGGATCTGGGTGCAGGGGGGATTTGGATGCACAGGGGCTTGCTGGGGGGTTCTGGGTGCAACGGTAATGGGACTCTGCAAGGGGTCCAGGTGAAAGTGGTTGGGGCTCAGCGGGGAAGGGTATAGAGCTCAGCAGGGGGGTATGGGTGTGGGGGGCTCAGTGGGGGGTCCAGATGCAGCTGGTTGGGGCTCGATGGGGTGGGGATGTGGGTGCAGGTGACTCTTTGGGGTGGTCCAGGTGCAGAGGGAGTGGGGCTCATCAGGGGGGTTTCTGAGTGTGTGTGGGGTGAGGCTTGGTGGGAGGGTCTGGGTATGAGGGGGACTTGATGCATGGGGGTTGGGCGGATGGGGGAGCAGCTCCCTGTACAGGGATCCCTCCCCCTGCAGCTGAGAAGTGATGGGTGCAGGAAGCAGAGGAGGGGAGAGTTTGTAGAACTTCCTGCAGCCAGGGGAGAAATGTGGGGGTGGGTCTGACCTGGCCCCAGATGCCGTGCAGGGAAAGAGGAAGTCCCTTCCCAGCCCACCCTGGACTAGCAGCTAAGCCCAGTGCAGGGTAGGAGCCACCAACCAGGTGTTCCACAGTCCCGTTTCCTGCCCCACAGTTATTTATCTCTCTGCCAGCTGCCCTGGGCACCCAAAACATGCAGCTCGGGAGGGTCACATGGCCGCTCTTGTGAATTCCCTTTACTTCTCTGTCAGAAAGTCATTTTTCTGTGGGGAAACAAATTTGCAGGGGACATAAATTCTGTGCATGCGCAGTGGCACAGAATTTCCCCAGGGGTATTAAATGTGCACTGTCCATAACCAAAATATCCAGCTATTAAAAAAATGTGGTAACAGAAACAATGTCACAAAAGACAACTACTTTTGGAAAAAAGTGAATATCTACTTATTTTAAGTTGAAATTTTCATCATTGACTCATAGCACTCTGAAAATAATAAAAAGGTTGAGGAAGAAGTGTCAGGCTCTCTTTGAATTTTCTGACATTATTTCTTTTTGTCACAGCCTTTTTTCTCGCTTCTTTCTTCTATTTATTTTTTCTTCATATTAAATGCTCAGACAACCTGCTTTCATGGTGTGCAAATAGAGAGTAAATGCAGAAGGAAAGATGGTGTGCACAGGAGAAAGAATACACAGTGGCGACTGACGAATGAAATTATATAATGTTTTCATTAGTCTCAGTTAAATCATCTCAAGTAGTAATTGCAATCTGAAGCATATGTTTAAATGCTTTGATCGATTTGGAGCTAAATCCTAAAGGGTGCTGAGCATTTGAAACTCTTATTGAAGTCAATGGCAGCTGCAGGTGTTCATTACTACTTGGTACTTGGCCCTATATAAATAACTGGAAAGGGAGCTAACCAGAAATCTGGATCTCTACTATGATCTGCCTCAGGCCTGCCGCTATAAAGGACTAAATCTGAAATGTTGTGAACTTTGGGAATGTTTGGGTTTGGCTTCAGATCTAAATCCCAGCCTTCTGGCTCAAGTCTAGCTCTGAGTAATCCACATCAGCATTGTACATGTAAACACTTAGCCCTGATCTAACTACAGAATTACGTTGGTATAATTATGTCGCTCAGATGCATGAATAATCCATGCCCCTGAGCGTTGTAGTTATGCGGACCTAAGTGCTGGTGTTGACAGTGCTATGTCTGCAGTTGAGCTTCTCCTGTCGCCATAGCTACCACCTCTCATGGAGATGGAGTTATTAAGCGGATGGGAGAGGCACGGCCCGCTTTGGCTTTTTTGCCGCCCCCCCCCCCCCCACAGGTAGGGGGGGGGGAGGTTGGGCCGTAGCCCCGGGGGGGGGGGGGGGGGCCCCGGCGGGGGTCCCGCCCCCCCCCCGGCGGCCGGGGGGGAGGGCAGCTGGAGCCCTGGGAGGAGGGCGGCGAGCCCCGGCGGGGGCTCGGCTCTCCCCCTGGCGGCCAGAGCGCCGGGGGCAGGGCGGCGAGAGGATGGCGAGCCCCGGCTGGGGCTCGGCTCTCCCCCCAGCGGCCGGGGAGAGGGCGGGGGGGGAGGGCGGCCAGAGCGCCGGGGGGAGGGCGGCGAGCCCGGCTGTGGCCCCGCTCTCCCCGGCGGCCGGAGCGCCGCGCCGCCCCCCTCCAGGTGCCGCCCCAAGCACAAGCTTGGTGGGCTGGTGCCTGGAGCCGGCCCTGGGGAGAGGCTCTCTCCTGTTGGCTTAGAGCATCTTCACCAGGAGTGCTACAGCTACATTGGTGCAAGTTTCCAGTGTAGACAAGCCCTTAGTGGTGTTAAGTTGCAAGTTTCCTGCTAATGCTACAGTTGTTAGTTCTAGCCCATCTAATGGAGTGTATATAAAGTATTATCAATCTCTACTAAAGCTTTTGTTTAGTTCCCATGGAGTTTAATTACAAGCCAGTTAATTCCATCTAACTGTGCTTTGATAGCAATTCCGTTATAATGGAAACATGTTATAATATAATGTCTTTGGACTGTAAATTTCAGTGATAGAAATTTGTACCTTAATGGCTTCTAACTGAAGCCCCACACTATGTTTTGAGTACAGATGGGCAAAACCAGTCTGGTTTATTGTGTGTAGCACTTTTCCCAGTGGTTAAAGTACTTACAGCTCTTACTGTACTAGCCATGGGAGGAGGGGGAGCTTTTAGCAGAATACATTGCCCTCTCTTAGGGCTTGCCTACACTGTGGAAAAGCCCAGAGTACCTAGTGCACAGTAGCTACTCCACACTCTCTCCCCATATTGACACTCTTATGCCATGTGATGGGGTGCCCACCTCCATACAAGGCCTGGAGAGGTTAAAGTGGCTAGGCAGGCCAACTAACTGCCCAGGCTACACATGAAGAAGGAGACTGAGAGCAGGCCACTAACTGAAAATGGGCTCAGCTGGGCAGGAGCAGGTGGGACCTGTGTAAAGCCCTTGAGCGGTGAGCAGCAAGACACTGTTAGGAAGTAGTTTACAGTCACTCCCTAGGAGGAGGGAGCGTGCGCTGGCAAACCCAAGAAGAGGGGGAAGCCAGATAGGTAGGAAGAAGCCCAGGGAAACAGCAGCATGGGGTAGGATTGTACAGACCAGGGCTGCTTGTCATAGGATCCTTGGGCTGGAGCCCAGTGTAGAGGGTGCGCCTGGGTTCCCCTACTAGTTACTAGGAAGTGGTGCAGGGCATGGAGACGCCAGCCGGACAGCTGGTCTAGAAGGACTTTGAATTCCCTGGAAGGGGAGGACTTCAGTAACCTGGCCGGAATGCCAAGACATGAACAGAAAGCTCCAGGAGTGAGAAGGGCCACAGAGTAAAAGAGACAGGATGGGTAGAGACACTGCCAGAGGAGGGCAGCACCTGGCAAGAGCTAATCCCCAGAGCCACCAGGAGCAGGCACCCTATGCGGTAAGTAGACCCTGTGAACGTTGCTTGAAAAGTGTCTTTGTGTGTTTTAACTTAATACCTTTTGGAAGTGTATCAAACTAAAGCTCACAAAGGCACTGATAGAAGCGTCCACATGAGGAGTTAGTATGGAGTAGTTAGTGTGCTTTAAATTCATACCCTGGCTTACTCTGCACTAACTTTCTTGTGTAGACAAGGCCTTACTTTAACTCCTGCTAATACTGCTCTTCCTGAGGGTAGGTGGTGATTTTACTACAGCTGTTTTTGGATTAATTTGTTTGGATTTGGAGACCAGATTGGCCTTGTGAAGATCATATTCAGTTTGCCCCTGAAAAACAACGAGTCTGGTGGCACCTTAAAGACTAACAGATTTATTTGGGCATAAGCTTTCATGGGTAAAAACCTCACTTCTTCAGATGCATAGAGTGAAAGTTACAGATGCAGGCATTATATACTGACACATGGAGAGAAGGGAGTTACTTTGCAAGTGGAGAACCAGTGTTGACAGTTTTTTCCCCTGGTTTCACCTCAGTGCCCTACTTCCCTGCACCAGAGAAGTAAGTCTTAAAATGAGTAATGCCGGCTCCAGCTGGAAGACCCTTCCATTTTGTGAGCCCTTTTGAGGTTTCAAAAGTTGTTTTCATTTGTATGTAGAATGAAAATGAGAACTGAAGTTTTTTGGCAATTCCCCCCCCCCTCCCCCCGAATATCCCAGTTGTTAGGGCACTTACCTGTGATGTGGAAGACCCATGTTCAAGTACCAACTCTGAGTCAGGCAGACCAGGGACTTGAACCTGCATCTCCGCTGAGTGCATAAACCACTGGGCTATTGGCTGTTCAGGCTTTATGTGTGTGTGGTTTTTTTTCCCCTTTGACCAAAAAAATTTGTTGAAACTGATACATTTCCAGAAAACATTTTGGGTCAAATGAAAAGGCATTTTTTGACAGACAAAAGTTTTTTGACCAGCTCTAAAAATGAACATAGATTTCTTGCAAAAGTCTTCTTTTGTAAAAAGCTTCTAAAATCCAGCTCTGCCTCTTGGCAGAGCACCAGTCCTGTAGAGGGGGAAAAAAAAGAAAAGAAAGAAACTGTGCTCATTTTTAGCTGTCACTGGGCTGTGTTTGATTTCTTGGACATCTTGGCAGCCATTTCAGAATGTCTGACTTTGTAGAGACAGGGAACATTGTGCTCGTGACATTGGGTGGGAAAAAACCACCCCTCCTGCTACAACTCATACATTTCAGAAACCAAGGAAGCAGCAAGGTGGGCAGCACACAAACTGGAAAACACTAAAAACTTTACACGCTTAGTTCTGTAAGGAATATGGCATCCTCCTCCTCAATCAGTGGACTTTCCTGGCTTTGAGATGAAGGCTTTGTACATGTGTCTTACAGCACAGCAGTCACTATACGGCCCAGTTTGTATTCTCTGTGAGCAGATAGTGAATTTCCCCAACATACGTCATTTACAACTTGCTGAAGAAATTCTACAAAGGCATTGAGCAGTAACCCAAAGAGGGGGAAAAACAGATTTTGGTTTTCTTTAATTTTAAAATACAGTGACACCATCATAAGTAAGACATTCCATGCCACTGCAATATTACAATCAGATCTGGTGCAAATCCATCAGACTACTGAATAGAAAGGGTAAAATTCACGAGTCTAAGCATCACTTAAGCCCCCACAATAGGGTACAAGTGCAAGTAAAATGGTGCATTGACATTGTTCTCAGCACAGGGTGGATTTCACCTGAAGAGAACAGGTGAAAAGAAATACAAAGTTAAGTACAGCACCCAGCATGATGGGGCCCTGATGTTAGTTAAGGTCTCTAGGCTCTATGAGAGGAGTCGGCAACTTTTGGCAAGCGGCTCGCCAGGCTAAGCACCCTGGCGGGCCGGGCCGGTTTGTTTACCTGCTGCGTCCACAGGTTGGGCGAATCGTGGCTCCGACTGGCCGCGGTTCGCTGCTCCTGGTCAATAGGGGCCGCGGGAAGCCGCGGCCAGCACATCCCTCTGCCCGCGCCGCTTCCCGCAGCCCCCATTGGCCTGGAGCGGCGAACCGCAGCCAGTGGGAGCCAGGATCCGCCCAACCTGCGGACGCAGCAGGTAAACAAACTGGCCCAGCCCACCAGGGTGCTTACCCTGGTGAGCTGCGTGCCAAAGGTTGCCGACCCCTGCTCTATGATAATATTAGTTATTACAACTCTTGGGTGTGTGAGATGGTTTATCAGGCCAGGTGCTTAGTGTCCTTTAAACAACGGTTTAAAAAAATGTTTGTTGTTTGAAGTTTCATGTCAGGGTAGCAGTTGAGTCAGGTGTGTACCCCTACATACCACAAGAATTGTTGCTTATGTACCTATATAGAAGTCACCATTAACTACCACCTGTTTCTCTGTATATAAGAGTGGAGATATGATTATTATTTGTTGTACAGATGTACATTTTTAAACAGTTGCAAAGCAATAGTAAAAAGTTTTCAAAAGGAAAAGTATAGAGAAGGAAAAGGAGGGGGAATGAGTAGCATGACATGCACATTTCAGTAAAAAATAACATTCAGCTAGTTACTTTTCAGTATAGTTCATGAAAAATTTGTCATGTGTTACATATGTGGTGGAGAGCAGTTTGATTCAGCACGGGCTCCAAAGAGTTATATCACTTGCCCTCCCCAAAATCCCAAGATAAAGTCCTGCTCCTCTTTGTGCCTAAGTAGTAAACAGAAGAAGAAATAACTCCTTGCGAGATATGCCTAGTTACATGGAGCCAGATAGAGTACCCTTTACTCCAACTGGTGAGCAGTTGCACATGTGAGTATCCCAGTAAGAGTAAGGTGTTCACAATGTGGCCTATACTTTGGACTAAATTCTGTGCTTGCATTCTTGGAATGGTGTATGGAGCAAAATGTAGCCTGCACAGTATCTTCCAGTGTTAATTTGTTTACAGGATGTGCCACATACCATTGGTTTTTTTTTTTTTTACAGTGGGAGTGGATGGGATGGAAGGAGGCATTCACAAGAGACTTGAGCCCTGATTCAGAGCCCTTGGAGATCAGTGAAAAGACTTCTCTGCTCCCTGCTGATTTCACTAGGCTTTGGATCAGGGGTGATTACAAAGTACTGAGCACCATCAACTCCCAGCACCTAGCAGGATCAGGACCCTAGAAATATTGTGTTGCTACCAAAGTAGGAAACATTTTATGATGCCGTTAACTGACATAACTCCAGTTAAAATTGGTAGACATGTCAGTAGCTATACCATGCTGTATGCTCTGCTCAGATATTCCTGCAGATATATTTGTACAATTCAACCCAAAATGCTGTAAATGTTAGTCAAAGCGCCATACCAGCTGATGGGGATATACCATACTTCACTGGAAAGACTGTCTCAGAAACAAAGAGCCACAGGCCATATCTTCAGTGTTACCCTCCTCCTTTCCCCTTCCCATTTCAATCAAGAAACACATTTTATCACTTCTCTTCATGCCTTCTCCTGTATTGGGCTTTTTTTCTGTTCTGTCCTATGGCAGCAGTACTGAATGCTGATGAGACGATACTGTCTTCTATACTAAGCAATAATTTCACTGGTACTTCTAATTGAGGTACTGAATGTAACACATACTTTTCAGGATACTAGGCGGATCAAAAGTTTTATTAAGCATTATATGCTTATTGCAAATATGGTAGCCAACCTCTAATGTTCAAGATGTTTCTTCCCTGCAAAGGTAATTTCACAGTGATTTCTGAAGCTGTATTACATGAGTCATGCATGAAAAGAAGAAGAGGACATAAAGTTCATGTAATCATAACTGATTTGTAGAGGAGGGATCAAGCAGTGGATTCCATATTAAGTAAGCATAATAAGGATGGTTTTAAGACAGACTCTTCATCCACTAAACTGAAAACACACATTGTCACAAAATGGATTAACTTCTGTATTAAAGGCTTTGAAGTGGCTCACAGTGCATTATGCATAGTCTATGTCACAAGTCAGCAAGGCTGCTTGCCGTATGGGGAGCAGCTTCATAGAGTTGAAAGCCAGAAGGGACCATTAGATCATCTAGGCTGACCTCCTGTATAGCTTAGGCCATTGCATTTCACCCACTTATCCCTGTACTGAGCCTGATACCTTGTGTTTGACTAAAGCACCTCTTCCAGAAAGGCATCCGGTCTTGATTTGAAGATGTCAAGAGATGGGGAATCCACCACTTCCCTTGGTAGTTTGTTCAAATGGTTAATCGCCCTGATAAAAACTTGTGCCTTATTTCTAATTTGAATTTGTCAGGCTTTAACTCCCAGCCATTGCTTCTTGTTATGCCTTTCTCCACTAGATTAAAGAGCACTTTAGTACTCGGTCGCAGAAGGTGGTTCACCTTATCTTCTCTGTTAGTCCGCTTTTCCACAGGGAATCCACTTCCCCGCGTGGAAAGGAAACCAGGGAAGAGCTGTTCTCTACAGTTTTGTACCCCACACCTAGTGGGAATTCACTGTACAGTTAATATTTTATTAACTTTGGAGTGAAGCCACTCAACTTGCTGATGAAGAAAGGAAGGATGGGCTTGTGGTTGAAGTCCTGGACTGGCTCTTTGGCGCTTGGGATTCAGTTTTTGCTCTGCCACAGAATTTCTGTGTGACCTTTGGTGAGTCATGTAAGCCCTGATTCAGTAAGCTGCTTAAACACATGCCGAACCTTAAGCAGTCCTAATAGGACTACTCGCATGCTTAAAATTAGACATACGTTCAAGTATGTTGCTGAATTGGGACCTCAAATCTCCGTGCCTCAGTTTCTCATTTGTGAAGTGGCTATAATTGTTTTACACCCTTTGTTTGTCTATTTAGAATGTAATTCTTTAGGGCGGGACAGTCTCTTACCGCATGTTTGTTCAATAACTCCAGGTTCTACTGTGATACAAATAATCAGGTCAGGAGGTTTGATAGAAATTATATTTTATAGTATGTTTCAGAAACAATACACAGATTAAATATGTAAAGCAAGGTGAAGGAAGCGGACGCACATACACATTGACCAGGAGACTCACGGGTTTCTGACTGATGATTCTCTCACCCTTTATCAGCCTTTTTGAGATCATCAGGAAAGTCAGTTGAAGTGGCACACTTTAAGTCAGGCCCTGTCAGACGAAAGCCTCCTAGCCTGATTTAATTTGAGTGACAAACACGGAAGCTGAATTCTTTCTGTGAAAACACTGTCAAAACCGCAGTGCTACCTTTGCAGATTATGAAGTAGTCTGAGTAACTACTGCTAGCCACCACTTGAATAACTGCCAAGCTATCTCACGTATCGTTGCCGAATTAAGGAAGGAAGCCCAGATTTTGGGACTGGCTAGCAAAATTAATAGCTTCCAAGAGATCAATTAGATTATATTTATGGATGAAGAGGAGGCATCTGTCAGTTAGCAGACCTTAATTATTTTACCTCCTTATTACTGTTTATTTTTATTATTACATAACAACGGTAAATGAATAATAATGTTTCTATACATTAGAATGCTCTGAATTACGCATATCTGAGGGACACCGTATGTGGCTGTTAGCAGAAGTGTTCTGATTAAGCAATTAATCCAGTAACTAGCAACCTATAAAAACATATTCTGCTGGTACAGTGTTGATAGTTGCCTTTTGGTAGATGGCTTGTTTTGAAAACATGTGAGATACTTTGGGGAGGTGGTTTTCTCAGCCAGTGCTGTGGTACTGCAGGTGACCGGATACTTGAAGGCTTGGATCAGAACTTAGTGCAAATCATAATTTCTGTCCCACAGGAAATTTAATGTTGAACTGACTTGAAACGAAACGTTTCAGGTCAGTTCAACCAACTCAAAATGAAATATTTCCTTTTCATTCACCCAATAGAAAATCAAATCGAAACATTTTGCTTTAGCAGTAACGATATTTTCCGTCAGGAAATCATTTTGAAGAACAATTCCTGACCAGCTCTACCATAGTCTGGATACTGCAGAGTCAAATCCCAATGAGGGTGAATTTGTATTCTCTTTGTTATTATTTTATTGATTCATAAGTGATTTTCTCTGCACCGGCCACAGAAAAGTGGTGGTAGGTAAGGCTATTAAGGCTGGGCTAGACCCCCAACAGAGTCCATTTACACGGGAAAAACTTCCAGTGGCAGAGTAATCTGGCCTTAGGGGAGCTTTGCACTGTCAGCACAGGTCTTCCCAAATTCAGTTTAGGATTTGACTCACTGTATAGGTGACCATATTGCTCTTGTTCTAAGACATGAACTATTTTGGATAAGACAATGTCTATAATGCACACAACCGTGGCATCTGATAAAAAGGTGTGATCTATTTATTACACTACATCTTGCAAAAGGTTTAGCATTGTGGTGAGCTCCGAATTGCTGTGCAGCCTTGTCCGGCGGCTCATGACATAGAGCAGTTATCCGCAGACCGTTGTTTTCAGGAGAAACAAGGGCTGCAGAAAGGATAAAATATAGAGGAGAACCACTAACAGCACCTTGTTCTCATCCAGTCATTTGCAATGCATGTCATTTGTTGTTTATTATTAGTTAGTTGAAAAATGGCAAACTAGTTTTGTGAGAAAGTTTGAAACTTTGCCATTCAAAGCTTTGAAAACAGATCAATTTCTCAGTTTATGAAAAAAAGTGTTTTTATTTTTCCTGATATTTTCATTGAAAACAGTATTGAAAGGAGTATCAAAAATTTTCATTTACCAAAAACCCAGTTTGTGACAAATGAAAAATTCTGATACCCATTTTCACGTCTGCAATAATTTTTGACCAAAGGCCATTCTATTATTTATTTTATCAAAAGCTTTAACTCAAAAATCTTTAAATTTTAAATACTACAAGTTGGAACCCTAGAATTCCATTTGTAGTGCTGCAATAGTGAACAGGAATTTGGTGGTAATCAGTGGAGATCACCCCTCAGCATAGGCACTGCAGATGGAATTTTGAGAGATCCGTGATTATAAAATTAAAACACTTTCTACCCACTGGACAATCCCCATTGTGGGTATTTGGTAAAGCCGAAGGGACCTATAAAATGAATAAAGAAAAAATGCAATTCCCTAAGAAGTTTCATCAAGAGTCAGCTGAAATGCTTAAATCTGTTAAATCAGCCACAATTAAATATGATGGACTGAGACTGAAAGATACAAGATACCTGTTGTGCATCAACATCAAGTGTTTTTCATTTTGACATCAACACAATGCTTCGTACTAACATGTTTGCTTTGCTGTTGTCTGGATTCTTTGATATATCCCCGAAAGCAAAGTGAAGCCATTTCCTTGTTATTTGGAAGGATGCTACTGTGTGAATACTTACCACTGACAAATCAGCAGTCTCTCATTTAATAGAAATGAAAGCAGTGGCACTGCCGTCATCTTCCCTTCAAACAAGAGATGTGCAGGGATTGAAATATTCACTTTCTTGCGTTCTAGTCATGAGCGTGGGAGGGAAAAAATGATGGTAGAAATCTATGCCAATGGTCCAATCAGGTAAAGACAGTATTACAGGGTAAGAGTTATCCTGTTAATTTTCTTCTAGTTGTTTTTTGCGTTCTAGTCATGAGCATTAACAACCCATCCACTAGTTAGCTAAACAAATTCAGGTTGGGTTGTTTGTATTAGGCGTGGATTGCCTAACCAAAGAAACAGAAACGGGGGGGAAAAAAAACCCCCACGCAACCAGAACCATCATAGTTTTCAGTCTGAAGCCACATCCTGACATGTGACTGGGAGAACAGTTAGAAAGAACTTGTGCAGCTAGATATCGATCAGTCTGTTCAGCTGCAGGCACTTACTATATGCCCCAATGTCTCTGCTGTATTGTGTGCCACAGGCATTTGCTGACCTGTCACAGTGTATGCTGGGGACCTGCCAACATGCCATACTACATACTGCTGGGACACCTTAGCAGATGTTGAAGTACGTCTTCTCGGTGCCAAGGGGTGCCCCCTCTGAAATCCACCAATCTGCCTTCTAACCCAATGGTTCTATGATTCTGTGCTGTTATATAATTTGGGAAATTACCTTTCCAGAAGATGGATCTTCTGCTGTGCTCAGCATGTGACCTTGGCATGGTAGGGTAGGAGAAGGTGCATAGGTAAAGTTAGCTTTAAGCCACCTTATTGTTTCCCCCTTTAATCTTGGGGGTCAGACAGGTCTGGTCCCAGCATTTTTACTAATCGTGTTACAGAAGCATCTGTAGCAACACAGGGCTTCTCAGATTTGGCCACAGCTCAAGTAATTAATAGAAGTACTTGCTCTTAGAAGGGGTACATTTTGGAATTGATGCAAGGCAGTAGGGCAGCTTGCATGTACCGTCCCATGCAGTTACCATCACTTTGATAGGGTGAAGAGTGCCTCCGTTTTCAATCTTCTGCTTGTACGTTGTATCCTTTTTTCCCTTCTTTTGTCTGTCTTGTCTATTTAGGCTGTAAGCCCTTCAGAGCAGGGACTGTTATTATTTATATTACAGTAGCACAATCCAAGATCAGAGCTCCATTGTGCTAGATGCTGTACAAAGTAACAGAGACTTTGCACCAAAGAGCTTACAATCTATATAGATAAGACAGACAAAGGGTGGAAGGAGAATTGCCCAAGGTCACACAGCAGGTCGGTGGCAGAGTCAGAATAGAAGCCATGTCTCCTGACTCTCAGCTCAGTACCCTATCGACTAAATCATACTAGCGCTTGTCTTACTCAGTACGTGTATATCCAATGCCTAGCACAACGAGGCCCCAGGATTGGCTGAGGTCTTCAGGTGTTACTCTAAATCAAATCATAAAGAAAACAAGAAAGTCAATGCAGTGGTTGGAAATGGCCGATTTGAGGAGCTAAGTAGTAAAGAATAGACAGAGGCAGTAGCTGGACAGAGAGAGACGGTAAAGGGAAGATGTCGTTTTTCAGCTGGTGGATGTTAGCAAAATGTGCTGAGGCAGGTTTTGCTGTTCACATATTCGGACAGGAACTCCCAAACAGCCCATGAATCCTGGCTTCTTATCAGAATCCTCTTGCCTCCCTGTGAATGACGGGATTAACTAAATGTTAACAAGGGTTACTAATGAGTGAAACATCCAATTCTAAAACATAGATTCTTTGCATATTTGACCAGCTAGTATTCTTACTCTATTTCTTCTTTGTATTTCTGTACCGAAGCCAATAGTTCCCAGTGTTCAGAAAGTAACTAGAAAAGCTGAATCATAATAGATTTAGAGGTTATATCTCAGAGTCTTTCAGTGCATTCCGTTATCGTTCTTTGGTTCTCTGCACTACAATTTACAGTGCCAAGCCTCTGCCTGCAACAGCCCTGCTGCAGGGCAGGAGATACCTGCCATGTCCTCGTTTAGTTAAATGGTAGAATCTCAGGGAACTTGCCGCAGGTGCCACAACATTGAAGACAGACTTAGCATCTGCCACGGGATAGTCTATTTATTTCATATTTAGAAATGTTAAAAAAGAGTGTATGGGGGAGAGAGAAATAACAAAAATGAATTATCTCGCTAAAGTATTCTCCAAGGCCGATTTCATTCAGCATTTATATGCAGGAATTGTTTATAGTGTATCAAGCTGCATAAACTTGTGTACTAATTCTTAATTGTGGTATGCAGTCTGTGACAACCATCTGCTTAGAATGCCACATTTTTCTCCCATTCACTCTCAGTGAAATTAAAATATTGACAGGAACAATTTCTACAGGGTGAACAAGTTAATAGAGGAGCTGAAGTTATGTATGCTTTTTGAATTCAAGTTACAACTTTATATACACACAAAGCGAACCCTAAAATAAACACATTTTAAACATACATATGAAATAATATGATAAACTAAAATAATCACATTTTTCTCATCTCCTGTATTTTTAGATACCCAGAGACAAAAGCTATTTGTCATGTTCATTGATTCATCAGTGTAATATAAAATTTACTCTGAAAATAGGAAATAACTATTGATTGCTTCTGACTTCATTAGAGCTGTGGAAACTTTTTGCACCCAGGCACTAGTTGTTGTATTTTCTTCGTAGGAAGATTTGGATGCTCTTGTATTTTTCATTTGAATAACTTTATTTGAGGACTCAGGGGATTCATAATGGCCCCAGTTCCTTCCACCTGCTCTTAGGGAATTGGTAATGGGATCCAAAGCCTTTCATTTGTAGATTGCTGGTTTCAAACCAGAATGGGAGGTTGCTGACCCAAAGTTATTACCATTTAATGGTGGATGTGAAAAGTCAGTTCCTATTAGACAGGTGTCCATAACCTAAGACACTCATAAGTAGTATCCATTTTGACAGTGAGAGCAGAGTAGCCGCACACTGAATGGACACGAAGAATGAATTGCTCTGTCAGCTCAAGTAGTGAACCCTACAGATCAGCAGAGGCACATTGCCATCCCTGTGTTTGAATTTGTTCTGTAGATAGGCAGAGGACTTTAGGCTCCTGGGCTGCCATTCCTACACCTTTCACAAGCATTACATTCACTTTTAAAAATTGGACGATCAGCGCCTCAGCTGTTGTAAACTGATGTAGCTCCATTTAAGTCAATGGATGCCAATTTGTAGGAGCTGAGGATCTGGCTGAAAGCTGAAGAGCTGGTAAAGCTTTAGCCATGGTGAATTCTCACCTAGCCTTGCAAGGATTATATATACAGTTTGCACTGGTTCATATGCTCTTTGGTTTCTATATGTTCCGTCTTGGTGAAAACTATGAGCTACAAATTGCCATGCCGATGATACCTAGTTGTACTGTATGTCATTCTCATGATAATTTGAAAGGGATAAGCAGTGTGTTATGACCTGAATATCAGAAATCCATATTAACATGACTCAGAATTGGCTGAGATTGAACCCAGGGAAGCCCAAATTATGCTGAAATCGGAGGAGAGCAGCACTTTCCTAGAAATTTTCAGAGCCATCTCAGAGGGCTAGTACAGTTTGGACTCTAGGCATAGCTCTAATAAAAACTGACATCTCTAACGTATGCCTCTTTGACATTGGGGTTGGATTACTACCGTCCTCTCTGTTGTGGGCTACCTGGGAGACTGATCCATTGCTTGCAGCTAGCGCAGAATTCAGCAGCTTGATTGTTGGGGTGGCCAGAGGGGATTGTGCCTGCCTGCTGCTCAGATGACTTTACAGGCTGCCTGAACCAGACACAGACTGAGTTTACGATTTTATTTTTGCAATATGATGCACTTAACAGAGTGGGTCCCAGATTCCTTGCTAGAGCTGCTGCCCCATGTATCCCTTATGAAAACAAAAGCAGTAGCCGCAACAACAACTAAAACCCTACAGTATTCTCTAGTAAAGACACATGGCCCTTTAACAGTACCATTGGAAGCTATCATGTTTGGGACAATTATTGTACAATACAGTACTGTTTTTATTTTTATAGCATGCGGGATGTATGCTGTCTCCCTCTACAAATGGAGAGTAAGGGTATGTCTACACACGGATAAAAGCCCTGCGGCTGGCCGGATCAGTTAATTGGGGCTCACCGGGCTTGGGCTCCTAGGCCTGAAAAACTGCTTTGTAGATATTCGGGTTTGACCTGGAGCCCGAGCTCTGAGATCCTGTGAGAGTGGAGGGTCAGGTTTATAAAGCTTTTAATATCACAAGGCTTTCATCACAGGACACTGAGTAGATTTTGTGTGATATACTTTGAGATTAAAAACCGAATTAAAAATTATCTTATAATTTAGTTTCTAATTTTTGTCAATGTATTTCTGTTTCTGTGATACTGATAGAGTACCACAAGCCATTAAGGTGGGGTGATACACTGAATATAAAATGTATTAGTTTGGTTGGCTAGTATTTTGCTAGGAATAACAATCTCTGTTCATATATTAGAAGGTAAACCTGATATGCTGAAGGTAGTTTCTGGGTGACAAGGAATAAATTAGTCTCAGTGCTTCAAAACACAAGATTGAGATAGTGGAAATAACTGGGTTCAAGAAGGCCACAGCTATATCAAAGTGATAGTAAGAAAAAGATAAACAAACAATATAGACAATGCAGCATAAGCACACTGATTTTTTTTAAATGGACTGGATTCATCAGCATAATAGGATAAGTATATGGAATTTACATTTCACACTAAAAATACAAATTGATTCCACCAACCAACAGTTTAGTAGGACCACAGCAGGGATTGAAGCAGGGTATACTGTCCAGCAGTCACCAGCATTGGAAAAGATCCTAGAGGTCTGGGGCAAGGACCTACATTTCTGAAATAGGATTTGGATTAGTTTAGTGTAAACACCTCTTCTAGTCACCCCAGGCTTGTTTACAGCACCTCAAAATGATCACAGATGTCAGTACCCAAAACCATGGGCCTGTTCACATTTACCACACCCTATCTGAATCCTATGCCATCCCCTCTACACCTTTCATGACTAGAGAAATTTAAAACACACACGTACAGTGCCAGTAAATTGCAACAGCGTGCAAATTATACTCGCTAGGTACTTGCATCTTTCAAGTGCCAAACTTATGCTGAAGCAATCATTTACAGTGGATGCCCTGAAATAGTTTCACCAGTTTGAAAGATTTTGCTAGTTCTAATGGAAAGCCCCATTTGAAACTGGGAGAACTTTTTACATACAACCACTTCACCCCACTGATTAATTTTATTTGTTCAGTTTTAGAATTCCCTATTACCTTGATAAGGTAGAACAACAAATTCTGTCACAGTTGTGATATTCCATGCCTATCATAGAATATCAGGGTTGGAAGGGACCTCAGGAGGTCATCTAGTCCAACCCCCTGCTCAAAGCAGGACCAATTCCCAACTAAATCATCCCAGCCAGGGCTTTGTTAAGCCGGGCCATAAAAACCTCCAAGGAAGGAGATTCCACCACCTCCCTAGGTAACGCATTCCGGTGCTTCACCACCCTCCTAGTGAAATAGTGTTTCCTAATATCCAACCTAAACCTCCCCCACTGCAACTTGAGACCATTGCTCCTTGTTCTGTCATCTGCCACCACTGAGAACAGCCGAGCTCCATCCTCCTTGGAACCCCCCCCCCTTCAGGTAGTTGAAAGCAGCTATCAAATCCCCCCTCATTCTTCTCTTCTGGAGACTAAACAATCCCAGTTCCCTCAGCCTCTCCTCATAAGTCATGTGCTCCAGACCCCATATGGGGATAAACACACTGCATTAACTACTATGTGAAATAGGGATGGTCTTGTGATTCAGGCAGTGTACTAGGACCCAGTGTATTAGAACTGGGTTCAATTCCCAGCTCTGCTAGGCTTTCTCTGCAATCTTGGGCAATTCACTGAGTCTCTCTGCACGTCTTGGTTCACACCTTTGATTAGTACCATAACACAATTGATAAATCCCTGTGTTTGATGGACTAGAGCCTAGATCCACAAAGGTACTTAGGCTCCTAACTTCCATTGAAATCACATTGTACATGGAGCACATAATAACGGGGCCAAAAATATTGCCACGGCAAAATGTCATCAAGTCACAGTACAATTGAAAAACTCTGAGACAATGGTGCCAGGATGACTGGTTCACAATGACAAATGACATGAACCCCACTGGCAGTATACGTTTGAGTATGCCACATGTCAGTTCTTTATACAGAGTGTTAATTACCCTAATGCTAGAGAAAAAAATCCCCTTTGTTTGACAGGCCAGTTTCCACGCAGACTAGAAGAAGACCTCTTTGCCTGTCTGTGTTCAAACAATCACAGCGCAATTTCAGTCTGGTGAACCCCTTCCAGTTTCAACAGACTGGAGGCTGTCATAGTTAATCAAATTTACTCTAATATTAAAATACTCAGAAAGTTGGGAAAAGATGTCACCAAATGATTGACCTTTTTATTATTTTTTTTATGTCTGCTCTGGTGCCACTGGATGCTGTTGTTTGGCTGTTCATCACATTCATCTCAGCAAGCAGAGGCAGAGCAGACCAGCATGGTTTCAGAAAACCATCTACTCATAGACTTTAAGGCCAGAAGGGACCATCATGATCATCAAACTGGGAGAACTTGCACCTCCAGATGCAGATTGACAGGTCAATATAAATAGTTCCACCGCACTAGTCTCTTATTAATTCCCCCTAGTCTTATAGCAGCTAGAGAAATGCTCACTTGAAACCATAAAATCATGGCTCTCTGGGTCATCTAAGAGTGGTCACAGATGTGGTCAGCTGGAATTTTCAGTGGTTTATTTGTCTGTTCTAGAGCGCCAAATGCAAGTTGTTAAAAAACATAAGCAACAGAAAGTGTTTAGCTATAAGAGCCCTCCACACACAAAAAACTGATTATTATAGAGCTAGCACTCCAAGGAATTCCATAAGCTAATCTTCATATCCTTCTCCAATACCAAGGAAAAACAAATGTCTTTCTTAAAAGAGCAACACAAGTTAGAGACTGTAAACAATGGACCTTCACTATAGTTGGGAGAACTATATACTGAAAATTTGGGCAGGTACCTGTAGACAGTGTTCCCCTGCAGATTTGAGCAATATCTCTTCCTAGATCCTAGCAAGAATCTCTGCCTTTTTAGTCAGACTTAGAGTATCTCACTTTGATTCACAACGGATCACTCACTCGTCAATGTGGTGAAGAAGACAATTCTGAGTGTGATAACGTTTTCTGCATGATGATGCCCAGAAAGTACGAAAGAAAACCAACAACAAAATTTCCTAGAACAAAACCAGCACTGTCCCAGGAAAGACTAATGTAACTCATTTTGATAAGACTATGCTGTAGGTATCCATAATTCACCTGGATGTGACATACATCATGCCCATTTCACAAGCATATTTATAAACAAAAAAATCTCATGAATCTGGAACCCGAAAACCAAGCAAATAAAGGTGTGCACCCAATTTAACATACAGTGAAGTAAGCACCCCTCTGTCATTCTGTGCCAGAATAAATTGTAATACCTGTTCGGAAGGAGAAAATCTACAGCATGTGATGCTTAAACATTCCTGAATGTTAAAGATGTTCACAAAACCTTATCACAAAACCATAAGGTGTTTGGGACCATTGACTGCTTCAGGAGAAGGTGGGGTCCTGGGGGAAGGGCCATCAGTTTCCAGACTGATGAAGAAATTCAGCAATTAGCATTCAAGGCCACATTTTGAGCTCTGAGCTGAAATGCTGCCACTAGAAATGAAAGCAAGTCATTCACCTTCCCAGAAATATGCCTAGCATGAAACTGGATATTACCTAACGGACAGTACAACCAAAAGAGCCTCAGCAGACACATTAATGAACTGGAGCATGCTGACTGTTTATGAGCAATTGCCACTACAGCCAGATTGTCAGAGTTGAACAAAACTCTGTTGTTTGCCAACTGCTGACCTCAAATGGTTATTACCATCAGCAGAGGGAAAAATTCCAAATACGTGATGTCTCTCCCTACCCCTGCCAAGAGCCATTTCAGTGACCACTGAGCTTCACACCAAGACCCCTTAAAATGCAAACGCTTTACTGAATGTCAAATCAGAATAAAGCTGTAGATCAAATGTAAAGGATGCATTGACCAGCAACAACCCCCTTTATAGTGCTTGAAAAGTATCTTCTATATTTTCAAATCTGTATTAAACTATCCAAACTGACATGGGTTTTTCTTCTCCCCTGCTCCCACTGTGGCCTGAGCTAATCTCTTATGTAGAATGCCCTGCCTAGAAATTTTACCTTTCTCATAGTCAAAATTCAAATAACCATCAACTTTGCAGCTGTTAACTTTCAGCCCTGACTTCGGTTGCCAGGCATCAGTTTTAGATTGAAATGCCCAGTCGAAAAGGGACCCTGGTGGCTCGGTGCTGACCGGGTTGTTAAAAGTCTGGTTGGCGGTGCAGTGGGTCTAAGGCAGGCTCCCTGCCTACCCTGGCTCCGCATGGCTCCCGGAAGCAGCCGACATGTGTCTGCACCCCGAGCGTCGGCTCCGCAGATCCCATTGGCCGTGATCCCATTGGCCAATAATAGCTGCAGCGTGGCGCCTGCGAGCACAGGCAGTGTGCACCACACAGAGCTGCTTGGCCATGGTTCCCGGCTAATGGGAGCTGCGGAGCCGTCTGCTTCCGGGAGCAGTGCAGAGCCAGGTCAGGCAGGGAGCCTGCCTTAGCCCTGCTGCGCCGCTGCCGGGAGCACCTGAGGTAAGCGCTGCCCAACTGGAGCCCGAACCCACACCCCAACTCCGTGCCCCAGGTCAGAACCTCCTCCCGCACCCTAACTCCCTCCCAGAGGCTGCACCCCAACCCGCTGCCCCAGCCCTGAGCCTGCTCCCGTACTCCAAACCCCTTGGTCCCAGACAAGAGCCCCCTCCTGTACCCCAAACCCCTCATCCCTGGCCCCACCCCAGACCCCAGTGAAAGTGAGTGAGTATGGGAGAGAGTGAGCAATGGAGGTAGGAGGGATGGAGTGGGTCAGAGGTGGGGCCTCAGAGAAGGGATGGGGTAGGGCTGGGCCCTCAGGGAGGGGCAGGGCAGGAGGCGGGGCAAGGGTGGTGGGTTTTTTTTTTTTTTTTTTTTTTTTTGCAGTTAGAAAGTTGGCAATGCCCTGACCATAACATAACATTTAGAGCTTAGCAAAAGGTAAACTAGATTCCAACTCCTCAAAATCCATATATATCAGCTTAATTTTGATGGCCTTTTTATCTTGTCAAATGGAAATACCAGCTCTGTCTTGTCTGCCATTAACTTTGTTGGGGGGGGAGGCATGGAGCAGCATTCATGTCGCACTCCCTGCCAGTACCTGGCCCAGGGTGGGGGAAGTGAATGATCCAACCAGTGGACCAAATTTGGTGATTAATCCTGGTCACGTGCCACCTGAGGCATGTTGCACATATGCTAAGAAGAAGATTAATTTTGTCAGCCACTAATGAGCAAACATTGTCAGCTTGTGACACTTTCCTGGTTCTGGTTAGGGCTGGATGAACAGTTCAGGAAAGAATGTGATTGCACCTAAATGGACATTTTATAGTAGGTAGTTGCACTCCTTTGTGAGTTCAGTTTTGGTTAATATAGCAATGTGATATCATGGCATTTGCAATAGGACACAACTGTCATCTTATCGAACCACCAGTCCAGATGTTTGCTGTACCTTGGTACCCTATAACCAGGGCAGAGATTATTTGGGTGAAAGTTTGCCAGATACTGTGGTTCATTTAGAATTATGCAAAACATTTATAGGAGTTTTGTCCTAACCTTGGAGCTGATCTTGAGAGGTATTGAACATTTGCGACTTCCGCTTTTACTTACACTGGAGTTTTAAGTGCTCAGCACCATTGAGGATTAACCCCTTTTCTTTGTTTCAGGCTATGTGATTTTTCACACCCTGAGTTATGCAAAGTTACCACTGAATCTTTCATGTGTTCATATTATTTGTTGTTTTTATTGCAGTAGCACATAAAGAGCCAAACAGAGATTAGAGCCCTGTTATCCTAGGCAAATAACACAGACCATCCTCACCTCCGAAAGCTCACAATCTAGAGTTTAAACAATATGCAACTGGTGAATAAGACAAATGGTGAGTGAGCTGAGAGGACAAATTAACAGTAGAGACAAATGCATTTGCAAGTTAGTAATTGCAGGTGGTTACCAGCATGCATAACCAATACCAGAAGGTGATGATTTGTAGGCACGATGGCAAAGGCAAGTTAATGCTTTGCATCTGAAACTATTAACCAGCTCTGGTTTGTTCAAAACTGAGCCTTTTTTTTAAGGAACCTGGACAAAATTTGGGGGTTTGTAACAGAACAGGGAGCCATTTTTGCTGGGTTTCCGTTTTTGTGTTGCACATTTATAGGTAAAAGCCAAACCTATACCTGATGGAGGTTGCTCATGTTTCAGTTCCATACATACAAATGAACTTACCCTTTTCTTACTGTTACCACTTTAACTTACTCAGGAGAGAACCTCGACACATATTAGTAGGGTGGCTACCACCATGGATGCGGGCCATGCAGTGGAACAATCTGTCTTTGTGTCTTTGCAAAACAGAATGGTCAGATTCCAGCAACCATTGGTAGAAGCCAGAAAACAGCTAGTCCATACCGTTCTTTGGCATTGTGTGACAGTCTTACCAGAAACACAATCTTGGCTGCACTCTGTATCTTAGCAGAAGAAAACAAGGTCTATAAAAAAAAAAAAGTCCCTAGTGTAAATATGCTCACTCTATAATATGCTAACACCCTGTTAACTAGAGAGATCTGATGATTACATTACTGAATAATGTTTCTCTCAAACAAAGCTCACGGTTGTAATGATTATTGTTTTGTCTCTGATATTTACATGGCAAAGATTTGTAAATCTGCTAAAACTTCCTGAATAAATAAATAGATTAGTCCCTTTCTGGTTACTGGTAAATGGTAGATGATTCAATATGATGATTATCCTATGCATATTTTAGGGATAAAGTCCAAAGTGTAAACTGTTGAGAATAAGAGCTCACATCTTTGTCCAGAAAAATCTATTCTTTGATATTCTGGCTAATTATACTATGAAAGAAGGTTTACAGACAACAGATTTTGTTTGTATTATATGACTTTCAAGACCCATTTCAAGCAGAGGAAGCCAGAACCCAAAACAATTCAGAAATTGAGCCTTGTATCTTTAAAACAATGGTATATTCCAAATGTATAAATTAAAAAAAAAATTCTGTTCACAACAGGCCTACAATATATTTTTAACTCTTTATAGTGGTTGGATTTAGGGCTATACTCAATATTTATTGTAGGTGGGAACTTCCATCACATAGGTAGTGTTGTTTGGATGAGATTTTCATCAAGATTCTTTTTCTCCAATCTGTGATATATATATATACGGAAGTTAAAGATCTGAAGACACTCTCTGGAAAGCATAGGGTTAGCCCTAGTATTCCCTATTTCATTCAAGCAAGTTCTAACGTCCAGAACTACTGGTGGGTTTATAATAGCTACCCACTACATCTCTAGCATCTTACTCAAAATGTTGTAATGCACCTTGGGATATCTTTGGCTAAAACCACATTCTGTTCTATTCTCTTGCTTACCTGGATTGTTGTCCAGTGTCCTGTCTAATTTGGGGCCAGATTTTCAGAAATGCTAAGCACCCGGCATTTTGAAAATCTGGCCTTTCAATTATGCTTTCTTTTCAAGGAGGGAACCATTTCTTAATCTATCTTTGTACAGTGCTGTGTACATTTATGGATAGAGATTTTGTTCATTATTAATATTCTACATAAAAGTCCTTGGTGTGATTTTTAAAATTGATTGATTATTTTTTTTCTTTTGTTTTTAAAAAGTATACCTTGGGCATCACTAAAAACAGGTGTATTATTTGCTGAGTTAAAAGTAGATATGAAAGCATGCAGACTCTTGTTCTGCTCATGCTTTTTGCACTTTCACTGTTCAGCTGAGAAACGCCAAACACAGACATCTTGGAATTTCTGTACCTGACCAGTTATCAGATGACATGTCCTCCTTGAAGCTTTGGTAGCCAGATCAAACACTAAGGGCATAAAACCTAGCAAATCTAGGAGGAAATATAACATTTTTTTTTATCAGAGCTTGGCAAGCACATTTTTGGCTCGTAGTATTAGTAGAGAAAGTGAGACTCTAGAAGTGGATGTGAACATGTCTTCCTTACTGAGCATCAATGATTGATAGGGCAACAGAAGAAAACATACCAGGGGCCTGATTCACCTTTGCTGATGCAGAGAAATGTAATTATAATACAAATATCATCATCATCATCATCATTTGTACACTGCCTTATATCAGCCAGGCTTTCTGGCCCATATGGGATTCATTACCACCAGAGAGGGCAGGCACAATTCCTTCCACTGCTCTCCATCAGGGTTACTGCCAGGGAAGCAACTTTAAATTCCGCTGGCAGATCTTTAGTGTCCTTTCAAAAAGAACAGGAGTACTTGTGGCACCTTAGAGACTAACAAATTTATTAGAGCATAAGCTTTTGTGGGCTACAACCCACTTCTTCGGATGCATATTGAGTGAAACATATCGAGGAGATATATATACACACATACAGAGAGCATGAACAGGTGGGAGTTGTCTTACCAACTCTGAGAGGCCAATTAAGTAAGAGAAAAAAAACTTTTGAAGTGATAATCAAGGTAGCCAAGTACAGACAGTTTGATAAGAAGCAAGTGTGAGAATACTTACAAGGGGAGATAGATTCAATGTTTGTAATGGCTCAGCCATTCCCAATCCCTATTTAGCCCTGAGTTGATTGTGTCTAGTTTGCATATCAATTCCAGCTCAGCAGTCTCTCGTTGGAGTCTGTTTTTGAAGTTTTTCTGTTTTAAGATAGCCACCCGCAGGTCTGTCATAGAATGGCCAGACAGGTTAAAGTGTTCTCCCACTGGTTTTTGAGTATTATGATTCCTGATGTCAGATTTGTGTCCATTAATTCTTTTGCGTAGAGACTGTCCGGTTTGGCCAATGTACATGGCAGAGGGGCATTGCTGGCACATGATGGCATATATCACATTGGTAGATGTGCAGGTGAACGAGCCCCTGATGGTATGGCTGATGTGATTAGGCCCTATGATGGTGTCACTTGAATAGATATGTGGACAGAGTTGGCATCGGGCTTTGTTACAAGGATAGGTTCCTGGGTCAGTGTTTTTGTTCAGTGATGTGTGGTTGCTGGTGAGTATTTGCTTTAGGTTGGGGGGTTGTCTGTAAGCAAGGACAGGTCTGTCTCCCAAGATCTGTGAGAGTAAAGGATCATCTTTCAGGATAGGTTGTAGATCTCTAATGATGCGCTGGAGAGGTTTTAGTTGGGGGCTGAAGGTGACAGCTAGTGGTGTTCTGTTATTTTCTTTGTTGGCCCTGTCTTGTAGGAGGTGACTTCTGGGTACTCGTCTGGCTCTGTCAATCTGTTTTTTCACTTCAGCAGGTGGGTATTGTAGTTTTAAGAATGCTTGATAGAGATCTTGTAGGTGCTTGTCTCTATCTGAGGGATTGGAGCAAATGCGGTTATATCTTAGAGCTTGGCTGTAGACAATGGATCGTGTGGTGTGTCCTGGATGGAAGCTGGAGGCATGTAGGTAAGTGTAGCGGTCAGTAGGTTTCCGGTATAGGGTGGTATTTATGTGACCATCGCTTATTAGCACAGTAGTGTCCAGGAAATGGACCGCTTGTGTGGATTGATCTAGGCTGAGGTTGATGGTAGGATGGAAATTATTGAAATCATGGTGGAATTCCTCAAGGGCTTCTTTTCCATGGGTCCAGATGATGAAGATGTCATCAATGTAGCGCAAGTAGAGTAGGGGCGTTAGGGGACGAGAGCTAAGGAAGCGTTGTTCTAAGTCCGCCATAAAAATGTTGGCATACTGTGGGGCCATGCGGGTACCCATAGCAGTGCCGCTGACTTGAAGGTATATATTGTCCCCAAATGTGAAATAGTTGTGGGTGAGGACAAAGTCACAGAGTTCAGCCACCAGGTTAGCTGTGACATTATCGGGGATACTGTTCCTGATAGCTTGTAGTCCATCTTTGTGTGGAATATTGGTGTAGAGGGCTTCTACGTCCATAGTGGCCAGGATGGTGTTTTCTGGAAGATCACCGATGGATTGTAGTTTCCTCAGGAAGTCAGTAGTATCTCGAAGATAGCTGGGAGTGCTGGTAGCGTAGGGTCTGAGGAGAGAGTCCACATAACCAGACAAGCCTGATGTTAGGGTGCCAATGCCTGAGATGATGGGGCGTCCAGGATTTCCAGATTTATGGATCTTGGGTAGCAAATAGAATGTCCCTGGTCGGGGTTCTAGGCATGTATCTGTACAGATTTGTTCCTGTGCTTTGTCAGGGAGTTTTTTTAGCAGATGGTGTAGTTTCTTTAGGTAATCCTCAGTGGGATCAGAGGATAATGGCTGGTAGAATGTGGTGTTAGAGAGCTGTCTAGCAGCCTCTTGGTCATATTCCAATTTATTCATGATGACGACAACACTTTAACCTGTCTGGCCATTCTATGACAGACCTGCGGGTGGCTATCTTAAAACAGAAAAACTTCAAAAACAGACTCCAACGAGAGACTGCTGAGCTGGAATTGATATGCAAACTAGACACAATCAACTCAGGGCTAAATAGGGATTGGGAATGGCTGAGCCATTACAAACATTGAATCTATCTCCCCTTGTAAGTATTCTCACACTTGCTTCTTATCAAACTGTCTGTACTTGGCTACCTTGATTATCACTTCAAAAGTTTTTTTTCTCTTACTTAATTGGCCTCTCAGAGTTGGTAAGACAACTCCCACCTGTTCATGCTCTCTGTATGTGTGTATATATATCTCCTCAATATGTTTCACTCAATATGCATCCGAAGAAGTGGGTTGTAGCCCACGAAAGCTTATGCTCTAATAAATTTGTTAGTCTCTAAGGTGCCACAAGTACTCCTGTTCTTTTTGCGGATACAGACTAACACGGCTGCTACTCTGAAAAGTGTCCTTTCAGGTGCAGGCTGCTGTGGAAATGTGCTGAATCAGGACATCACTGCACACCCACCCTGGTCTCAACACCTATTTTCTAGACAATGCCCCTGTCTTTTAGGTCTGGTCAGCCTGTGGACCCCTGATGGGATAGAGGCTACAGCTGCTTTCTGCAGACAGAACCTCCCCCACTGGTAGACTTTCTATTGGTGGAGGTTTCTGTCTTGGTCTATGGAGACAGAGAGGAACTCTTTGTTGGAACTGCTAGGAAAAATTCAGGCAAAATATTTTTACATCCGAATCTGCTGATTCATTGAAATCAAAATGTTTCGTGGAGATGGTTCAATTTCAATTACATTCCAACAGAATACAGGCAGAGGGGAGAAAGAACTCCAACTGCCAGGTTCTGTCAGAAACCTGCCTGGTTTAACGGTTAGCTTGCCCACCCAGTAGCTTGGCGGTCCACCTGCCAGAAAGCATTGGGGTCAGATACCTCAGGGCTTTCAGGGTTCATGGCTCTGGGGCAGCCCATCAGACAGGCTGCCCTGGAGCTGGGGCTCCATTCCTTTTTGCAGAGAATTTCAAAATGTTTGTTTTTAGCTTCCGTTTGGAACGATACCAAATTTAGAAATGTTGAAATTCTCCACTAAATGAAACTCCCTTTCTCCCCACTGTTGTAGTAGCTGTCTTGAATCTGTTGTTTGAATACAGACAGGTGGGAAGAGTGCTCTATAACATGTTTTCCATAACATGTTTGTGATGATTTTTAATAATAATATAGAACTGTCCATCTGAGGCTCTAATATCAAATACAGAACCCAGATCTCCTGACTGCCTATCCTGGGATATCTCATGTACTTATCACACAGACTCAGTCTGCTGAGACAGCTTCCCTTTTGTCACCCTCTCCTACAGTCCCATTTCAATCTTCCTGAACGCCTAGACTGACGCACCTGAATGCTTCAGTTCCATATTGAAACATGAAAGAGAATGAACCAGAATGTGGGCTGATGAAACTCTGCAGTGATGGATTGCATGCACTCTATCCTCCACTCTAAGATGCTCAGTTATTAATGTGTGAGCATGCACAGCGGTGGATTTTTCATGGGGCTCTCTTTTTCTGTTTACAAATTGTCAGCAAACAGACTTTGATTTTTACACGTGTATTCATTGGGTCAGATTCTCAGCTAGTATAAATCGGCACAGCTCTATCAGTGATGCTAATTTACACCAACTATGAATCTGTCCCATTTGGCCTGATCCAAAGCCCATGGAAATCAGTGGAATCTTTCCATTGATTTTAACAGGCTTTGGTGCATGAATTCTTAACAAAATTGTCATGCCTGCCTCTTTCAGCCTATGGGCTATTCATGAATTATTTGCTTTGGCGATTTGTTGTTCTTGGTGTTTCTTCTAATTGACACAATGACTGGAAGTTTATCCAGTACAAAAATTATGTTAAGAGAACATTAAAGATGCACAGTTAGGCTGTGTCTACATTATCCCTTTTTCCTTACAAGATTCCTGCTGTTAACTCCACTTCAGCTCCTTCAGTGATGGCTTTAATACAGACAAGGACCTGGCATCTACCATTGTTTTTACCATCATATTGTCTAACTCCTGCTCAGAGCAAGTCTAGATGACGCAATGCTAAAAATACTTAGGGCTAGCAATCCTACTGTTGCTATCAGCAGTGGAATTGCACTGTGGGGAGTAATGATGGAATATTTTAAGGAAAAAAAGGCTAGTGTAGACAAAGCCTTAGGCCTGGTCTACACTACGAGTTTAGGTCGAATTTAGCAGCGTTAAATCGAATTAAGCCTGGACACGTCCACACGACGGAGCCCTTTTTTCCGACTTAAAGAGCCCTTTAAACTGGTTTCTTTACTCCACCTCCGAGGGGATTAGCGCTAAAATCAGCCTTTGCGGGTCGGATTTGGGGTAGTGTGGACGGAATTCGACGTTATTGGCCTCCGGGAGCTATCCCACAGTGCTTCATTGTGACCGCTCTGGACAGCACTCTCAACTCAGATGCACTGACCAGGTAGACAGGAAAAGCCCCGCGAACTTTTGAATTTCATTTCCTGTTTGCTGAGCGTGGAGAGCACAGGTGACCACGCAGAGCTCATCAGCACAGGTAACCATGATGCAGTCCCAGGATAGCAAAAGAGCTCCAGCATGGACAGAACGGGAGGTACGGGATCTGCTCGCCATATGGGGAGACGAATCAGTGCTAGCTGAACTCCGTAGCAGTAAACAAAATGGCAAAATATTAGAAAAAGTCTCAAAGGCCATGAAGGACAGAGGCCATAACAGGGACGCACAGCAGTGCCGCGTGAAAATTAAGGAGCTAAGGCAAGCCTACCACAAAGCCAGAGAGGCAAACGGAAGGTCCGGGGCAGAGCCGCAAACATGCCGCTTCTACGCGGAGCTGCATGCCATGCTAGGGGGTGCAGCCACCATTACCCCAACCATGTGCTTTGACTCCATCAATGGAGAATCACGCAACAGGCAAGCGGGTTCGGGGTACGAGGAAGATGATGATGAAGACAATGAAGATAGCTCACAGCAAGGAAGCGGAGAGACCGGTTTCCCCAACAGCCAGGATATGCTTATCACCCTGGACCTGGAACCAGTAACCCCCGAACTCACCCAAGGCGTGCTCCCAGACCCTGAGGGCACACAAGGGACCTCTGGTGAGTGTACCTTTGTAAATATTACACATGGTTTAAAAGCAAGCGTGTTTAATGATTAATGATTAATTTGCCTTGGCAATCGCGGCCAGTACAGCTACTGGAAAAGTCTGTTAACGTGTATGGGGATGTAGCGGAAATCCTCCAGGGACATCTCCAGAAAGCTCTCCTTCATGTACTCCCAAAGCCTTTGCAAAAGGTTTCTGGGGAGGGCTGCCTTATCCCGTCCGCCATGGTAGGACACTTTACCACGCCAGGCCAGTAGCACGTAGTCTGGAATCATTGCATAACAAAGCATGGCAGCGTATGGTCCCGGTGTTTGCTGGCATGCAGACAACATCCATTCCTTATCGCTCTTTGTTATCCTCAGGAGAGTGATATCATTCACAGTCACCTGGTTGAAATGGGGCAATTTTATTAAGGGGACATTCAGAGGTGCCCCTTCCTGGTCTGCTGAACAGAAATATTCCCCGCTGTTAACCATGCGGTGGGGGGAGGGGTGAAGTGATCATCCCAGAGAATTGGGTGGGGGGGGGGAGGGGAATTAGTTGGGTTTGTGCTGCATGTTAACCCTGAAACCGCAGCCCCTCCTTTTACATTGCAAACCCATTTTAAATGGCCAACCCAACGGGTCCTTGGTATGGTTAATGATAGCAGTACTCTTTGAAACCATCCCCACATGTTAAGAAGGTTAAAAAAGCCAAAAGACTGTGTCTTACCATGGCTGCCTGCAAGCTGAAATCTGTGACCTGGCACTGCGTGAATGATCTCTCACACCAAACAGGCAGGCCCTCCATATAAGAGGAAAAATGTGACCTTGTAACGAAAGCACATCTGCTGTGTAATGTGAACAGCAAAATGTAACATGAAAGAGTGTACCCATTGTTCTCTAAAATGTATCTTTTTTAACCACCTCTCCCTTCTCATCCACCAGCTGCAAATGTCTCTCCTTCGCAGAGGCTAGTGAATATTCGAAAACGTAAGCGAAGGACACGTGACGAAATGTTTACAGAACTACAGACTGCTTCCCACGCTGACAGAGCACAGCAGAATGCGTGGAGGCAGTCAATGACTGATTATCGAAAAGCCCAATATGAGCGAGAGGAGAGGTGGCGGGCTGAATCGCGGGCTGAGGAGGAGAGGTGGCGGGCTGAATCGCGGGAGGAACAGAGGAAGTTGCGGGCTGAAGATGAGAGGTGGCGTCAGCTTGCACACAGAAAGCAAGAGTCCATGCTCCATCTGCTGGAGCATCAAACTGATATGCTACAGCGTATGGTTGAGCTGCAGGAAAGGCAGCAGGAGCACAG